>NC_140961.1:143194806-143229806 GCF_056783735.1 Eptatretus burgeri
CCATTTACGTACAGCGATAAATAGATTGGAAACCAATCTTCGGAAGAGATATTGAACTGCAGACCAGACCGATCTGCCAAATACAGTGGCACCCTGCCATTTCCTATTACACACAAAAAAAAAAAAGAACCAACAAGACATACTTTCAACAGGACATGATTTGAAGAAGAGTGGGAATGGTTAGAAGAGTGGTTTGGACATTTTTAAGTTCAGGAGAGAGTGGAAGCCATGAGCTGTAACTTTGTGTTTGAAATCTCATATCGGGAATCTTTGCTCTCCTTTATTTTACGTGATTATTAGAAGAGTTGCCTGGGTCTCGTGGTCAATTTGTAGGCCTGCTTGGAGGAAATGGTGCACCACCATCCCATGTTAGCCTCCACCCACTTACCAAAAATATTTTTTACCTTCTTTAACCACACCTAATGTGACCATACTTGACTCGTGTTTATATATGGTGAAGGCCTTTCTGATTGATGGAGGTCAGGTCGAGTGTGGGAGCACGCTCCCATACCCGACCTGATCTTTTCAATGACGTGTTGAACTTTCTGAGTACAGTAGTTGGCTTTTTTGACAAAACTTTGAGTTAGTTGTGCTTTTACGTTTTCCACTCTGCAGTTCTTGCGGTTTGCATAATTGTCGAAGTGGTAAGGTCTGGAGGATCACAAAAGGGCTTTCTGTAATACCATGAGGACCGACACCAAGCTGGGTGGCACGTGGAGGTCACCACCGATTAGGAAAAGAGAACGAGGATGGGAGCATAGTTTGGAGATGTTCAAATGATGGGTCCGTTTTATGGCTTCAACAAGCAGTCTGTGGACGAGTGAGTGCAGGTTTAGCCAAAGGTCGGAATTCTCTTCAGTTTGGCAAAAACTTATCAGTATCGCACCAATTTTTTTTTTTTTAATATCTCAGGATGATATGCAAATGCAATTTCAAACTTGTACCTCATTATTCGGTGGATCTGCTAATGCTCGCTGGTCTTTCAGCACCTTGCCTAGTCGAGGAAGCCAGGAAGCACCGGGAAAGCTGGAGAGCCAGAGTGGGCAGCAGTTGGCTCGAGCAGAGCGCGTGCGTCAGCGATCAGTTTCTGGTGAGAAACTTCTTACAAATGAGCCAGTAACACCTGTGCACTCTACCTTTTCCAGTCCTCCCCCCCCCCCCCGCCCCTCTAATTTTCCCCAATGTTTGATTCTTAAAGGTGGTAACGCCCTGCGAGCCAACAATGACAATACACTTCGCCCTTTGGTGCCATTTTTGGAGACCAGCAGTTCATCAGCAATACCGGACACAGGGGAGGGTCCCAATAGAATGCAACCAACAAAAGATCTGAAGGAATCTCCCGGACCTTACTGCGTTCCCAAGGACCAGGCTCTCATCACAGACTACGCCCCATATCTCACTCAGGGCTGGGCCGAAGTTCTAATCCGCAGGCCCACTGGTCAGTATAACGTAACTTTTTGTCTGGGAGAAGAATGAGTTTGAGAGAGACAGTCCTGCGTTTCATTTGTTTGAGTTGACCTTGTGATGCGCTTGCAGGAAACACAAGCTGGATGATGAGGTTGCAAAACTTTCCGAGCCCATTTGTTGATGATCTTGCACCATTGCCTCTCCATGACCTGTCCACCGCTCTGCTTCACATCAATCAAGATTCTGGTTTGAATTCAGATCGGCCTGCAGGAAAGGGCGTGCCGGTAAGGGATGTTGCCCCCTGTGGTCGGGGGAGGCCAACATCTGCGGTACCACAGGGAGCTGCTATTGCTGGTGAGTTTGTACTGAATTGTTTGGACGCAGTTTTACGTGATGGTTGTTTGATGTTGTTGATGTGTTCTTCTATCTTGATTTTATATATATTTTTTTAAATTATACTTATGTGTTTGTTTTATTTATTTATTTCTGAGCAAGTCGTGTTCTGAATGGTGCCTGAAATTTTGTAACACAGTATATTTTCTGTCTAGTTTGTAACCAGCCCTACTAACTACCTCCTCAATCATCATCAATGTACCATACTCTTGACCGAGCGTCGATGCTGCCAAAACATTTTCTTGGCAAGGTGTAAGCTGGGTTGTTTCGCGTTGCCTTCCCAGCCGTCAGTGAGGGCAGGAATTTGGAATTTGTTCAGAGTACCAGCAGTACTAGCAGACGGGTTATCTTCCCCACTTTGACAGGCCCCTCCATTTTGGGTGAGAAGGAGAAGGCAAGAAGGATAATTTACCTGTGCATCGTGATTTAACCCCAACCCACCCCCTCCCTGTTGCCGTCCTCACGCCACCCCCCTCCCCGCCCCCTTTGGCCCCCCACACCCCTATCTTTTTAAAAAAAATATATGTTATTTTGCTTTTTTTGTGTGTTTTCTTTTTTTAATGACGAGCTTCAAAAATGTCAACCGATGGCATCTCCTGGTTCTTCATAACCAGTTTCATTTGTCTTTGTCATTGGTCTTAGCCGAACCTGTTTTTGAAGCCCCTTCACCACTTCCTTCTCCTCCTCCTACCTTCGATGAAGGAAGAACGACTAAATTGCACAGGAGCATTTTCTGGGCAGGTACACACTTAAACTACCCGAGTAGAAAGATTTTGTCTGCGGCCGTGATTGGCTGAGCGGTTTTTGCGGCTGTGATTGGCCGAGTGCTTCGGCGGCCGTCATTGGCCAAGTGTACATGCGTACGTGTCGATATTTGCTGAAAAGCAAGAACAGAGGTTTCACAACAGCAACAACAAAAAAGTTCAAGGTACGTCCGATGAAGCCAAGTACCCGAGGCTGTTTAGACGTGAACTCGCGCATCTCGCTGGGTGAGTTGTTTGTCAGACTTGAATCCGCCACCGTTTCCAGATCTTGTCCACCAGAGCTTAGGAAGTACACATCACAGGTGATTGGCTCGCCGCAATGCACGTAACACAGCAACGTTCGTGTACACCATGTCTCACTGTATCCATTCGCAGCACCTTAATCTGATGATGATGATTTCTCGTTTGACAATTGGTTCTACGTAAATAGAGGGTGACCACAAAAAAGTGGGTCTTGGGGAAAAGTTTAATAACCTTCACAGTTTTTCATTCAACCTCTCTAATTTTTTTCAGGATGTCTGAACTGAGTTGAGGGAGAGTGTATCCGCCAAGTTTCTTGAATCGGAGACGTTCGCATGCCATGTCGTGGACACCTGAAGAAATGTAATTTCCTGTCGAAAGCTATCCGTGGACAAATTAGTTCTTCCGGACAAGGGTGCCTCTGTTCTGCGCACATTTTGCAGCAAGTCTCCACGTCGAAAGGTTTGTGAAAAATTGAGACGGCATGGCCACGGTCTTGAACATGGATTCACCAAACAGAGGTCACTCCAGCCGACCAAAATCGGGAAGATCGCCCAAAAACATTGCTGCTGCTGCCGCCGACTCAGTCGCCCGCAGTCCCAATAAATCTCTTCGGCAACATCGGCAAGGAAAGCTTCGGAATTCTGATAGCAGTGCGTACAAGTCATCGATAAATTTGCTCGACATGTGACCCTCTGCATTGAGTGAACTGTTTCCCATTTATAGCACGTCATCAGACATCGACGTCGTCGGTTGTTTCATTGTAAAATGTATTTGTAGACGACTGAAATTTTCAGTGATATCTTGACTACGAGTGAGGAATATGAACTTGCAAGCCTGGTGTTGGCTTAACGGTTAAGGTGGCTGGCTTAAGATGTTAGGGTCTTAAGTTCAAGCCCCTGTTCGCTCGTTGAATTAACACCAGTCGGGTTGATTCAGCCCGTAATCCTTCCGAGGTCGGCAAAACGAGTACCAGCTTCCTGGAAACGGGGCACTGCATCTGCGGCACAGCCGCACTCCCAGCAGTGATGCAACCAGCAGCCACAGGATGCATACGAAATCATAATAATACTATGATCTGCAAATTTTGTTCAGTTTGATTGGACAATATTAGCATTGTTCAACTTTTCCCGGGGCCACTTTTTGGGCTCACCCTGTGATATAGATTGACGGGCATTTCCTGTTGTTTTGAGGAACCTGTGCAAGAGATTGTTTATTGAGCGGTTGTGTGAATTAAGCTACTTGGTACTTTTGCCCCTTCGCCTTGGATCCCGAAATGATCGGTAGCGCTGCACAGCACAAATAGCCAAGGTGGCGTTGAAAGGGGGTTGGCCATTTTCAACCTTGTTCTTCTGGGCGGGGGTCCTCTGCAGAGTCGAAGGCCGACCATTTCTCACCCTTCGTTCAAGACCTTGAGGAGGCAGCTGCATTTGTGGGTCCACAAGCGAGTGTTCCTGCAGCCTTCTTCCCTGCCATGGAGTTCTGTTCTGAGAACACCAGCCCGGAGCCACCTCATTTGTCACCAAGGGACAGCCTGGCTGACCTCAGCAGAGTAGGCCTTGCCGGTCATTTATTGGCCGAGCAATCACCGCAATCCTTCTTTGGCATGATTTGTTGTTTTTTTTTTTTGCATTGTATTAAAAGGTCCTTTGCATGACTTTCAAGTAATTAATGAAGCAATGAAGTTTTATTTTGCTTGCAATGCCACATTTTCGTCAACATATTTCGCCACACCAAGCAAGTTGCCCTTGCCTGCATGGGAATCGAAACGGGGTAGGGATGGAGGACTCAAAAATGCAAACGGTGTCTTCTGTCATCGGGTCGGCGAGCTGGCTTTAACGATTCACATTTATTGCCACGTCTGATGCTATTTAAATGCTCTAATGGTGACGAGGTGCTCCGTTTGAAACCGTTTGATACACGTAGTTTTTTTTTGACGCCTCGGGTCCGTAATAAAAATCTGTGTTGGTGTCAAAGCCGGTGATCAATCGCAAATGAATAGTCGGATTCTTGAAACGACCAAATACCTGCCCTCCGGGCAGAATGCATCCGACCGCTCCTCACGTCGCTGGGCCGATTCTTGTTGACGCCCGACGTATGTAATCCAATCTTTTTCTTGGGTGCTGCTTTTGGCTCGTTGCCTTTGCATTGTTCTGCACTTGTTTGAATTTGAGTTGAATTTTTGCTGCAAACAATATCTTTTCCCAAGATAAATTTTCTCTGTTGATTTTTAGATCCTCGTGGAGGATCTCCAAGTCTAACTCACGTTGTTGTTCTTCTTCGTCTTCTTCTTGTGGACTTTTTTGTTTCACAGCCTACAGTTTTCATCGGATCTTCGTGAAACTTGCCATGTATATGCAGAAAGCCCACGCGCAGGCAGTAACCATCTCCGATTTTGGAAATTCTTCCGAGAAAAAAAGTTGACGTCATAATATCGCCGCTAATGGAAATCGCCTATACCATTATCTCCGAAACTCGGCAAGCCGTTTGAATTTTGTTTGCGGGAATCAAGCCGGGCATTAGCACAGATAATTTATCGCAAACCCGATACATCACAATGACGTCACATTCGTTTTTTTATGATGTCATCATTAAGAGGACGAGGATCTTGGCTCATTTGAGCTTGTTGTTATTATTTATTTATTTTCGCAGGAATTCTGGCAAAAAATTTTTTTTAATTTCTCAAAAAAAAGAAAATGCCCTCAATATCTCCGCCCTCACTAAATCGACCATTTCCTGCAACTTTTATTTGTAATATTTTGTCGAAGTCGGCCTCCTTATCGGACTTTTTGAAAATTCATGACCCGTGAAAAGTACCTGCCCAACGGGTGATTTTGTTCCAAGCGTGCAACACATCCTTCCAATGCATCCCTTAATTTTGGTGGTGTATAGGCAACAGACCGCTGCTTCAATTGCTCGCGAAAATAAAAGAAAAACCCGGGTTACGTGTATGAAGCAGAAACGTGCACACTGCTTGTGTGTTTAATAATAGACGGTGATTATACGGCTCGCATCATTCCAATCGCCACACCGCCAAAGGAAGAAAATGCCAAGATGGGTGAAATGTTCTTTTTAATATATTTTTTAAACACGATGGAATCAAACAAAACTTGCACATACGCAACTTCAGGGTGCCCTCATTAATCTCTGAAAATCTCTGCTTCCTCGGTCAAATCCTCTTGGAGGAGTCGATGAAGCATACGCACGTACATGCACACTTTCCCTCCATTTTATACATTTACATGTCAAAATGTCTGAGCTCGCAGCTCGTTTCACTGTTCTTGTGGGGTCTCTGGAAATTCTGCTGCGGCCTTTACGACTGACATCTGAATAATAATAATAATAATAATAATAATAATAATAATAATAATAAACATGTTGCCTTTGCTTCATTTGGATGTTTGCTGTGCCACCATCAGGTGCATAATCCAGTCAGATGAATAATCCGCTGTTCGTTCTTCTTTCACAGTCTTCATCGACCTCGTTACATGGTGGGGAGCAGTTCGTCCAGCCTGAGGAAGGAGGAATGTGCACGGAGAGTCCACGTCCTGTCCCTTCACGAGACCGCTCTCAGGTTCGCTGTGTTCTTGCGAAGATGCTCTCTCTCTCTCTCTTCTAGCCGTGTGCACGTGTTGACGTTCCAGGTGGTGCTAAGCCTTTGGTTTTTGAAGGCAATTTGGACCCCGAGGGACTGTCCGTTATTGAAGTCCCCATGCCGATCCTTTTTGGGTTGTTGTCATTACATATAACTGACTGAGCTGACCAATGCAGGATTGGAATTCTTCTTCCAATCGAAATCGAGGAAAGTCATGGAAACTCACCGTTCTGGGATTTTCATTGGATGAATATTTTTGGCCAGCTTGGTCTGCTTGTGCTGTGCAAACGAAGCACCCGGAGCAGCTTTGTGAGGCTATTTTTAATATTCGATGGGGAAGCAGAATTAACCTTATAAAGGAACAGGTGTAGAAAAGCTTGCTTTACAGTCGGCGTTGCACTTCTTTACTCGGTGTTTTGTTTGCCTGCAGGAAGATGATGAGGAAGAGGACGAAGAACAGCGGTTGTTGCAGCAGCAGGGCCGAGTGCATGGCCTGAACAAGTCCAGCTCGTCCCCGGAGCTATCCACTCTCCGAGAACTCACCAAGGAGTGGGAAGAGGGTGCTGAGTGGCCTGTGCACAAGGCGAACGTGCCGACGTCCATCAGCTGCAACCCTCCACCGAGTTCATCAGAATTGCCTCTGCCGCTATCTCGAGAGGAGTCCCAAGCCAATGGGAATCAGGTGAATAGGAATCCATTGTTACCTTTTCCATCACCATCGGCGTCTCAATGTTCACGACCAGTTCTACCTCCACCACCATCACCACAGCACACACAGTGCCTTTGACGTCACCACCATTTCCTTTCTCATCTTTTATTCCTTTTTAACTTTTAGTTTTGCATTTCATCTCTCCTCATCCTCATCCTCATCCTCCTCATCGTCATCCTCCTTTTCTGCATGGGATATAAACAGGGTGCTCTGCAATGAAGTCTCTATTTTAAATATTGAAGTACCAAACAAACAGACACAGAGATGCGAGAACATAACCTCCTTCCACTTTGGGCGGCGGAGGTAACGAGCCGTTTTGGCCAACTTTGGCTGCATTGGACTATCGTTTCCGGATCCTGATCGGTAATGGCAGTTTTTCCTGTCGACGACGAAACCACCGACATGGAAAACAGCATCGCCAGACCAGATCATTGTACGTAACACACCTGGACAGGCATCAATCCACTGAAGGAAATGTTCACAAAACTCCATCCTCTTGTCACAATCATCTGGAAACAACTGTTGAACAAAATGAGGTTTGTACGGTTTCCATCATTAAGTCCTTCTTCAAAATTTCCCAAATCGCACGATAACTTATTCCACTATCCCTCATCGCTTGTATGATCGACTCCCTTTGGGCTCCTTGTGAACATGTCTCTTCACCTGGTCAATGTTTTCATGCGATCTCGCTGTGGTCTGTCTTTCTGAGCTTCTCGTATCCTCGGCTGAACCTGTTGTAACCTTTTGGTGACAGTTTTTAATCTTTTTTGGATCCAAAGTGGTGTGTTTTCCCATTTTTGCCACCGCCGTCTTTTAACTGTAACTACAGACTGCCAAAGCTCATACCGTGCAGCAATTTGCGCTCTTTGAGCAACAATTAAACTCTCAGCCATAACGGATCAATCTGAAAGTAAAGATAAAACAATGCTAATGGCAATAAACAAGCTTTCAAACCTTGTGTTTTTTTCAATGCTCTACCTATAATAACAACATAGCTCTGCAACTATGTGGGATGCCCTTTTTTGTGGTGGTTGTACCCCCCCCCCCCACCTTCATCCCCCATGCAAGTCGGGGGGCAAATCTTCCCCCCTCTTTCAAGCTGATCGTCCCCAAGGACCGACCCCCTCTCTCTATCCCTATCTCTATCTTACTATCTATCTATCTATCTATCTATCCTATTGTGACCCTGGCTTCACGAAAGTGTTGATACACCATCTTTAATGTGAGGGATCTCTGGGTTGCTCTTGGGAAATCGATCGGCTGTGTCTGTGCTGTGGGCCTGGTCAAGAGAACTGTACGGGGCAATACCACTACTGCTACTGCTACCATACTATGTTTAAAATAGGGACTTAATTATATGTCACCCTGCAGATTACCCCAACCCCCTCATCCCATACATAGTTGTCTCGTCAGGTCAGGTCAGATATGGTAGCATGCGCCAGAGCAGCGTGTCGCTGCGTCCACTTTCCGCCGGTACTCCAGGGGCCTCCGTCTGGCCATCCCCCAGGCAGATGCCTGGCCCATCCCCATCTCCTTGAGATGCCGATCAACCTGCTGCAACCACGAGGCACGTGGTCGGCCCATTGGCCTCCTCCACTCACGAGACTCCCTCGCTGAGAGAATCTGGTGAGCAGGATCAGCGTCAGGAAAACGAGCCACATGTCCATACAGCCGCATCTTACGCTCACGGACCATGCAGGTAACAAATCTCATTTGAGTCTCTCTCAGAAACCGCTCGTTGGACACAAAGTCCGACCAGCGATAGCCAAGGATTCCCCGAAGAGACCTGGTACCAAAGGAATTAAGTCTCCATCTCAGATCCCTGGTCAGAGTCCAAGTCTCACATCCATAGAGCAAGACTGGAAGCACCAAGGACCTGAAGACTCGGACTTTCGTCCTCCCGCACTGGTACCGGCAGCGCCACACCCCATGATCCAGTGAATTCATGACTCCCCAGGCCCGACCCAGACGTCTATTGACCTCTGACTCACAGCCAGCAGAGACATGAATATCACTGCCAAGGTAAGTGAATCTCTCCACGACCTCAACATCCTCACCACAAACAGGTACAGACAGGACAGCAGCATCCAAGGTGTCATTGTAAGTCTGGATCTTAGTTTTGACCCAGGAAACCCGTAATCCCAGCGGCTCCGACTCCTCATAAAGCACCTCGAGGGCCCTCAAAAGGATATCCAGAGTCTCCGCAAAGATGACTGCATCATCTGCGAAATCAAGGTCAGAGATCTTGACATTCCCAAACGATGCACCGCAGCTTGATCTCTCCGACATCCTCCCCAGAATCCAATCCATACAAGTGCTGAAAAGTGTGGGGGCCAGTACACACCCCTAACGAACTCCATTAACAACTGGAAATAAAAGTCAGAGATGGTACCACCACACTTCACAGCACTCTGTCTTGACATAGTTGTCGCCCCTCTTTAATGCTCTGCCTTTGCTCAGCTTGCTGTTGTTGCTGAATTTCTGTCCTCTCACTCAGCTAGTTAAACGACTTCGCCGTTTGTTTAACTTTTGGGCTTTTTCTACAGATCATGAGGCATCATGGATCCGTCGGGGCAGTTTTCCTGCAGTGGGAAATCAACATCCCACCTTTGAACTTGTACATACATTCAGTATTACTTTATTTTCACTTTTATTCAACTGACATGCATCAAGTGTACACTTCCTGCTGAATTTGGAGTGTTAGTGTGACCAAAGGTATTTGGACATTATGGTATACGTACTTGGGTTTTTTTTAATTTAATTTTATTTTAATAGAGAGGTCAAGGCTCATAGAAGAGCTGAAAATGTTCAATTGTTGCATAATCATTCAGGTATGTGCTTTTTCCTGTTTTATTGCACGCACTGCAGTCGAATAGTATGTACCGGCCACGGGGTCACACAATCTCAGAGAGTACTACTTCATGGCGGAGGAGTGTGCCTGGCTACCAGACTCAAAGGGGAGCCAACGACAAAGTGCCCGGAGGAGCCAGCCCCAGGTGAACTGCTGCCTGAACTTACCTGTTCGTTCTCGTTTCAGTGCAATGCACCCTTCTTATATGGTCCTCTCGGTGTAATGTGCTTATTACATTAATACGTCAAGTCCTTGATTGTATCAGTATGAGGTCCCGTTACTTGTCACAGTCACACTTGTGAAGCATTATTTTCACAATTGGGATGTTAAATAGTCAATACCAGAAATACTGCTGCTCCATTTAAATCCTGCATCCCTATCTTTTCTACCCCTATTAACCCTGCCCAACCCACCCCTCTTTTTCCAGGTCATTGTGTCTCTCTCTCTCTCTATCTCTGTCTCTGTCTGTCTCTCTCTGTCTCTGTCTGTCTCTCTCTGTCTCTGTCTGTCTCTCTCTGTCTCTCTCTGTCTCTCTCTGTCTCTCTCTGTCTCTCTCTGTCTCTCTCTGTCTCTCTCTGTCTCTGTCTGTCTCTCTCTGTCTCTGTCTGTCTCTCTCTCTGTCTCTCTTCTTTTCCTCTTCATCCATTCCCTTGGTTTCTGCATATACCTGCTGTGCTGTCTGTCTTTGTCTGTCTGGGAGCAGGATGTCTCAAAAATTTATGGATGGATTTGGACGAAACTTGGTGGACAGGTTGTGGTGTTAGATAAGGACGAATTGATTGGATTTTGCTGCAGGTCTGAATCCGAATCTGATAACTTTTTAGCTTATCTGGAATTTTAATTCCAGATAAGGTATTGTCATCATGCACCGTCCGTCCGTCCGTACGTCTGTCCGGCCGTCCGGATCCTACGTTGCCTTCTCCAGCCAAACCGCTCGGCCAATTTGGTTGAAAATTTGCAGCAATATTCCTCTCCTGACTGGTAACAGGGATTGCAAAGCTCGTTCTCGTCACATGACCTTAAGTAGGTTAAAATGGCCGACATAGTAAATTTCTTAAAAAGTCTTCTTCTCCAGACCCACCAGTCAGAATGCCACCAAATTTGGGTTACAACATTAGGACAGGGTCGTGATGTTACATTGCGGAGGTCTTGCTGATCACGTGACTGGAAGTTTGTCAAAATGGCCGACTTTGTCAATTTTGGGGAAAATTGTGAAAATTCCTTCCAAAATCTTCTTCTCCAGACCCACCAGTCAGAATGCAACCAAATTTGGGTTACAACATTAGGACAGGGTCATGATGTTAAATTGCGGAGGTCATGCTAATCATGTAACTGGAAGTGTGTCAAAATGGCTTCCCGCAAATTCTTTCCAAAATCTTCTCCCGGCCCACCAGTCAGAATGCAACCAAACTTGGGTTCCAAAATTAGGACAGCGTCATGATGTTTAATTGCGGAGGTCATGCTGATCACGTGACTGGAAGTGTGTCAAAATGGCCGACTTTGTCAATTTTGGGGAAAATTGTGAAAATTCCTTCCAAAATCTTCTTCTCCAGACCCACCAGTCAGAATGCAACCAAATTTGGGTTACAAAATTAGAACAGCGTCATGATAAATTGCGGAGGTCATGCTGATCACGTGACAAAGTGTGTCAAAATGGCCGACTTTGTCAATTTTGGGGAAAATTGTGAAAATTCCTTCCAAAATCTTCTTCTCCAGACCTACCAGTCAGAATGCTTCCAAATTTGGGTTACAACATTAGGACAGGGTCATGATGTTAAATTGCGGAGGTCATGGTGATCACGTGACGAAGTGTGTCAAAATGGCCGACTGTCAATTTTGGGGAAAATTGTGAAAATTCCTTCCAAAATCTTCTTCTCCAGACCCACCAGTCAGAATGCAACCAAATTTGGGTTACAAAATTAGAACAGCGTCATGATGTTTAATTGTGGAGGTCATGCTGATCACGTGACCAGAAGTGTGTCAAAATAGCTTCCCACAAATTCCTTCCAAAATCTTCTTCTCCCGGCCCACCAGTCAGAATGCAACCAAATTTGGGTTCCAAAATTAGGACAGCGTCATGATGTTAAATTGCGGAGGTCATGCTGATCACGTGATGAAGTGTGTCAAAATGGCTGACTTTGTCAATTTTGGGGAAAATTGTGAAAATTCCTTCCAAAATCTTCTTCTCCAGACCCACCAGTCAGAATGCAACCAAATTTGGGTTACAACATTAGGACAGGGTTGTGATGTTAAATTGCGGAGGTCATGCCAATCACATGACTGGAAGTGTGTCAAAATGGCCGACTTTGTCAATTTTGGGGAAAATTGTGAAAATTCCTTCCAAAATCTTCTTCTCCAGACCCACCAGTCAGAATGCAACCAAATTTGGGTTACAACATTAGGACAGGGTTGTGAGGTTAAATTGCGGAGGTCATGCCAATCACATGACTGGAAGTGTGTCAAAATGGCCGACTTTGTCAATTTTGGGGAAAATTGTGAAAATTCCTTCCAAAATCTTCTATCCAGACCTACCAGTCAGAATGCTTCCAAATTTGGGTTACAACATTAGGACAGGGTCATGATGTTAAATTGCGGAGGTCATGCTGATCACGTGACGAAGTGTCTCAAAATGGCTGACTTTGTCAATTTTGGGGAAAGTTGTGAAAATTCCTTCCAAAATCTTCTTCTCCAGACCCACCAGTCAGAATGCAACCAAATTTGGGTTACAACTTTCGGACAGGGTCGTGATGTTAAATTGCGGAGGTCATGCTGATCACGTGACCAGAAGTGTGTCAAAATGGCTTCCCGCAAATTCCTTCCAAAATCTTATTCTCCAGACCCACCAGTCAGAATAGTTCCAAATTTGGGTTACAACATTAGGACAGGGTCATGATGTTTAATCGTGGAGGTCATGCTGATCACATGATCGGAAGTGTCAAAATGGCCGACTCAGCAAATGTTTGGGAAAATTGTGTGAGGCCAATGGCCATATTATTATGTTAGTGGTCCTTTGGTCCTTTTAAGAAAAATTATTATTGTTATTTTAAGTGATTCTTTTAAGGTCCAGTTGTCCTTTTAAAAAAAAAAAGTATTATTATTTGAAGTGATTCTTCTTGGCGGATGTGTCTGCCCTACGGAGCGCCGTTCTAGTTCATATTGTGATATTTCTGTGCAAGTGTATGTCGTGGTGCTCACACACATTTGAGTGACCGATGAGAATGTGAGCAAGGAATCATGGAAAGGCAGCATTGTGCTGCGTGTGTGCTCGTCCAAAACCCTTAACCTGTACATAAGCCATTTGTTCGCATCTCATATGACTTTGTGTTGTGACACTTCTCTTTACAGCTTTGTGTTCCTGCAACTTTTCTATTCACCGTTCTTTGCAAATGAAACCAACAAACCCATTCTGTTACCCAAATCCCAGGTCAGTCTTTCTGGTTATTTGCTCGTGGTTGTGGCGTTGGTTCTGTTCAATATTGTTTGTTTGATCGAGAGAAGCGAATTCAATCATTCCTCCCAGTTATTCTTTTTATTTATTTATTTATTTATTTATTATATTATTGTTCCTCCTCTCAGCTATTATTGTTCCAGATATTCAGGGGCTATCTGAGTCGGAAGTTTTTCTTCTAATTCATTCTAATTCTCTCTCTCCTCTCTCTCTCTCGCAGGTGATTGAACGAGCAGTAAAGGTTTTGGATCGAATGCCCCCCTATGACACGCATAAAATTGGCGTCATCTATGTTGGAGAAGGACAGGTGTGTTTGCAGGGCAGAGGATAAAATGGAATCAATACTTTTTTTTTATATTATGTTTCTCAAAAGCAAATAATAATTTTAAAAGATTGCGAACAAAGTGTATTGTTTGTTTGTTGCCTGCATTGCATTGTCAAAGAAACGCTGAAGGGCCATCTATCTATTATGTATGAACGAGGGTGTGGGGGATGCGAAGTTTGGCGAGTGAAACATTTGAATAATTTTCTAAATCGAAGAAAGAAAAAGAAAAGAGAAGAGCAGAGGGGAAAGAGAGAAAGGAAGATAGTGCAGTGAAGTAAGGGAAGGGCAGAGGCGAAAATGTGGACGTCAACAATGCCACCATTTCGGTGAACGCTCGCCCAAGGCCGACATAGTAAATTTTGATGTGGATGCAAGTGTATGTTGTGGTGTGATGTTAAGGTTATCACATAATCAGAGAAAAGTCGTGGTTTTAGACAAGTTCCGTGGTGGGACGAGTGTAGCGTCGGTTGGCCATGAGTATCAAGTGGACGAGTCCACCATAAATTCAAGCCCGACTTCCTGGAGTTTATTACAGAGAATGCGATGCCCCCTGAACAGGTTTTCAACGCTGACGAAAAAGGGCTTTTCTCCAATAAAATGGGTAACAGGATGTGCATCTTCTCGGAGCAGAAGGCTGCACACAGGTTCAAGTCTTTCAAGGATCGTCTTGCACTTCGTTTTTGTGGAAATGCATCCGGAGACTTTAAGTGCAAACCGTTTGTGCCGCCTTGGGTACTCAGGGTCTTTGGGGAATTTTTGGGTCTTTTTTGGTCTTCGGGGTCTTTCCAGTCTTTGGGGTATTTTGGGTCTTTAAGGGTCTTTGGGGTGTTTTG
Organism: Eptatretus burgeri; assembly: GCF_056783735.1. Classification (NCBI taxonomy): domain Eukaryota; kingdom Metazoa; phylum Chordata; class Myxini; order Myxiniformes; family Myxinidae; genus Eptatretus; species Eptatretus burgeri. The sequence goes on from NC_140961.1 coordinate 143,209,372, forward strand.
ATCTTTGGGGTCTTTTGGATGCCTGGTGTTGGCTTAATGGTAAGGGTGGTGTGTTTGGGATCCGAGGATCCTAAGTTCAAATCCTGCCCACCCATTGAATTAATACCGGGGTGGGTGGGGGGACGACTCAGCCTGTCATCCTTCTGAGGTCGGCAAAATGAGTGCCAGCTAGTTGGTGTCCTGTGTTGGAGTGGCTACCCGTCCAGGATTGTGCCTAATATGTTTTGTGCCTAAACAGGACACGGTTTTGCCGAAAGTGCCCTTTTCCAGGAACCCAACCAACACTTTGGACGAGGTTTTTCTGTAATTTGCATAATTAATAGAAGTTCACAAAAAGATTCCGTTTCTATTTGCAAGACTCTTTTGCTTTTGCTCTTGTTCTTGTTCCACGTACGACCAGGCACACAGTGAGGCAGCCATCTTGGCCAACGAGTGGGGTTCTCCTCGTTACGCGTACTTCATCCAGGCTCTCGGGCGCCTTGTGCGTCTCCAGGACTGCGATCCCGAGCACGTGTTCCTTGGTGGCCTCGACACGGGTGGAGAAGATGGCCGTTTTGCCTGCTGCTCACACGATGACATCATGCAAAGTCAGTCCTTCGTAAATTTCATCTACTTTGCAAAAAGATCCCAAAACGGAATTTTTTTTTCAAAATTCTGGAAAAACAGAACAAAACAAAATGGAAATAAAAATATAATGGATGATGTTTTATATTTTATTATACATTCTGTCACCGTCCACCCCCTTCACCCCCTCCCCGATTCCACTCACACGTACCACAGTGATGTTCCACGTAGCTACGTTGATGCCGAACAAGGAGACAGACAAGAACTGCAGCAATAAGAAACGTCACATCTGTAACAGCTATGTCACAGTTGTGTACAATGACTCGCATGACGAATACAAACTGGGAACTCTTACGGTACGTGAGAACCAGGCTTGAAACACTGCACTCACAACCCGGAACACATCACAAACAATTTGTCTCGAGATGGGTTAGTGAGTCACTGTGACACTCAAGGTGGACATGATGCGTCCCATTGGGGTTATCGAGGATGATCAGTTAGTGATAGCTTGAATGTGTACCCTAAAGCAGATATAGCATTTGTAAGCATTCTGAGATGTTGTTTATTCATGGAAATTTTTGGGTTAAGAAAGATTGGGAAGTAAATTATCGTTTTTGGCCTGTTGATTTTCCGAAGCGTTTAAACACGTCTCCTGTCCAGCAATTACATTGGTGATTCGAGCTCTGGACCGAAAGATGGTACAGACGAGATTGCATGTCATCTAGAAGTTCTCACAATTTTGCACCTCGCTCATCTCACTCTGCAACGAGTTTTGATGTTGTGTAAAAATACTGCACAAAAACAAACAAATTTTTTTTTCCTTCCTAAGACCATCTCGTTCCCCCTCACCCCCAAATACTTCGTTTTGCAGGGTCAGTTCAACTTTGTGGAAATCATCATCAAGCCCTTGGACTACGAGAGCAACCTTGTCACAATACAGGCGAGGAAAGGTGTGTGTGCGAGTATGGTAGCTGCACACGACGCACAACATTTGCAGCAACAGTGTGGAGCACGTCGGGGTTTGCTCACGATTCTCTAATGGTGGCACAAGCTTGTCCTCGACACGACTTCATGTAGCACTGCAACGGCACGCTTCGATTGGAATGAGTCAAATAACTGACTCCTTATCAGCCCGTCCCCCACGGAGCGGGAGACGGGATTTTGCAATCTTTCGCTAAAGTCCATCAAAAAAAAAAAAACAGAGCAAAGTGGTCAATGAAGGTAAATCGATATTCATGTAGTTTTTCAAAAAATAAACTTGAAGAAAGGATTAAATTTCTCCGAAACAACAGTTTCTTTACATTTGGCAACAAGATACTCCCAACAGACAGTGGGGATACCCATGCGTTCAGATCTGGCCCCTTTCTTTGGGAATCTGTTCCTGCACATGAACGTTGCTTAATGATTTGGTACGAGGCAGCATAGTTATTCACCTTCTACTGGAGCTGTGCTGTCCACCGCTAAAAGAGGAGTTATGCTTATCCAGGTGTCTTCTTAAAGTCGGGTTAAGGCCCTGTCACACCTTGACGATTTAGCCAGCGTCTGGCAACGTATCAAATTTTATCTAAAACGCTGGCGTACGCTGAATTATTGATGTTTTTTTTTCAGTTTTGGGCGTATAATAACGAGTTGGACGTATGCATAACGTATTAGTAGCATACACAGAACGTTTCAATAACATATAGATAACTTGCACCAACGAATGCTTAGCGTGTTGTCGGCGTTCACAACTTATGCCCAACGATAGTCTAACTTATGCATAGTGCGTGGCAGCGTATCGCCGACGATCACGTGGCGTAGCCTATTAAAAGGCTGCCGCTCGACGATTCAAATCATAACCGCACTAGAAATCGAAGTGTCTACTCACCATGGAGTCTGAAACACTGACGGGCTCCTCCTGTGAACCCCATTTTTATATACCAATTCCCCTAAACGCTGCCAATGCGCCATTATACACTAGCTGTAAGTTAGAAACACGTTCAGTAAGTTCTGTGGTCGTCCGGAAGACGTCAAATATGTCAATATGCATTAGAGATACGTTACACATAAGTTTAAAGCACGTTACTCATAGGTTAGAAATAAGTTTCGGGTACGCTAAACATTACCTCGACGTGTTTCGACTTATGAGTAACTTACAAATAACGTGTTTAAACGTGTGTCAACGATCGCGTAACGTGCCTACAACTTATGGCCAGCGTATGCGGAACGTGCGAGTCATACCCTGGCATATGTCGAAAAATTTTGAGCATGTTCAAAATTTGTCGACGAGCTCGGCGTACTACGACGTATGCCAGCGTGCTCTTAACGTATACAAAACTTACCCATAACGTATTCGACGTGTGCCAGCGTATTCGCCAAATTTTTCATACGTCGGCATACGCTGGCTAAAACTTCAAGGTGTGACAGGGCCTTGAGACTTGTGCAGCGATGTTTCATGACATTTTTTATTTTTTATTTTTGAATTTTAACGCACGACTACTTTTTATTTGTTTTGCTTGCAATTCATTTGGAGCAACATGCTTTGAAATGTACAGTTGGCAAATGTTCAGCGATCATTAAAGAAGATATTGTTGAGTTACATCAAGGTTTTGTTGATGCTGTGACCGTTTCAGAGCTTGAGGGTCTTATTGACACGTCTGTCGTTAAGATTGTGTCCGACAGGAACTTGTCCCTGCTGGTGCGGCAAATGGCTCTGCATGCCAATGTGAGTAGCAGAATGTTCTTCGAAAGACTCGGCAAACACGTTTCCCATCACAATTGATTTAACCGGGCACGTCTGACAGTTGCGACGAGCACCTGTTGAATTTCTTTGCTCAAAATGCTTGCTTGCCAATCTTGAGACGACTTTGTCGTTCCAAGATGTTGTAAAAGGTTCAGCAGTGTAAAGTGTGAGCTTGGCTTGTTTGATCTCATGACTCGCAACCATGCAGAGTCGGGGTGCATTGTGTACGAGTGTGGATGGATTGTGTCCGCACCTGTACAGATGGCTTCGCTCGTGCACATGCATCGTGACCATCACCATGAGGAGTATGCCTTCAAATGGCTGGCGAGGCTGCGGCAAGTGAAGCGTATTCGTGGAAAGGTGTGCAAATTTTTTTGTTTGTTTGTTTTTATTGCATTCGGGGAGCGAGCTGGGGGGGGGGGGGGAGCAAAGGAATCTCTGTTGTGCAGTTGTTGGGAATATCATTTAGAAATTAAAATGGGTGAGGGAATGATAGGATAGGAAGAAGCATTTTCAGTGAATAAAGGGAAGGTGCCAAAAAAAAAGTCGTCCGTTTTGGGGTTTGTTCTTCTGGCTTTTTATTTTCTATACAAGGTTGAGGCTCTTGGAAGAGTGACATGACAGAGGGTACAAAGGTAATAAACTGGCAATGGGGGCACTGTGGTCACGTTTGGAGGGGGGGGGACAAAATAGTTGGAACAAAAGAATTAAGGTATGCCGAAAGCCTGGATTTATGCAGTTTAACCAGGAGGGGTTCCTGGAGGAGCTGCGGAGGGTCAGAGGGCTGAGGGAGCAGAGTAAGCTGGACTGGAAGAGAGTCAGCAAAAAACCCCCACAAACAGGAAAAGATCATCCCCAACCAAAAATCATGATCTTTCCTACCCCCATTCATCCCACTGATGCCCAATCTCTCCTCCTTCCAAATTTCCAGTTTTTCCTTCCTGAGAGTTTCCTTCTGTATCCACCTGGTCCACCTCACGTGTCCTCCCCTCCCCCTCGTTCTTCCCCACACACATTATTTGTCCAAGTCTCCCTCTATTTGTCCTTCAACTCTGCTGTTGGTGTTTACCTGCTCCATGAGTCTTGACCTTGTATAGAAAAAAATAAACAACAAGGTCTTGACCTTGACCTTGAACCATTTGTGACTCGTTTTCACCGTTTTTGATTTTCTGCGGCAGGTTCTGGAGGAACTGCAGACGCGCCGAGGTCAGGTAAAACCGACATCTTCAACAAGCCCTGTAGAGACTGGCCAGCGGACTCGCCTTATCTCCACCATGGACGATTTCAGTGGCTTTGTTTGAATCTGGTGCTCTCGCGCTCCGCAGTCATTCTCCGAGTTACGGTCACATTTACCCACTCCCCCCCCTCCCCCCGAGGCATCTTTTCAAGGATCCAGCATACACACAGCTTCACGATGGTTAAGGCTACGCTTGAGGCTGTTGAAATAGGCGAGAGGATGGTGCGCAGCTGCTTCCCTGACTCGTGTGGATTTGTTAATCGGAGTCGGCGTCTCTGCTCTACGATAAGAAAGCAAAGTGCCCGTCCCGTCAGTGATGCATTTGACAGCGGCCGTTCCTCTTGCCCAATGAATGACGTGTTTCGATGTGTGATGCTGGTCTCTGTGATTTTTTTTTTTTTTTTTTTCCCCACTTTGTGCCGCTGTTCATTCTCTACTTTTGTTAAGAATGGAATATTTTATCGGGTTGGAATTCGCTGTGTCCGAGGAACAATTTCGATGTGAGCAAGAGAAAAAATATGTAGCGACCTGCACCGCAGCTCATCCAATTCTGCGTCGAGGTTCCAGGTTTTCTTATGGGGGAGAGGGAGTCGGAGGTGAGGGCGACGTCTATTTATTACTTATGCAAATTGTGTGATTTTTTTTTTGACCACCACCCATTTCACCTTTCCTCTCTGAACTCCACTCTCACTCCCCCTCCCCCCACACCTCCTCACCTTTTGCCCAACATCCTCCTTACCATTGGTGTGTATGTAATACATAAATGACACTTCGATGGAGTCTTCACACCCAGGTGGAAGGGACTAAGCAAGGCTTCTATTGTTGCCACTGTTCAATGTTACGCCATTGGCGACGGTTTGGTGCAAATGTCACGTTGTCACTCGTTTAGACTTTTCACAACATCAACATGGCGCACTGTTGGAAATGTCATCTCTCGCTCTCCTGAAAGCACGAGCCATTGAAAAATAAAGTTGAGAAATTCTCCGGCGTCGTGTTGTTGTTTTGTACATTTATTTCTGGCCCATTGTTTTACACTTGCTCGTGAACATACAGTATGAACCCCACACATGCCAAGCGAAAAGTGGGGTGAACCAATTGGTTCACGTCTGTCTGTCTGTCTGTCTGTCTGTCTGTCTGTCTGTCTGTCGTCTACAAACATCAGTTTATGATTGAGGAACTACTTCATTTTAATTGAATGTTATATTTTCAACACTAATTGGAAAACGAACTTGCAGTTTAACAGGACTTTGCCTCTAAATTTGTCCTGATCGTACGTGCGCAGAGAGGAGTGCGATAACTTTTTTTTAATTCTGTCTGTCTGTCTGTCTGGCAGTTAAAATTGAAAATCATTCCGAACAGGAAACTTACAGCTTTTCGGGATGTTATAAAGTACACAAACAACAGGCAATGAAAGACACGATCATGGAGACTTGGATTTCATAGCAGTTGATCGACAAACAGTCTGTCATCATCCTCAAGCTGGTTGTCTGCTTCTTGGAATTGTGTGCTTGTGACCTCGGTGCAATGAACGACGGCTACCTTAAGGAAGCAGCCGAGAAGGTGTTTGGTCAGCTTTTTTCATGTCTGAAAAGCAGGAGCGTGGTGGTGCTTGGAAGGCATCAAGGCAACATTGAACGCGTTGACTGGCTGGTCAAAAATAAAGGGGTTGAGGAACGACAGGTAAAAGCTTGGTCTCACCATACCTGCTCCTTTATCGGCTCACAGCATGGCCGAGAGTTCCGGTGGCTCGCAAACTTTTTTGTTGTTGTTGTTGAATCCACAACACAAAATTTGAAATCTGATTAGCCGGTACGGTGCCAACGTTTGAATGTGGTGGATCTCCGTTCGATCGAGAAGCGCGTGCGGAGTCATCCGTGACCCATCGGAAGGCCCTCGTGACCCAAGTTCTGGTCTTGACCCTGGGTTTCGGAAACCTTGGCCTCGCGCTACGCGCACACACCTCCAAGCAGTCTATCCTGGGTTTGAGTCCTGACCCAGACATGTATATAAACTGTCGTCCTGGTGTATGCACGTTAAACTGGGTGTCCTGTTTGCAGGCGCGAGTTGGTGGACGTTAGAAGACCCCCTATGGTGTCCTTTCTGAAGAGTAGGCGAGCCATCACCGGCATCCTGTACCCAACCATTATTGCAGCGTACGTAGTAACTGCACCGATGCTCTTCATCGGCCACAAGGCATGCTCCATGATGAATTTGGCTGATGATGTAAGATTCTACTATTCTGTGTACGGATGACCACCGTACGCCAATCTTCACCGCAAATTTTGCATCCGTGCTGAGGTACCGACGAGCCAGAATCACGCCCCTCTCCTCTATGAGGGTTTCCCACTGTACATGGAGCACGTTTTGAGGTGTATAGCTGCTTCATTAGAAGCTCAATTGGTCTTTTCCATCTTTTTAAAGCCGACATTAGAGGATTCTTAGTTAGACATCCAGCTCGATTTACCAGCGGAGGATAGTGAAACCTACGGTGGTTATAAATACCTCGTGTTATGTGTTTGTGTGAATGTTGTAAAAAAGGAACAAACAACCGATGAATGAACCGATCAATGCAAACCAAAACACACGTGGCGGAGTTCCGGTGATGGCATCGTCGCCCGGTCGTCGTCGTTGGACGGTTCGTTTCGAGGAGAAGTCCGGAGATTTCTGTGGGTTTGTTCTGAACGTACAGGACGCAGTGGAACTGATCCGACAGTACGAACTTGAAACGTCGAGCGTCTTCATTATCACCAACCAGACCAAGAACTTCGGTCATTCAGGTTCGTGTTTCACATGGAAAAGCGTGTCGGAGCCTGGGGCAGGACAGCCGAGTTTGTGCGGCGTGCCAGAGCCTGGGGCAGGACAGCCGAGTTTGTGCGGCGCGTCGGAGCCTGGGGCAGGACAGCCGAGTTTGTGCGGCGCGTCGGAGCCTGGGGCAGGACAGCCGAGTTTGTGCGGCGTGTAGGTGCCTGGGGCAGGACAGCCGAGTTTGTGCGGCGCGTCGGAGCCTGGGGCAGGACAGCCGAGTTTGTGCGGCGCGTCGGAGCCTGGGGCAGGACAGCCGAGTTTGTGCGGCGCGTCGGAGCCTGGGGCAGGACAGCCGAGTTTGTGCGGCGCGTCGGAGCCTGGGGCAGGACAGCCGAGTTTGTGCGGCGCGTCGGAGCCTGGGGCAGGACAGCCGAGTTTGTGCGGCGCGTCGGAGCCTGGGGCAGGACAGCCGAGTTTGTGCGGCGTGTAGGTGCCTGGGGCAGGACAGCCGAGTTTGTGTGGCGCGTCGGAGCCTGGGGCAGGACAGCCGAGTTTGTGCGGCGCGTCGGAGCCTGGGGCAGGACAGCCGAGTTTGTGCGGCGCGTCGGAGCCTGGGGCAGGACAGCCGAGTTTGTGCGGCGCGTCGGAGCCTGGGGCAGGACAGCCGAGTTTGTGCGGCGCGTCGGAGCCTGGGGCAGGACAGCCGAGTTTGTGCGGCGCGTCGGAGCCTGGGGCAGGACAGCCGAGTTTGTGCGGCGCGTCGGAGCCTGGGGCAGGACAGCCGAGTTTGTGCGGCGCGTCGGAGCCTGGGGCATGACAGCCGAGTTTGTGCGTCGTGTCGGAGCCTGGGGCAGGACAGCCGAGTTTGTGCGGCGCGTCGGAGCCTGGGGCATGACAGCCAAGTTTGTGCGGCGCGTCGGAGCCTGGGGCAGGACAGCCGAGTTTGTGCGTCGTGTCGGAGCCTGGGGCAGGACAGCCGAGTTTGTGCGGCGTGTCGGAGCCTGGGGCAGGACAGCCGAGTTTGTGCGGCGTGTCGGAGCCTGGGGCAGGACAGCCGAGTTTGTGCGTCGTGTCGGAGCCTGGGGCAGGACAGCCGAGTTTGTGCGTCGTGTCGGAGCCTGGGGCAGGACAGCCGAGTTTGTGCGGCGTGTCGGAGCCTGGGGCAGGACAGCCGAGTTTGTGCGGCGCGTCGGAGCCTGGGGCAGGACAGCCGAGTTTGTGCGGCGCGTCGGAGCCTGGGGCATGACAGCCGAGTTTGTGCGGCGCGTCGGAGCCTGGGGCAGGACAGCCGAGTTTGTGCGTCGTGTCGGAGCCTGGGGCAGGACAGCCGAGTTTGTGCGGCGTGTCGGAGCCTGGGGCAGGACAGCCGAGTTTGTGCGGCATGTAGGATCCTGGGGCAGGACAGCCGAGCTTGTGCGGCGTGTCGGAGCCTGGGGCAGGACAGCCAAGTTTGTGCGGCGTGTCGGAGCCTGGGGCAGGATAGCCGAGTTTGTGCGGCGCGTCGGAGCCTGGGGCAGGACAGCCGAGCTTGTGCGGCGCGTCGGAGCCTGGGGCAGGACAGCCGAGTTTGTGCGGCGTGTCGGAGCCTGGGGCAGGACAGCCGAGTTTGTGCGGCGTGTCGGAGCCTGGGGCAGGACAGCCGAGTTTGTGCGGCGTGTCGGAGCCTGGGGCAGGACAGCCGAGTTTGTGCGGCGAGTCGGAGCCTGGGGCAGGACAGCCGAGCTTTTGCGGCGTGTCGGAGCCTGGGGCAGGACAGCCAAGCTTGTGCAGCACGGTCCGACGCAGTTTTTGGCGGGGGGGCTTCAATCTGTGTATGTGTATGTATATATATGTTGTGACGGTTCTGGAAACCATCTGCATTCAACCTGCAGGTCCCAAAAGTCAGTTATCTTGTTAAGTATGTGTGTAGTTAGAACCCCTCCTTTTGGTCTCGTGGGACGACAGGCTGTGCGTTGCATTGGTTTTAGTAGGTTATATCTTCAAACCCCATATCATCCAACGCCACATCCAGTGGACCATCCAGCCTGCTACTGAGCGGGCGCTTCGCTCGTCCAACCCGAAATCCCGCCCAGGAAGGGCATGCCGTGGAACCCTGTCCAATCAAGGTGGACACTGGCGCGTGCTTCACGGAGCTCTGCCCCATACGAAGGCATTCTTTTTCCCCTCGTGTGGTATTTAAGAGAGGGCGCGTCTGAGGAAGGAGAAGGAGTGCGAGGGCTGTGTTGTGTGGAGTAGTGAAAGGAGTTCGGTGGACGAAAGTTCTTGCGTGGTCACTTCAAGGTATATTGGATCTAGACTATTAACCCTACGCAACACGGTCAAGATATTGGTGTTTCACAATCGATTAATCGACTCGCCGGCTTGCGGAGTTCACCAAGCGACGGCCTATAATTCCAGGGAGTCTGGTGGGAGATGGCATAAACTTCCCCACCTAGTGGTCGTTCTCGCCACCGACCACCCCCCCCCCGGCCCACAACAATATTGATATTGTTGCGGAGCCAGGGTTGGTGCGACAAGACCACGAGGGTGGGAGCTACCTCAGGTCCCCACCAGACTCCGGATTTGCAGGCCGTCGCACACGGATAACTCTGTGAATGCCAATAACTCGACCACGTGACTTAGGGTCCTCCGTCTAACAGAAACCGGTTACCTGAAATGGTCACGTGATCGAATTACCAGGGGACACGCCATCGGTACGCCTTGTTCAACCCGATCACCTTACCGGACGTACCGACTGGAAAAACACAATTGTTGGGGGATAACGTCCCAGCTAAGCTGGAATATGAACCATGCTGGACCAAAGAAGGAAAAGATAAAAATGAGCTGGAAACGTTTCTATACAAGCATTAATTTACAATCGAGTGGGGAAAGGTATGTGGCACAGTGAATGGGTTTTATTATTACTAGTACGTGCCCGCAAAAAAAAAATTATAAATATTGAAACGGCGAGCAACAACCACACAGGCCGTTTCTTGGCTCTCGCGTGCCCGTACGTGCGTGGCCCAGAAGTTCGCATATTATTTGCAGTTACGATTATTCGCAATTTAGTTTTAATACCCAATTATTCAATTAGCGGCAACGTATTTTACCTTTTCGCAATGTCGTGGCAAGGAAAAACAAAAAGAGAAGAGAAGAGAGAGAAAAAATTTACTTCCTGGTTTGGAGCATACCAGCACTCTGATGTTACCGAAATTTATGCACCGTCTAATATGAAAACGATCATAACTTGGGGCATTGTGTTTATCTATAAATGCGCATAAGAAATCGAGAAATTATTAGAATACACGAAGTCATCACTCTCCGGAAGTCCGTACGTTGTAACCTGTAATGGGGAACGCGGCTGAGCTTCCCTTCCCCATCGGCCACGCCCACGCAACAACGTGTCCTGTCATTGGTTTGGTAAATAAATGGCCATAACTTGGGAAGCACTTGTCTGATTAATATCAAACCTAGAAAAGGCACATCCTCAGGTCCCCAGCAATATATCTGGCAAGTTTCAATTAGATCGGAGCAGTGGTTGTCGAGAAACAGCGGTCTCTCTCACACACACACACACACACACACACACACACACACACACACACACACACACACACACACACACACACACACACACACACACACACACACACACACACACACACACACACACACACACACACACACACACATACACACATACACACATACACACATACACACATACACACATACACACATACACACATACACACATACACACATACACACATACACACATACACACATACACACATACACACATACACACATACACATACACATACACATACACATACACATACACATACACATACACATACACATACACATACACATACACATACACACACACTGCTGGAATTATAGATAGATTGCTGGAATTATAGATAGATGTACAGCAGGGATAGCAAGGAATTCATGAGGTGTGACAAAAGGACAAGCAATCTTACAAAAGCAGACATATCCCGTGATCACTTCTACAATCTTAACTTCAAGTAGGACACACGCACACGCACACGCACACGCACACGCACACGCACACGCACACGCACACACACACTATGTCAATATAGCCCAGAGAGAAAGAGAGCAGATGAGGATAAACGGCCTTCAAATACCTGGCGTGGTCAACAGACCAACGCAACCCAGAACACTTTGGGAGAGGTAGGTGAGAGGAATACTGGTTGTGTGAGAGTGGGAGGTGTGGTGTCATGCCAGTGGAAAATGGGATTGCGAGTGAGTAACGATGCTCTTTTGTGCGTCCAGAGGAGAGAGAGAGAGAGAGAGCGAGAGCGAGAGAAGATAAAGGATGCGTGAGGTGAAAGATCCTTAATCTAGCCATGTATAGGTCTGTTTTTGTCGCGTGTACTTCCGTTGCTTCATGTAATTCGTCCTTCACTCGATCCACGTCTCTTTGTTTGTCTCTGTGACACACCGCCTGAGCATTCCAACCTCGATGTGGCGCGTTATCTCCGGCTTGGTCACTTTGCCGGGGCTCGTGGCAACATGCGCTCTTCTCTGATCCGTCTAGCTGTACGGGGGTGGAAAACGTAAACAGCCCAGCCGGGAGTCTCGGCAGTCACCCCGGATCAGGCCCTCAAGAAGAAGCATGTCCTCGCAATCACACGCCAACAGCGAGCGAAGGGGGAGGCAACGAAGTGAAGCCAATGAAGAGTCGAGAAGAGAGTGAACGGCTCCATGCTCCCCCTTTTATAAGCCCCGAGTGAAGGGTGGGGTCACAACCCAAAAGCGACACACTGTGACCTGAATCCCCCTCCTGTATTGGACCACAGCCTCCCTAGCCACACCCTGCCAGAGCCAGAAACTCTGGGCTTCGGGGCCGGAAACTGTCTCAGTCGCCCAACCGGTTCGACACGGTTCGGAGCTTCTGACTCAACATAGGGCATGCTCCTTGAGTTGGCACCCTGGCCCTGAACATACTCTGAGTGCAGTCTGAATGCCAAATAACTACGGACTTTCCCCACCACCCATGGGCTCCCTCTCGAGCCCAAATACACACCCAGTCCCCATACCAAACTCTCGGATCGCCCTTCTTGCGACCCTTCCTCGATGCCCCTGACTTGCTGTGGTCTGGCGACTGGATGAGGGTCGTATCAATTCCGCGGCGAGATGCGGTGGAGTTATTCACGTCTGTTGCTCGGCCTCCCATTGTGCGGTCCTGAGGACAGCCTGAGTCGTGCAGTACTCCTATATAGAGTGGCGAATTGTAGCAATGAGAAGGTGTGTGGGAGGCGTTTGTGGTCGAAGTGGTCAGGTAGGGTGAGCGAGGTGTGAAGTAAGGTAAGATGTCGGTGGAAATTGGCGTGCAGATTTGAATGAAATAATGGCTTGCGATGCCCATGCGGTATGGTGTCAAGTGTTTAATTGAGGGAGTGTGGTGGTTCCAAGCCTTGGGAAGCATCGTGGTGTGTGATTATTCAATCGCATATTGAATGGTGTGTGTACTTGCTTGCTTATTTTGTACCATGGCTAAAAGGAAAGGGTTAGAGTAGAAATCCGAATATGAGATATAGATAGTTAAATAGACCTAACTACGAGACCCATGCCATGCACTTCAGCCCGTTGGCCCACTAGACACGAGGGGAGGTCTAACTGCACGAAGACTAACTAAATAACTGCCTGGGGATCACTGTATGTTGGGTGCCATTGCCTTGGAGGCATGCGGTTTTGTCGAACCGCAACAATATTATACTATCAAATTTTCCTATCACTTCACTGATGAGAATATTGATTGGAGGGATGTGGGAGATAGGAAAGGGGGAAGAGTGAGGAATGGGGGGAGGTGGGGCAGCGATGCCTCACTGAATGTCGCTATACACTCTGGTAGGGGTGGTGGGAGCGAGAAGTGAGGAGGGGGTTCTGAACTTACATTTGGTCAGGAGAAAGGAGGAAACTGATTCTCAATTTGGGTTTGGTTGTTCGACTTGTGGAATAGGGGAAGGGGGAGTTGTGTACGATTGAACAAAATGGGGTACATTATAACGGCACGTGGAGACCTCCCGGAGATGTCCATGGGGCGGGGGGGATTGGAGAGGGAGGGGGTTTGATAGAAGTTAAGGGAGAGGAAAGGCAGCGCGAGGGAAACAATTTCTTTTTAACTGCCTGGTTCTACATAAAACCAGGTGGGAGCATCTGAAACTGATGCTATATACCTGGCAAGGGCCTGCCTGTACGCATGCTTCCTCGCACATGCAGCGATCTCAGCACACATGCCAACCACTCTAAAAGGCTTGCTTGTGATGGCCTGTTGTATTGATGGTCCTGATTCTTTGTTCCTCAATTTTATGCATGCTGCACTCACCCCCCCCCCTTTAAAATATTAATCCCTGTTTGTGATGCTACAATTGTGATCGTGAAGATTTTCATTCTTCTGTTACGCCTCAGACCTGGCGGCCAGACCACACCGCGTGTGTTGGCGCGATACACGCAGCACACTGGGAGCAAGTCTGACCTTCGATGGCATTCCTTATATAGTCCTGGGGAAGCGACGGATGGAATGTCAAAATGGGCCAGACAGGAATAAGGCACTGAAAGAGAGGCTGATCAAAGAGAAGCAGGTAGGTACACACCTGCAAATCGGTGTTAAGTGAATAAAGTTTTGAAGTGAGCACAAGGAGTAGAAAACAACATTGATAAACAAGTTATGTAAACAATTTTTCTTTTTTCAGGGATCAAATTTTTCCGACTTTGTAAGGTCATCCGAGGAACGTTTTTGGCCCAAGTCCTTCACTCATCCGGCTGGTCAAGTTTGGCATTCAACTGATTTAAGGTGGCAGAAATTTTGAAATTGTGTGTAACACACCGAGTCTTTGCCAGAGACACCGTGGGGTCTTTAACGTTTGTCAATGAATGACCAGTGCTGGTGGAAGGGATGCCAAGTTTAACGTCCATTCAAGGGATGGCACACCAGGATGACAGTTTCTAACTGACTCGAGATTCAAACTCAAGGTAGACAGGTTTGGAGAACGTGTGTATACCTCTAAACTGTCCTGCCAGCCCTTCTTGTTTATAATTATTTGACTGACAAGATGTTTCATTTTAAGTTAACTAAATACACCTTTTCAGTATTGCACCCAGCAATCGTGTGTTCGTGCGCGTGCATATATATTGTTGCGGGCCAGGGATCGGTGGCGAGAACGACCGCTAGGTGGGGAAAGTTATGTCGTCTCCCACCAGACTCCCCGGAATTGTAAGCCGTCGTTCCGGGTAATTCCGCGAGCCGGCGGGTCGCTGAACCGACCGTGGAACGCCAATACCTCCACCGCGTAGCGTAGGGTCTTTTTGTCTAGAACCAATTTACCTAATTAACTATGCGGTGTCGTCTTCCGGGGAACCATGCCCTTGGCACGTCTTGCTCGAACCGGGTCACTCTACCGACTGCGGTAGAGTCCCAACTACCAACTCCGGTTCGGGTGCAGTCGAGCGGAACTGCCAAAGCCGTGCCGACTGGGATGAGCAAATTAATGGGAACAAAGACCCGGATAAACTCGGATCCGAACCATGCAGGACCAATGAAAGAAAGGACGGAAACGAACTGAGAACATTTCTACAATAATTTATTTACAATAAAGAAGACACAGAGCAAGACTTATCGCGGAGTATACAAGCAAGAATTTACAATGTTCAAAAAACACTTGTACAGTTTCTACTTGCAAAACGAGCCCGCACACTCAGATGATTTATTAAAAGGCCCCCGCAGCCAGAGAGGGAGAGACGAGCTAGGGGTCGCAGTTCGCTTGGGTACCTGCACGTTGAAGGGAGGGCGTGCTCCGCGGTGCGGCACCTGCTAATAGTCGTGCGGCTCGGCCCACAGTCACACGCGTGGGACTCGTGCTCGTGGAGGAACCCAAGTGGAGCAGTCGGAGTCCCAGGGCGGAGATCAGGGTCGCGGATGGGACCCAAGAAAACTCCAACGAATGCCAGCCAAATGCAGAACTCCACTCAAACGCCCCAAACTCCAGCTCAAGCAGCACGACGCACACCAACCAACTCAACACCTCCAAAAAAACTTTCACTCTGAGGATCACGTCGTATTTTTATGGACCTTGACCACCACCTTCATCACCAGTGATGCACTAAAGTTTGTTCACGATGTTAGAAAAAAAATAAAAAATTGTGGTTGAAGGGATTCTACGTGGGGGTTGCCCCCAAAAATATGTTCGCTTTCTTCTCTGAAGCCACACACACACACACACACACACACACACACACACACACACACACACACACACACACACACACACACACACACACACACACACACACACCAAAGTTTGTTCACAGCATTCAAAAAAACATCCTTAGGTATTTACTGTGTTCTCCATTACATATTTTGTGTGTTATCCATGCCGTCCAGTGGCTCCCTGGTTCTTATCCAGCCGCTACCTGGTGAGCACCTGGAGGTATTGTCCCTCTGCTTACACATTTCTCAATGAAACTTTGTGCATGCAATCAACATTGGTGGACGGATGAAATATGTAAAGATTTTTGGGATTTGACCCCCCCCAATTCATGCCCCAGGGGGTGGGGACTTAAGGTCACGGGTAAAAACGGGGGGGGGGATTATCTCCTTTATGAAGTCATTCCTGGTGGAACTTTTTGCGATCTTTGAACTTTGCTTTCAGTGGGAAGCGTGGGGTTTTGTGATGGCACGCTATCGACTTCGCTTTCGTTTACTTTCATTTTTTTATTTTTTAATAATTTCTTTATATTTCTTTAAATAACTAAAAAATTTTAATGCCTTTAAAAATTTGTTGGGCCAGGAATGGAACCCAGACAAGACACCTCAAACATTATGACACTACTTCGGAGCTATGGTGATTGCATTGTCCGATAAATTACGCCTGGGTGATGTTGATGCCAACGAATATGTACAAATAACAAATGATCCCTTTCATTAAATGATGTGTTCTCTGATTAGCCTCATAAACTATGGACTTGTGTAAGCGAGAAAGGTACAAGAAGAGCATGGAATAGAAAGAGAATTATTCACACTTTCTATAAATTTGTCTTCCAGGAAGCGAATGGTGTTGATATAATTTGCAAGCACAAAACAGTTCACAACACAAAGAAGCTTGGATGCTCCGCACTCATAATCATCAGGGAAATAGCTAAACTGCCACAGTTCAAGGTAATGGTATGAAAATTATTTTTGCACAAAATGTGTTTTGTTTTTTTTTGTTTGTTTTGTTTTTTCCAAGTTGGACTTGGTCCGAAACTGAGGGTAATGGATTTGGTGTGTGTGTGTGTGTGTGTGTGTGTGTGTGTGTGTGTGTGTGTGTGTGTGTGTGTGTGTGTGTGTGTGTGTGTGTGTGTGTGTGTGTGTGTGTGTGTGTGTGCGTGCGCACGTGCGCATCCACCTGCAACTATATCTTGGACATTATGGACTGATTTTATTTGTACTTGACAGACAACACGTGATGGTATACATATGCACGTCATTTTTTTTTTCCGCCATCACGTACAAAATGGCCAACTGGCAGAAATTTAAGTTGTAAAAAACAAATAAACAAACAAACAAGCTGGTAGGCGGACATGGGTAGTCGCCTACCCAATAGAACCTGAGTGATGGGCCCGTTCGATGGGGAATGACCTGAGGATTAAGCACAAGAAAATTCATGATTCTCGCTTCAAGGGTTAATGCTGCAGATTGTTTTTTCGTTAAAATTCCCCCACATTTCGAGGTTTTTCGGCCGTTGCTAGGCAACGGAGGGGTCCATAGCAACGGTTCTTTCTCACACAGAACTAGAACGGGCACTCAGTAGAGTGCATACCTTCGCCAACGCTACATTTTGCCCCCCCCCTCCAGAAACCGTTGATTGTGAGGGTATTTAATCCCATTCCACATCTGCCATCTCATATGTGTCATGATGGCTTAAAAACATTAAATTTCCTGTGTCATATCATACATCACAAGATTGGGCATTGAATTCACAACATTTTGGCATTGGTTGCATGCAAATTGGATAAAAAATCGACCGCACTATGGCAAAATGATGATTTTGACCTTTTCATGACCTCGACCTTGACCTTTGTACTCTTAATTTTGTAATTGGTATTAGAGTGTGGGGAACAGAACGGTCAACATTTTGGTGTTGGTTTCATGCAAATCGGATAAGAATTGACCACGTTATGACTAAAACCGCACATTTTGCAATGTCGTGACCCCCCCTGACCTTTGACTCCAAACTGATAATAAGGGTTATTACGTCATTGTGTCATGTCACATATCACAAGATGGGGCATTGAATTCTGAACATTTTGGCATGAGTTGCATGCAAATTGGATACAAATTGACCATGCCATGATAAAAAGATGATTTTGACCTTTTCATGACCTTGACCTTTGACCCGATCGCTCCCAGAATCTAATCAAATGGTCCTCGGATAATATCCAATCATCCCACCAAATTTGCTGCGATTCAGTTCAATACTTTTGGAGTTATGCGAATAACAAACACACATATTCACAAATAAATAAATAAATACACAGCGATCAAAACATAACCTTCGCAGCAAAGTTTGCGAAGGTAACAAAGGACATACCATGAACCTACCATACCAGTTTCATGTATATCTGACTCATAGTCTCTGAGATATAACGAACTTCGTTTTTTTTATTGTTTTTGACCAGGGTTCATTCAAAGTCTATCTTCTCCGACAGTTTTCATAGGATCCGGCTGGAAATTTTTGACAATATGGCAATTTTGGCAATTTTTGATAATCTGGTGAGCAGGATCAGCATCAGGAAAATGAGCCACATGTTCATACAGCCGCAGCCGACGCTCACGGACGATGCAGGTAACAAATCTCATTTGAGTCTCTCTCAGCAACCGCTCGTTGGACACAAAGTCCGACCAGCGATAGCCAAGGATTCTCCGGAGACCTGGTACAAAAGGAATGGAGTCTCCATCTCAGATCCTTGGTCAGAGTCCAAGCCTCGCATCCATAGAGCAAGACTGGAAGCACCGAGGACCTGAAGACTCGGGCTTTCGTCTTCCCATACAGGTACTGGCAGCGCCACACCCCTTTATCCATTGAATCCATGACTCCTCAGGCCCGACCCAGACGTCGATTGACCTCTGACTCACAGCCGGCAGAGACATGAATATCACTGCCAAGGTCAGTGAATCTCTCCACGACCTCAACATCCTCACCACAAACAGCCACAGACAGGACAGCGGCATCCAATATGTCATTGAAACCCTGGATCTTAGTTTTGACCAAAGAAACCCGTAATCCCAGCGGCTCCGACTCCTCATTCAGCACCCCAATGGCCCCCAAAAGGATATCTAAAGTCTCCGCAAAGATGACTGCATCATCTGCGAAATCAAGGTCAGAGATCTTGGCATTCCCAAACGATGCACCGCAGCGTTATCTCTCTGACATCCTCCCTAGAATCCAGTCCATACAAGTGCTGAAAAGTGTGGGGGCCAGTACACACCCCTGACAAACTCCAGTAACAACTGGAAATAAGTCAGAGATGGTACCACCACATCTCACAGCAATCTCAGTCCCAGAGTGGAGTTCAGACATCAGATCAATCAGTTTTGGTGGCACCCTGCAAAGACCAAGAATCCTCCAGAGGGCATCCCGATTCACTGAATCGAAGGCTTTACAGAGATCAACATAGGCTACAAGTCGCCCCTGCCGAAACTCTCATCTGCGTTCGGTGAGGACTCAAAGACTGCTAATAGTAATTTAGATAACACGTTAATACTGCAAACAGCTCAGAAATCAGGCGTTATCAAATATATTTTGATCTGAAACTCACAACGAGAAACATATAACCTTTGTAAAGCAAATCCAATAACCAAATGCTTTAGAAAGAGGTGCATGGACAAAAGAAAACCTGATAGAACCTCCACAAGATACAGGATGAAACTTTGCCACCATGGCACCTATAACAGGCATGGCATGTCCACACACCCGCGGAGAGTCCGTACAGATCCAAATCTATCCATATATACCACGTCCGTGTATGCTGTAAACGTAACTCTACCTTGTAGTAACTGTGACTGTACATCCTGAACAGGACACAAATTGTTCTATGCAGCTCAGCAAGTGGCTTCAGCACTCAAGCACTCCAACAGAATGCCTGGCTTGGCAAGCGGATTACCAATTAAAAAATTGTCCTATCCGGATCCAGATCGATTAGATACAAAAATCTAATAAACTTGTCCTCGTCACACATCCAACCTGTCCAAATTTCAGCCGAATCAGTCCATAACTTTTTGAGATATCCTGCTCAGACAGGAGTGAAAACATCACCTCCGTCCAATTTCAGTGGTGGAGGGAACGATACGGACAACTCCCGGTTTGAGAACAAGCCAGTTCTTGGACCCTGTTCTCAAAGCGAAATGGTTCTCAAATCAGAACAGACTATAATTTGATTGAAACCAACATACACCATATTAATAGGTAAAACAATGTAAATGGTCATGAAGGAGAATTGAAAAAAAACCATAAAGAGTGTCAAAGTTATTATTAAAGTAAATATAAAGTACAGCAAAATAACGCATCCATTTGGACGTAAAACAGCACAAAGGCACATGTCATAGGTCACTTGGTGTGGCAGCCATATTGGAAAAATGGAAAAACTTTGGACCTCTGGATTTCTGAAACCACACCAAGGAAAACTAGAGAGTTGGTGTCAAAGCCACCCAATGCTCGCCTGTTTTATACATTTATCGTTTTTAAAAGACTAGTCTAATAATATTTTTTACAAAGCATTGCAGTGAAGTCTGATCCAAATAATTTTAAAGCAATATATTGTTGCGAATTCGCGCCCACCGGCGTGCGGACGGCCGCGTCACTCGAATCGCGACCACGTCGCCCACCGGACGGACAATTCAGTCGTGACTCTCTCGGAACAACGCCGGGAGCTAGTCATGGGTGGGGGTTTAACCCCACCACGACCGTGCCAATTGCCCACCCGCGCAGGATAGGGTTGCTCGCCAAATTCGATCCACTTAAGTACCTGCGCGGATAGTTGACTGGGCGATCGTACCACGCCACAGGCCGACTCTGGACACGAACCGCTTAAGCGGTCCGTTCCGTACTACAGTGATAACCGAGTGGTGTTATCGTCGGCCTCGACGGTTCTGATTAATTACCGGGCGTATTA
>NC_140961.1:143237306-143239806 GCF_056783735.1 Eptatretus burgeri
TCAAAGATTGGGGGTCCCGAAGGCTTTGCCCCAATCCCGTCATCCGGTGAGCTGCCCTGCACAGGAGGTACTCCCACGGAGTGGGTTTTCAGATTTTTTTTTGCGTTTTTGCGTTTTGCGGAATGAAGGATTTTACGGTGGCCGGAGTGCAAATCCTGCCACCAACCTCCTAATAAGAAGTGACCCAACTGCAGGAGGACGTCCGCAGACACAGTTGGGCACTAGATATGGATGGCCGTTGGCTCACAAGGAGCTCCTCCGCCCTTTGACAGGTTTTGTTTTTAATCCTGCTGGGTGTCCATATCCAAACACCCTCCTCACCAGAAAACCTGGTGGGGGAGACTGTTTAGTCGCCGACAACCTGACCATGGAACAGGTTAGTACAGGTTTACATGGTACCTGTAGCAGATCACAGATCGAACCTGACCTGAATTTTAATCCAAATCTGAATTCAATTGAATAATAATAAACGTCATGGGTCAGAGTCAGGTGTCCGATCAAAGGGGACGTCTTGGTACCCGGTCATCACTGTCAGCAGTTATAAAGTGCCAGTTCTCGCTATGTCTTAAATTGATTAAGAAACACACCAGTTTACAAACACCACACAAAAGAAGTCCTGGCAAGAGTCTGCAATCTTGCTCTTTTTCTTGTTTCCTTCTGTTTTAGGCTTTTCAGTTGTACCCTCCCATTTTGGTGGTTTCAATATTTCTGTAGTTTGTATCCTGTTTCACTTCTTGATTTTTGCTAGGTTTTGGGAATTCTTCCGGGTTCTTTGTAGTTCATTCGCCGAATCAACTCAGGAGATGATTATAATTTCAGTGCATCACACTCCACATCAGCCACAAAAAACGTGAGGCACACACACACACACACACACACACACACACACACACACACACACACACACACACACACACACACACACACACACACACACACCACATCCATTTATAGTAGATTGGTGTAACCAACAAAAATCTCTTCCTCCCTATCCCAATTATCCACATATCATTTGGTTAGATGACACTATTAATATCATGACACAAACTAGAAGGGCAATCTTCGACATTACGACATTGACAGATATGCCTCCGCTTGCATTATGACGTCATTATATATACTTGTACCAAGTTTGATTTAAATCCCTCAACCAGATTCACAACATTAAATAATTCCGGCTGCCAGACCATACGTCTGTCCAATCAGGTTGAAATTTATAACATATATAATCCCCATGACTACTAGATCATAATTGTGAGATTTCACGTCGATTGATGAAGTGGTTCAAAAGACAGAATTTTTTTTTTTCAAGATTTTTTTTTTCTTCAATCCAATATGCCTCCCAGACCGTGTGACCCATTAATTATTTGTGAACCAGACCATATGACCAAGGCTTGGAAAACATGGAAGTGAAGTTTCCCCTCGATCTGTCAAGCCGTTCTGGAGAAAACTGATTTTTCATGGTTTATTCTTCAAAAAAATCACAGCTGCCAAACCATGTGACCGATGACATTGTCATGGAAAATAACTCGATTTCCACGATGTCGGCATACAAAAGAGAATCTTTAATTTCGTATCTATGTTCTGAAGAACATGGAATATTATTCGATGAACTTCACTAACACGGAGCCTCAACGCAATCCCTCTTGTACTCGTTTGAGAGCCAAAACATGGGAGGGTGAGACATTTGGCAATTCAACTACGGGAAGGGCCGATAGGCACAAGGCAAAAGAAAAGAACTCAGAACTGCAATACATGGCCACTTTGGGTGGGAGGGAAATAATAACACACTCATGACAAAAGTTTGCAGTGTTAACCTTGAAGAAAGTATGATAAGTTTCGGAGACAGAGACAGAGACAGAGACAGAGACAAAAAAAGAATCGGACATCTTGCAAGACCTTTGCCATCAAAAGCCAAAAGAGTTATTTCATTTTCCGTAGACAGCAAGACGTTTGCTCCAGCAGCCTCATTTAATTTCTGATAGACAATGGGATGCCTCTCCTCAGTAGCCGGCAGCAAGGCGTCCTCTTCAGTAGCTGGGCAGTTCCATTTAAACATTGGAGATACGAGTCTTGGTTATTTGTATTTCAGTGAGATAAAAGCACATAAGATTTAGTTAGATACAATTCTACTTTACTGGTATATTCATTTATATCACTATGGAGGTCAAAATACTGTCGGCGAGGGGGTACAAAAGTAAGACCTTTTTTAATACAGTGTTCATTTAAGAAAAGTACCACCGCAACAATTTAATATAATTGAGAATAAATTAATATAATGATTTTTTTCTTCCACCACATCATCGGTGGAGAACATTTTGTTCTTCATGGATAGGCAGTCATTCCTGAAAAGTTTTGCCTCGATCTGATCAGCAGTTTTGGAGATTTTTTTTAAACGTTTTTATGTTAAAAAACAAAACAAAATTGCTGCCAAACCACATGACTGATGAGGTCAATTCCCCCCCCCCCCCATGCAATTTAGCTCTGGATGACCCTCAAA
>NC_140961.1:143244806-143307306 GCF_056783735.1 Eptatretus burgeri
GCACCAGTTTTATGCTTCATAATTAGCACACTATTAAGAAGCATAAATGAGTAGCTCCTTTCTATATTCTGCTCTGCTCATGATCTATTCTATCAATGCTGATATTTTATTCCATGTTGCTTGTCAATTTATTCAATATTATATTTGCATTTGCCTCGCAGGTATTACAACCAGTCCTTAGTGATCATATATTGGTGACTGAGAGTGAGCTGCCACAGCACAGCTGTGTCGCGAGTCAGCAATATGTGAGTACGTCATCGGTGCAGGTGTTGATCAATAACTCCATCTGCTAACATAGGAGTTAAAATTGAATTATGGATGATTGGATGATTATCAAATTACAAGTACAACGACCACCTTTCCTCATTACTAATTGTAGAATAGCTCACGTCATCTGATAAATTTCATTCAGGCAATCATTGACCTGACAGCAGCTGATGTACACGATATCTCTAAATCCATGCCTAATTTCTTCTGTGGTTGGGCGAGACAGACATTGATTGATTTCTACAATATGGGATGGGATTACAGTGCGAACTTTGTATCAAAATTCCACCAGGAGTTTAACGCCCAATCTGCTTGCAGCTGGAGATCACGCAAACCAGATGTTCACTTTTGTTTTGCTCATTTTTGAGGAGCCAGAATCGTCCTTGACGTTCCCATTACTGCAGCATATTGATACAGCATTCAATAAATTAAAATCGAACTGATTTATCATTGTAATGAATCTCCATTTTGCCTCTAAATTCCATGTCTTCCCTTGTTATATTGTGGGCAGCACATATGGCTGCAGGTAGCATCATTTATGGTGCTAATCCAGTGGCCCCTGTAGGTTAGAGCTGGAATTTGGCTTGGCCGTCGGCGATAGCTCGCCTATTCACACCGTGAAATCTTTAATATCCTCCAACTAATGCCAGCAGATGGGGCACCCAATTTAACATCCATCATGAGGACGCGGCACACACATTGAGGCCTCTCCCATGCCGTTTCATGCAGACGTCGAATCACTTGCCTACTGCAGTACCACTGCAAAGCTATGTCGGTACTGACTACAGTAGCGAGATATATGAAGTGTTTAGCTTGGGTGCAATAAATACATCTTGACCATTTTGTCTTATGCTGTGTCCACCATTCATTACATTTGTGCTTGTTAAATGTGTTTGCGGACATACTTGAGAACACTAAAAGAAGTCAACAAAACTGAGAGCAATTTGAAAGTTTTTAAAATGAAGACCCTTCAAGGTCATTGACATGTCCCATGATGAAGCTGAGTCTGCCTATCACTTGGCCATCGCAGACAGGTCGGTTGTCTCTGTCTTCTCCCGCCCCATTTCTGGTTTTGCACACTCTGCTCTTTCCGTGCTTTGTTCCCCCAACCCCAGGTTTCTGCTGGGTGCACACGGTCCACCAACATCCCACTTCTGGGGAAAGTCCCAAAATCCTCCCAAAATCCAAAATCATTGCTCACCTCCATTCATTCTTTTTATTTTCCTCCATTTGTGGAACCAACTTCCTCATTCTTCCCTCCATGACTTCAAGACAACTATTCACCACCATCTCAAATTATCCCCAATTCATTTCTGTGATCTTTTCTGCCCCCTGTTCCCCCACCCCCACCAATATTTCCAATTTTCCCTAACCTGGGAGTTTGCTTGTCTATCCATCCTGTCCACCCCCTGCATTTTCCTCTACCCCTCATTCCACATCCCTTGCTGTCCTTCTCCGTCTATCTTGTCCCTCAACCCTGCTGTGAGCGTCTTTCCCCTCTGTACCTCTGCTGTTGCTTTTGGTCTGTTGTGTCTTGATCCATTCTGTGTTCTAGCTTTTCCGTGATCCCTGATTTTGTATACAAAAAGAAAAAAAAGACACCTCGACAAGACATCCTTTATGATTGTCTCTACTCTGCACCATCATTATTCAAGATTAAAAAATACATTTGCAAAGTTAAAACAGAACAAAGTGATGTGTAGATTATCCCTGATTTGAGCATCCTCTGTCTTTCTCAACAAAATATCTGACCAAAAATATTCACAATCTCATCTTAGGAGACTTTTGTCTGATCACATTAAGGATCTTTTTTGAAATGAAAATGTCATGGTTCATGGAAGGACTGAATGACAGATGCCACCTGGCATCTTGAATGAATGAATGAAGGGAGAGCAGGATTGTGCAGAAGCTGGTAGACTGTTGCAAAGCTGGGAGAAAAGGGATTGGAGGATTGGAAAGAAGTGAGTTGTTCGTCTGGTTTTGGGAGATGAACTGGAAGGTTGGATGTTGAACTTCCATATTCTACCACACAAGCTACATTGATTGAAAATTTGGAAACTAACAAGTTGTCTGCAAAATGAATGCTCGGAGTGCTGCCCAGTGATGAAGTGCACTTGAGCAGTAAAACTGCCGCTACACTCGTATCAACACTGGAGACTAAAGACTTAGTAGAACTCCGTACCCCCCCCCCCCCCACACACACACAGTCTTGAGAAAAAGGACATGGTAAGGGTCTTTTAAATCATTGTTTTGTGTTTCCAATTAGGATCGATGTTTCTGAGCACAAACCATCATTTTGTCTCGATCTCTTTATTCCCCAGCCCTGAGAACTCAAGCGGAAAATCTGATCGGTCGAGCAACATTTTGCTGAAGTACTCCGAAACTAAACAAATAATAATAGTTCATCGCCTGCTGAGTGTCCGAAACAGCGTCTTTAAAAACACTAAGTTTCCTGTTTGGAATGATTTTCAATTTTGTTTGACTGCCAGACTTAAAGTTTAAAACAAAAAATAAATTCGCACCCTTGTCCGAAGGATTTTTTCTTATTGGTCAGTTTGGCATTTTTAATACGAAATAGGCAACGACAAGAAACGAACGGAACCCTTTAGTATTGCCCTTTAGAATTAAACACGGTGGTTACAAAGGTTGTGGTTCTTCATTTTTGATGGAGGGAAGGACATACCGAAATATCGAAGTGGCTTCACCACTTTAAAATTATCTCGCTCCTGTCTGCGCTGCACAATCAGGATTAATTCAGAGCCAAAGTACTGCTTAGCTCCAGGTTCGTTTTCCAGTTCATGTTCCGATTCGTGTTCCACAGTGTTCAAAATCTATCCATCGATATATTACTAAAACTCTCATCTTGTATATATGTATGTATGTATGTTCCCGAAATACAGCCAAAACGGTACACGATAAAACAAAAAATTTAGGGCCACCTTACTCACTATTCTCCTGCGGTGTGCAGTATCAAGTATCGTTCAAATCGGGCAACGAAAAAATTATTTAAAAATAAATTCCCGATTCAGTCAAGTACTCTTGGGGAGTATTTGATTAATGCAAACAACCTCAGCGGTATAGTTCGCTAGAGCTATCCTTTTTTTTTTTCTTTAAATGATTTTTTTATCAACCGCTGTCACAACGGGGACCCAACGTGTTCACGGGTCGTCTGGTATACAATAAAATTGAAACCAAGTTGTTCCTCGATCATCGACTGACGTCTGATTGTCAATTGCATTAAAGTATATACATTCTGTGTTCAGAATGGAAATTGATGTACAAAGGGTCCGCCACGGGACTACACTGAGTGTAAGTACACTTGTAATACATATTTCAGAGATTCAGTTCTGTGATGATGTGATGATGGGTGATGAGCTGTGCTCAGTTTCTGCCAGACGTAGCACTTTGCATTCAGGCCAAAGAGTTCAATTTTTATCTCATCAGCCCACAGCATCTTTTCCCTCCTGCTCTCAGAGTCTTTCACGTGCCTTTTTGCAAACTCCTGGTGTGCTGTCATGTGCCTTTTTCTCAAGAGTGCCTTCCGTTTGGCCACTCTCCCATAAAGCCTACATTTGTGAAGTGCTGCAGAGACTGTTGTCCTTCTGGCAGGTTCTCCCATCTCAGCCAAGGAACTCTGTAGTAGCTCTGTCAGAGTGGTCATTGGGTTCTTGGTCACCTCCCTGAAGTAGGTCCTTGCCTGTTTGGTCGGATGGCCAGCTCTTGTAAGAGTCTGAGTCGTTCCATATTCTTTCCATTTCCTAACGATGGAGCTCACTGTCACTGTGCTCTTGGGAACTTTCAACACTCCAGAAATTGTTTTATTCCTTTCCCCAGATCTATGTATTCCTCCTCACAATTATATACAGTATACAGACAGTTCCTTGGACTTCATGGTAGAGTTTCTGCTCTGACGTGCACCATCAACTGTGGGACCTCACATAGAAAGGTGCGTTTCTTTCTATATCATGTGCAATCAATTGAATTGGCCACAGGTGTCTCCATTCAGGTTGTCGAGACATCTCGAGGATCATCAAGGTAGATTGGATTCACCTGGGCTCAATTTGGAGAGTCGTAGCAAAGCGGTGAAATACTTATTGATGCAAGACATTTCAGCTTTCCATTTTTGTAAAGAATGATGAAAACACGTTTTCACTTTGTCATGATGGGGTATTTTGTGTAGATCAATGACAAAAAGTTTAAATTTGATCCATTTTAAAATGCAGGTTGTAACACAACAAGATGTGACAAAAGTCAAGGGGTGTAAATACTTTCTAAAGGCACCGTGTACGTACGTGACCAATTTACTCTCGGAATTTAACTTGTTTCGAGAGAAAACCATTCTCTCAGTTCATTGAAGTGATGTGTACTGTGAATGAGTGGTTTGAGGAGAAGGATGACATTTCTTTGAAGGGGTGATTTATCCAATCGTTTGGCTGTGATTTGGAAAATAACATGAATTGTTCTTGATCATGATGATGCAACAGTTATTATTGAGAATGAAATGTTAACATCATTGAGGTTTATGAGTACAAACAAGTTTATGTTTTTTATTACGTTTTCGATTACATAGTGCTTTCCTTGGCAGGCAAGTTCGACGGGAGATTTATCTTTTGAGGAACGACGCAAGATTGCAGCATGGATGGAGGTGTTTCAAAACATTGCGATTGCAAAGCAAAGTTTTTTCCGGTTTTTCAGAAAGTCTCCTCCATCTGACGCAACCATGCAGACAATACACAAGGCTTTTGTCGAAACCGGATCTATTTGTGACGTTTAATGGAGTTCATTGTGCCATTCCCTCTGCTTCTTCTGTGCCATATCACATTTGTACAACTCGAGACTTCAGATAACACGATTATTCACCCCAAAGCGCGGTGTTGTTTCGGTGTCAATAAAAGTTATTTCAACGATCGTTGAAATAAAAAAAATCCGACAGTTTGGTGCAATTGAAGTGGACCACAATCCTGAATACCACCCCGTTGAACCTTTGTTTAAAGCGAAGGACAGCACTGCAAAACTTGAGTTCTTGGAAGTATTATGATAGATGATTTGTTAAAATATATAATTACCATTAAATATAAATAAAATAAAGATTGTAAAACTTGTATAAATAAATTAATTCCTGAATTTTGCCGCCATTTTCCCCAGTGTCTATTGCATCACCCAATCTGCAAGATAGAGTAAAAAATATCTCGCTCCTCTGTGTGCTCGTGTGATCGGGACAAATTCAGAGACAAAGAATGTTAAATCGAAACATTTGTCTTTCTCTTCTTGTTCCGATTTGTATTCAACATATAACATTCAATTGAAACAAGCTGTTCTTCGATTATAAACTGATTAGACGGACAGACGGCCATGAACCAATTTCTTAACCCTGCTTTTCGCTTTGCGTGCTTGGGGTAAAAATAGGAATGTTACGATAAGTATCCCAAAGCCCGATACTTCGAGAAGTGGCTTGATCAAGGTTGGTTTGGAAGTTGATAGGGGGTGGAACCAAAACCAGTTTGGGGAGAGAGGGGGCAAGATCAAGGATGGCTTGAAAGATGAGGGCAGGATCAAGGCCACTTTTGGAGAGAGAGAGAGATTGGGACCAAGAGAGAGGAGGGGGTTGGACCAGTGGAGAAAGGATCCAGATCAAGGAAGACTAGGGTGGGATGAAGGGAGACTTGGGATGGAGGAATAGGGAGGGAAGGGTGAAATCAAGGGAGAGATAGTGGGATTAATGCTGTTTTATGAGATGCGGCGTTGAGGCCTTTTTAGAGGCGAGGGACCAAGATCCAGAAGTTGGCCAAAATAATTCAAGAGGAGATGGTACAGACTAAAGGTGAAGTGCAAATTATCCTTTCCATCGAAAGTGCTGCCAATGATATTCTTTGTTTCAAGAACTGTATTTCTTCATCGATGGAACTTTTAAATTGCGAAATAGTGCCTTTTTGAAGGTTTTGCCTTTTATTAGATATTATGCCACCTGCACTTTTCACTTTTGCTGTGGTGCTCATGGGCATTCTGTATCCCTCCCCTTTCCCCCCCATTTCCATGTCTAACCACCATGCGAAGTAAGGAGAAGCTGACATTTCAGGCAATAACCCTTCCTCTTTTGCTCCGACGATTAGGTTTATACCCGAAACGTCAGCCTCTCCTTGGTTGGCACGCTTCATTCAACATCCTGTTAATTTCATCATTTATTCTACCTGTCCGCCGATGCAGATCAACACTAGCCTTCACCAGCAAAACTAGTTGTTCATTCTTGTGAACCTTGTAGTCTTCCTTCCCTCTGTACTCACCCTCTCATTTATCCTTGTGTTTGCCATTCACTGAGCAATTTTGTAGAACATTGATTCACTGAGCAATTTTGATCCTGTTGGATTGGTACAATTCCCATCCCATTGTTGTCTTGGAGTTTGCAATTGCTCGTAACCGGCCACACTTTTATCGCCTGCCACACTACCTGTGCCCCTATTTGTCAGGGATCACCAGGTGCCACACAACACCGATACCAAAAAGGTAAGCGCTCCAAATCCCTGTTTCGATGTTCCCGTATTATGTACCTTTTTTGTGGAATTTTTTATTTGTGAATAGAAAGTATAGTTATAAGCTATAAAAGCTTTGAAGCAACTTTATGTAGTTCAAATTAAAGTTATTGCTACGAGGGGCAAACCTCCTGCTCTACGTTTTGCAGGCTAATCGGGTTGGCCCGTGGTACGGGTTCACGAGCAGCTCCAGTACATTTGTCCAATACGATCCCTCTTCAACTGTTTTCACATATTTTTTCAACCTGAGTTGATGTTTTTAAATTTTTAGGTCGACGTTTTATCCTCATTTTCTTTCCTTTTGCTTATTACAAATGTTTCTAAGTGTAATTGTTGCTGCTCGATTCATTAAATGCAAAGTTTCTAGTTTTGCACAGTTGTCTTCGTCCCTGCTCTGTTTCCTTGTCGTCGTCGTCGTGTGTGAATTTGATCAGACAGTGTTCAATGATTGTAGACCGAACAACACTATTGGTCCCAGAATTCGACCTTGAGGGACTCTGACCTCGAAAGGTAGATCACGAGGGAGAACATCCAAGGCAACCCACTGCTTCCAACCGCCCAGGGCAGCCGTGAGATTAATGGAGGGAGTGAAAGCTGTCATCATACCCGATAGGCAGGATGGGACCGTTAGCTGACATTTTGGAAAGTCAGGGAGGCTGATAAACGATCTAATACACAGGAGATGTCCATTGAGATGGTCCTGACCTTTCTTTGATGTTGAGGGAATCTGTCCATTGACATTATTCAAAGAAGCACCATATCCTTGGTGGAAAGACCAGGCAGAAGCCAACCCCCCTCACCCCTCACTCTCACTCTCAAAGCAACCATCCCACTCTTCTCCATCCAAGCCTCCCTCTCACCTCTCAAAAATTCCCCCCTCACCTTTCTCCCACCTTTCATCCCCCTCACTCTTCCTTCTCTAAGTTGCCCCCCCCTCTCATCCACCAATCTGCCTCCCTCCACTGCCCTCTCACCTCCATCTCTTCACTCCACCTCCTCAAATCCTCAACTGCCTTCTTCCTTGTCTCTTGTCCCCCCTCTCCCCCAGCACCACAGTGCCTTTTCTCCTCCTCATTCGGCCCCCTCCCCTCGCTATTCTGTAATACCCCACACTCTTTCATCAACCCTCCTTACCTCCCCCCCTCGTCCCTTGTCCTACCCTCCCCCTCCCCCTCCACCTCCTGCACCCAAAGCCTCCTCCCCTACCTCTTCATTAAAAGTGTGGACCTCAAATATCCGGGGGCCTTCGCTCAAACCTTTCAGATCTTTCCATACAGGTTGCCACTGACAAACCAGACATTATCTGCCTAACAGAAACTTTCCTCTCCCAAGACGTGTCTGACCCCCAAGTATCTCTCCCTGGTTACTCCCTCTTACGGTATGACAGACCTGAGCCTCGTCCTGGTGGAGGTGTTGCTCTCTTCATCAAAGACTCTATTCCTCACTCTTCATGCACTGCTCTCACTCCCCCACACCCCCAGGAATACCTCTGGCTTCGGCTTCCCCTCCACTCCCACCTCATGTTTATATGTGTACTGTACCGTCCACCGAACAGTGATGACTCCATCTACACCTCACTATCCGAAAACATGGACCATCTTCTATCTTTACCCAGTCGCACCCAACTGTCCCTGGACTCTGTATCCTTTTCTCCTGACAAGGTGGAGAGCTTGCTTTCAAACCTCGAGTCAGATTCTGCAACCGGTCCAGACGGCATCAGCCCACGTGTCCTCAAAGCCTGCTCTTCTGCTCTTGCTCACCCTCTCTCTGTTCTATTCACTCTCTCATTTACCCAAGGTCATCTGCCATCTGCTTGGAAATCTGCTAACATCACTGCCCTGCATAAAAAAGGTGCAAAAAGAGATCCCTGTAACTACAGACCAATCAGCCTTCTCCCAATCATCAGCAAGGTTATGGAATCCATCATCGCTTCAGACATGAAATCCTTCCTCTTCTCCAATGGCTTGATTTCCAATCATCAATTTGGTTTCAGACCAGGTCACTCTACCCTGGATATGCTGCTTCTGCTCTCCCATCAATGGATGGAGGTCCTCAATGCCAGACAGGAAATCCGAGCCGTATCCCTGGACATATCACGTGCTTTTGACACAGTCTGGCACCCTGCACTACTCACCAAACTCTCTTCCCATGGTATTCAAGGCCATCTCCACTCATGGCTCGCAGACTTCCTCTCCTATCGCAGTCAATGTGTGGCCCTAAATGGAGTTCTTTCATCCCCTCTTCCTGTGCAGGCTGGAGTTCCTCAAGGTAGCGTTCTGGGCCCTGTTCTTTTTCTGGTTTTCATCACTGATCTCTCGGACTCTCTGGAAAATCCTCTATTTCTCTTTGCCGACGACTCCACCCTCTGCCGTACCATCTGTCATCCCTCAGACCGGCAAGCAGCAGCTTCTTCACTCACTGCAGATCTGGATAAAATCACAAACTGGTCCAACACGTGGAACATGTCTTTCAATCCAGACAAATCTCACACTCTCACTATGTCTCTTCGAAAGGACCGTTTAGAAAACCCCCCATCCACTTTCTCAACAATCCTCTGGAAGAAGTCTTTTCTTTCAAGCTTCTGGGTCT
The DNA here is from genome assembly GCF_056783735.1 of Eptatretus burgeri. NCBI lineage: Eukaryota > Metazoa > Chordata > Myxini > Myxiniformes > Myxinidae > Eptatretus > Eptatretus burgeri. The sequence goes on from NC_140961.1 coordinate 143,254,190, forward strand.
CACTATCTGCCATGACCTTTCCTGGGAAAGTCACATTTCCAACCTCGCCTCAAAAGCCAGTCGCCGACTGGGAATCCTCCGTCGTGCTAAGTCCTTCCTCGGCCCTCTTGAGCTCCTGACCACTTACAAAGCTTTTGTCCGTAGCCTGATGGAGTACTGCTCTCCCCTCTGGGCTGGTGCTCCTGCCTCCCAGCTTTCTCGGATTCACGCTGTCGAAACCAGGGCTTTTAAGATCATCGGCATCTCCCGCAATGAAGCTGAGTCTTTGGGCCTCTCACTCAATCACCGCAGGTTGGTCGGTGGTCTTTTTGTCTTCTACCGACTCCTCTCCAGCCTTGCCCCCCCTGCTCTCTCTGCGATTTGTCCCCACCACATTTCCACAGGGCGCTCAAGGTCCGCCAACAACCCCCTTCTGGTAAAACTACCAAAATCACGAATCACTGCTCATCTTCACTCTTTCATTCCTCTTTTTTCCCGCCTTTGGAATAAACTTCCTCACTCTATTCTTTCCCATTCTTCCCTCCAGGTTTTCAAAACAGTTGTTCACCACCACCTCTTATCTTCCCCCATCCAAATCCTCGACCAAGGTATACAAAAAAAAAAAAAAGTTTGTGATTTTGGCAAGGTCTGAGGAGAAGTAAGAGGCTACTGCCTGTCTGTCGGAAGGATGAGAGATGTTATGGCAGAGAATGGAGTCATCAGCAACGAGATAGAGGATCGTCCAGAGTCAGTGAGATAATTGATGATGCTGTGCTGTGCCCCTATACCAGTACACTGGTACAGGAGCACAGCATTAGGAATAGGATGGAGCCGAGAACACGGCCTTGTCATACTCCAGCTTTGACAAGGAGAGGAGGAGAAGAAAGTATGAACTTTTCGGACAGTTACAACTCGCACATCATTTCCTCTGGTACAGCTGACACGGTCAATGCTTTGAGCACCTTTTTCTCCCAACAAAACAGTATGTTGACCATTGTTCAAAGGCTTCTCACACAGAGTGCATTGTTGATCAGTATTGTAGCCTGGTGTTGGCTTAGTGGTTAGGGTGGCTGGCTTGGGATCTTCAGGTCCTGAGTTTGAGCCCCGTTGGCTCCTGAATTAACACCAGGTGGGGTTAACTCAGTCTGTCATCCTTCTAAGGTTGTTGAAATGAGTACCAGTGTACTGCTGTCGGGGCACAACATCAGTAGCATAGTTGTGCCGCAACAAAATGAAAGCTACATGGCAGCCAAGCCGGCATATACAAGAAGAAGAAGTTGATTGGTATTCATCTCAACTTCGAATCTGAAAAGACAAAAATGAGTGATCAACATATGATCAGTTATCATATACTGCTGTTCATGGGTTATTGCTCAAAATAATAACATGAGATAACAAAATACCTTTTTATTGCATGGTGTAACATCTGTCGTCCGCTTGATCTTCGACATACAAATTACATAAAGTTGATTTATATACCAGTGAAGCATCATCAGACAAACGTGATAGCATGGTTCCATATCCAGAGACTCCCTTGGGTAGTAAAAAGCATTCCCTAATATTTTTGAAGATTGCTATCTGGACACGAATCGAGTTCCTTCTCTCTCTTCAACAATTATCTTACATACGTCGTGGTCCACCTGTTTGAATGCATTCTTTAATCTCAATGTCTGATGGTCACTGATGGCCTGCGTTCCAAGCGGTCATTGTGTCGAATCAAACTGATTATATCTTGGCGCCCATTCTACAAAGCCAGGTTTTCTAAGCTAAACCTTGATAAGACTTCTGTGGGTCGGATTATGCAATGTTCATGTGTTCGCTAATATTGTTTAAATCTTACCTGTAATCTACTTTTTGTTGATCTTTTGGCCTACGTTGACCTCAAAAAATATTGGGTGGTTGAATTAATTGAGCTGATATGCAACTCCTCTTCAAATTTCAAGCCGATTGGATGAAAATTGACAATTTTAGAGATCTAGCCGATGTTGACCTTTTGACGTCGAAAACAATAAGCTACTTCCTTATGACCAACTCGACCATTTTCATGGGTTATTGCTCAAGACCAGACCAAACAATGTACTTGAAAAATTTTGATTTCACAAGTGGCAAACAGGTAAACAGACAGACAGGGGTGAAAACATAACCTCCGCCCACCTTTGGTTGCGGAGGTAAATGTTAGGTGTTGGGGGATGAGAAAGAATAATGAAAATAGGGATTGCATGATGCAAGGGGAAAATTGTGGAGCGCGTCACACAGGACAAGGATCTGGGCGCGGTGATTCATGCAGGGAGTAAGCAGGTAGCACAATGCCAGGTAGCTATAGGTAAAGCTAACAGAGTTTTTAGGTTGTATCCCGAGAGAGATTATTATAACTCGTCATAGGCATCACCGACCAGCCTTGTCCATGTTGTGGAATGTTGGCCGAGGCCCTCACTTGTTTTTTTCTTCCTCCACCTCAGGTGGAAGGAGGTTGTTTTCACCCGTCTGTCTGTCTGTTTGGTACTTGCGAAAATCGAAGATTTTTCAAGTATATTGCTTGGTTGCGTGCGTTATTCTGTTTGTCGTTACCCTCGCCGAAGGAGAGGGTATTGCATATGGGTTTGTTTGTTTGTCTGTTTGTTTGTTTGTCGGCACAGAACGTTCATGTTTTTCTCCGCAACCGCCTCTCGGATTGAGACGAAATTTTCACCATAGGCGATTACTCATGTGGACTGGTTTATTGATAATTTTGACGTCATAGGTCACGTGCTCTGGCAGCCATGTTGGAAAAACGGGAAAAACTTGGACCACCATTGCTTAAACCGCACCAAGGAAAAAAATTGAAACTTGACACACGGCACGTACTCCATGGGAAATGAGTGTGATTTTTTTATTATGACGTCATTGGTGCCTTCGTTATGACGTCAAAATGTATACGTAGAATGCTACATCTGATCAGTATGAAAATTTTTGAGGGTCATCTAGGGATAAAATGATCCACAGAGAAAAATTTGATGATGTCATCGGTCACGTGATTCGGCAGCCATATTGTGTAAAAAAAAAAACCTTCAAAAATATTCTCTGAAGTGGCTGAACAGATCAAGGTGAAACTTTACACTTATGACTGCCTATCCACGAGGAACAAAAGGTTCAGACATATGACGTCATAGGTCACATGCTTTGGCAGCCATATTAGATTTACCCTAAAAGCTATTAAAAAAATCATCTTCTCCAGAATGGCTTGGCAGATCGGGGGGAAACTTTACACAAATGTTGCCCAAGCCATGGATGTACAAGTTTGTTTAGGAATAATTGATCGGTCACATGGTTTGGCAGCCATATTGGATTGAAGAAAAATATTAAATAATATTTTCACTGAAACTGCTTAATCAATCAATGTGAAACTTCACAATTACGATCTCCTGGTGATGGGGAATATATATTTTAAATTTCAACTTGATTAGACACATGGCCTGGCAGCCAGAATTATTTAATATTTTTGATCTGGGTTCTTTTTTATTTTTTATTATTATTAATTTTCTTTTTAAAATAAGGCTCACTTGGCTGTGCCTGGATGTGTTTGAGGGTACAGGAGTAGCAGCTGAAATGTGAATCCTATCCAGGTTCCTCCTGATGACTTCATCTTTGCTTTTTTCTTGTTTTGGTTCCTGCTGTTGACTCCAATGCAGGACTGTATTGATTTGGTCTCACATTTGATTTTATTTTATTTTAATCCCATTCTGAATTCATTTGAATAATAATAATAGACATCATGGGTCATCAAGGTCAGGTGTCCGATCAAAGCGGGGTTGTATCAAAACGGGACGTCTTGCTGCCTTTATCACTGCCAGCAGTTAGGAAGTGGCAATTCCAGTTATGTCTCTTTTTAATTGCGGAACACACCAGTGCACAAACACCAAACAAAACGACACAAACACCACACAAAATCCTGGTGAGGGTCTGTAATCCCTGATTGCTCCTTTTCTTGTTTGTATTTGTTTGTTTGTTAGTTCACAATTTTATACCAATCTTCACGAAACTCAACACATGGTAGAGTTCATAAGAAGCAGGAAGGCGATTGTTTTTGAGGTCAAAAGGTCAACATAGGCCAGATTTCTAAAATCCTCTATTTTCATCCGAATTACTTGACATTTGAATAGGATTTGCATATCGGGTCACTGAATTCAACCACCAATTAATTTTGAGGTCAACTTCAGCCAAAAGTTCAACATCGGCCAAATTTCTGAAATTGTCAATTTTCATGAAATTTTGTGGACAGATTGGGTGTATGAGAAGGACGAACTGATTAGATTTTGGTGAAGATCCAGATCTGGATCCGGCTACTGGAATTTTTTTTTAAGTGATTCTTCACCATTGAGAGATATGGCCAACAACGATAGAAAGCACGATATCTCAAAAAGTGGTGGACAGATTTGGCCGATACTTGGTGGACACGTTGAGTTTGTGACAATGACGAACTGGTTAGATTTTTGGTGAAGATCTGGATCCGATAATTTTTTTTCAGTGATTCTTCACCATTGAGAGGTAGGGTGAAACGGTTGCGTTAACACTGTACAGGAATTTAGTAACACTACATCTGGAATATTGTACAGGTTTGGTCGCCCCATCTGAGGAAGGACATACAGTAGCTATGGAGACAGGAAGGACATCATGGAGAGGGTTCAGCCGAGGGCTACCAGATTGATTCTGGGGCTTCGGCCCGGATATAGGGACTGGCGATAACCAAAGATGCACCGGGTGTTGTTGTTGGTGGTGGTGGGGGGGGGAGGGTGGTGCCGGGCTTGTGGTGAACCTGCTACGAAGATATAACAATGAAGATTAAGGAAAGGAAACTTGATGCAGGAGGAGGCCATTTGGATTTGGTCCATCATGTCTGCGCGAAACCAACATCAGATCACATCCATCAAGCGGGCAACTCAATTTCATTAGGGTGGTGGGGGGCGAGAGGGGATGAGAAAAGTGAGGCAAGTACTTGGATATAACCAGGGTGTTACAATAAAACAGATTGGCAATACCCCTGGGTGCTCACCTGGTGGTGACTGGATAAGATAACCAGGGAGCCACTGGTCGGCATGGATGACCCACAAATATATATAATGGAGAAGAAAGTAAATACCTATGGATTTATTTTTGAATTCCATGAACAAACTTTGGTACATCATGGGTGATGAAGGTGGTGGTCAAGTTTCATTGAAATTGTGTGTGTAGATTCAGAGAAGAAAGCAAACACCTCTATTGAGGGGGGTATCCCCGCCTTATGGGGGATATTGGCAGGACCTGTTGCCTGCAGGTGGTTTGTTTGTGGACGAGTGATGGTTTCTGGGGGGGGGGGGGGGGAGGTGCAGCACAGGCACGATGGGCCGTATGACCTCCTTCCGTGCCGACTCTCCTCGTTTGTATCCTGAGCACAACAAACATAAATCTCCACCGCATACACCGGGAGTCACATCCACGGCTTATTTATACTTCATGCTCCGACAGTTTGAACCTTTTCGCTTTTTATTGCTTTTCGTTTTGATGGCAAGAGCCTCGAAAACGGCGGGAAGGGGGTAAAAGGGAGAAAGCACAAACCGAGCTAGTATTCTTTAAATTCATTACCGGATATTATAATTATTAAATATTATCATCTATTACTATTCTCTCTCTCTCTCTCGAACTGAAAAAAATAAGGAAGAGAAATAATTAAAATCTTTTCCTCTGACGGAGCTCGAATATTTCGCATGAACATTTGAAGAAGAAGAAGATTAAAAAGAAGAAGAAGAAGAAGAAGATTAAAAAGAAGAAGAAGAAGATTAAAAAAAGAAGAAGAAGAAGACTGAGATCCTGAAGTTAAATCCGATTGGAGGATCTGCTGCGCATGCGCACAGGAGGGGGTGACACAGGCGCGGTTTCTGACGGCTGTTGCGATCGGAGGCTTTTGTTCAGATTTAATCTCTCGGGTCGTGTATTTTGGTCCGTTCATCTTTATCTGAAGAGAGCTGTTTTGTAACAATGTCTGCCACGGGCGCGGATCACAGGACGTCGAGTCAGAAGGTAAATTACCTCATGGTTTCCGTGTTGTGGGGCCGGTTTGGACGTTTTGTCAATGACTTTCATTGTTTTTCCCCCAATCCCCATGTCTGGTGGTTATTGAAATGGTGTTTTGTGCGTGTTGTTAATGCTTTTTATAGTGTACGTGCATTGAAATGTATGACGTCATGATTTATTTAATTTTTATTTATTTATTTATTTTTCTCCTCACCAGCTTGTGTTTGTTTATTGATTTGAATGTGGTGAAAGAACCGAAGTGCCAACAAAAGCAGTATTAAATTGACTAGTACGTGCAAAAAAAAAAAAAGAATTGTGACGTCAAAGCACCATGTCCTGTCATTGGTTTGGTAAATAAATGGCCATAACTTGGGAACCACTTGTCTGATTAATATCAAACCTTGAAAAGGCACATCCTCAGGTCCCCAGCAATATAACTGGCAAGTTTCAATGAGATCGGACCAGTGGTTGTGGAGAAACTGCGGTCACAGACAGACAGACACACAGAGATTGCTGGAATTGTAGATAGATATTGGTGATTGTGATGGGAATTTGAACAAGATGTTGGCTCGTCGAAGAGTGAGGGTGACACAAGGTGAAAAAGGCAACGTGTTGACAGGAGGAGAGCCCCAGGTGTGCACACCAAGGAAGGTAATCAAGAGAGACGGTGACGGAACGCAGGAACCTTCGATGTGGGTAAGGGGGCTGGCAGGAAGGCTGAGAGGTGAGCACACTCACCTCTAGGCTGTCTAGCCTGGGTTCGAATCTCGACGCAGCTGTAAACTGTCATCCCGGTGTTTCGCAGGTACGAGGAGTCATCGATGTGTGTGTGCCGTCCCCTCGGATGGCCGGTAAACTGGTGCCTCGTTTGCCATTTGTTGGTGCATGTTAAAGATCTCACCATGGCCTTCGTGAAGAGTAGGCGAACTATCGCCGTCATTCTGAACAAATGACCAATTCCCACCTTGGATATAACTTGGAGTGCACTGTATCGGCTACATGATGCTATCCCGCAGCATTGTGACTGCCTCGTATTGTTTGACATACTGAGTTTGAGGGAATAGTTACAGGGAATTGCAAGGAAATTTTTGTTCTGGAGGAGGCCATTCGTCCCATCATGGCTGCACCGCATCAGCTCGAGATTTTATCAATTCGTCGATACCTCCTTACCTTGGTGTGCAGCCTTTTGGCTGCTCCACTGGTACTCGTTTCGCCGACCTGGGAAGGATGATGGGCTGAGTCAACCCCCTGGTGTGAATTCAACGGTAAACGGTGCTTGAACTCAGGACCCGAGGATCCCAAACTACCACCCGAACCCCGAAGCCAACACCAGGTTGGCGTTGGTGCTAGGCCAGGCTGAGCCAACACCAGTGTGCCTTTTCTGGGTTTTTTTGTTTTTGTTTTTGTACTATTTAAACGAGCATGAGAGCTGGCTCTCTCCCTGCAGAAACCAACATTCCAAACACCAAAAACTATCTGCGTTGTCGTCCGATCCTTCCCCACCCCCCCCCCCCCCGGTTGACTTTTGACTTTTTCAAGTTCACCCATTTGTCTTGGTTCAAGTGGTGAACTTGTCAATGGCCTTGGAGTTTGCATTGCATGGGACTAGGATGAGCTTATGACTCTGCTTCTCATTCTCTGCTTCTCATTCTCTGCTTTATTATTCTGCATTGAATGGGATTATCCATATCCATTACTTGATTCCCTTTATTCTCTTTTAACCCCAACGAGCCTTTCACCAAATGTCCTTGTCTTGCCATGGAACGCAGCGAGCTTTCAGGATAGTAGGAGTCCTTTGACTATATATACTTGTGTGGCTCGGCTCGCTGCGCTCGCCTCACCACACGCCGCTGTGTTAAGAACACCTCATTGCCATGTAACCGCCATTAAGCCATGTTATTAAGAACACCTCATTGCCATGTAACCGCCATAAAGCCATGTTATTAAGAACACCTCATTGCCATGTAACCGCCATTAAGCCATGTTGTTAAGAACACCTCATTGCCATGTAACCACCATTAAGCCATGTTATTAAGAACACCTCATTGCCATGTAACCGCCATAAAGCCATGTTATTAAGAACACCTCATTGCCATGTAACCGCCATTAAGCCATGTTATTAAGAACACCTCATTGCCATGTAACCGCCATTAAGCCATGTTGTTAAGAACACCTCATTGCCATGTAACCGCCATAAAGCCATGTTATTAAGAACACCTCATTGCCATGTAACCGCCATTAAGCCATGTTATTAAGAACACCTCATTGCCATGTAACCGCCATTAAGCCATGTTATTAAGAACACCTCATTGCCATGTAACCACCATTAAGCCATGTTATTAAGAACACCTCATTGCCACATAACCGCCATTAAGCCATGTTATTAAGAACACCTCATTGCCATGTAACCGCCATTAAGCCATGTTATGAAGAACACCTCATTTCCACATAACTGCCATTAAGCCATGTTGTTAAGAACACCTCATTGCCATGTAACCACCATTAAGCCATGTTATTAAGAACACCTCATTGCCATGTAACCGCCATTAAGCCATGTTATTAAGAACACCTCATTGCCATGTAACCGCCATTAAGCCATGCTATTAAGAACACCTCATTGCCATGTAACCGCCATTAAGCCATGTTGTTAAGAACACCTCATTGCCATGTAACCGCCATAAAGCCATGTTATTAAGAACACCTCATTGCCATGTAACCGCCATTAAGCCATGTTATTAAGAACACCTCATTGCCAAGTAACCGCCATTAAGCCATGTTATTAAGAACACCTCATTGCCATGTAACGGCCATTAAGCCATGTTATTAAGAACACCTCATTGCCATGTAACCACCATTAAGCCATGTTATTAAGAACACCTCATTGCCATGTAACCACCATTAAGCCATGTTATTAAGAACACCTCATTGCCAAGTAACCGCCATTAAGCCATGTTATTAAGAACACCTCATTGCCATGTAACGGCCATTAAGCCATGTTATTAAGAACACCTCATTGCCATGTAACCACCATTAAGCCATGTTATTAAGAACACCTCATTGCCATGTAACCGCCATAAAGCCATGTTATTAAGAACACCTCATTGCCACGTAACCGCCATTAAGCCATGTTATTAAGAACACCTCATTGCCACGTAACCGCCATTAAGCCATGTTATTAAGAACACCTCATTGCCACGTAACCGCCATTAAGCCATGTTATTAAGAACACCTCATTGCCACGTAACCGCCATTAAGCCATGTTATTAAGAACACCTCATTGCCACGTAACCGCCATTAAGCCATGTTATTAAGAACACCTCATTGCCACGTAACCGCCATTAAGCCATGTTATTAAGAACACCTCATTGCCACGTAACCGCCATTAAGCCATGTTATTAAGAACACCTCATTGCCACGTAACCGCCATTAAGCCATGTTATTAAGAACACCTCATTTCCACGTAACCACCATTAAGCCATGTTATTAAGAACACCTCGTTTCCACGTAACCGCCATTAAGCCATGTTATTAAGAACATCTCATTGCCACGTAACCGCCATTAAGCCATGTTATTAAGAACACCTCATTTCCACGTAACCGCCATTAAGCCATGTTATTAAGAACATCTCATTGCCACGTAACCGCCATTAAGCCATGTTATTAAGAACATCTCATTGCCACGTAACCGCCATTAAGCCATGTTATTAAGAACATCTCATTGCCACGTAACCACCATTAAGCCATGTTATTAAGAACACCTCATTGCCACGTAACCACCATTAAGCCATGTTATTAAGAACACCTCATTGCCACGTAACCACCATTAAGCCATGTTATTAAGAACACCTCATTGCCACGTAACCGCCATTAAGCCATGTTATTAAGAACACTTCATTGCCACGTAACCGCCATTAAGCCATGTTATTAAGAACACCTCATTGCCACGTAACCGCCATTAAGCCATGTTATTAAGAACACCTCATAGCCACGTAACCACCATTAAGCCATGTTATTAAGAACACCTCATTGCCATGTTATTAAGAACACCTCATTGCCATGTAACCACCATTAAGCCATGTTATTAAGAACACCTCGTTTCCACGTAACCGCCATTAAGCCATGTTATTAAGAACATCTCATTGCCATGTTATTAAGAACACCTCATTGCCATGTAACTGCCATTAAGCCATGTTATTAAGAACACCTCATTGCCATGTAACCACCATTAAGCCATATTATTAAGAACACCTCATTGCCTTGTAACTGCCATTAAGCCATGTTATGAAGAACACCTCATTGCCATGTAACCACCATTAAGCCATGTTATTAAGAACACCTCATTGCCTTGTAACTGCCATTAAGCCATGTTATTAAGAACCCCTCATTGCCATGGAACCACCATTAAGCCATGTTAAGAACACCTCGTTGCCATGTAACTGCCATAAAGCCATGTTATTAAGAACACCTCATTGCTATGTTATTAAGAACACCTCATTGCCATGTAACCACCATTAAGCCATATTATTAAGAACACCTCATTGCCATGTAACCACCATTAAGCCATATTATTAAGAACACCTCATTGCCATGTAACTGCCATTAAGCCATGTTATTAAGAACACCTCATTGCCATGTAACCACCATAAAGCCATGTTATTAAGAACACCTCGTTGCCATGTAACTGCCATAAAGCCATGTTATTAAGAACACCTCATTGCTATGTTATTAAGAACACCTCATTGCCATGTAACCACCATTAAGCCATGTTATTAAGAACACCTCATTGCCATGTAACCACCATTAAGCCATATTATTAAGAACACCTCATTGCCATGTAACTGCCATTAAGCCATGTTATTAAGAACACCTCATTGCTATGTTATTAAGAACACCTCATTGCCATGTAACCACCATTAAGCCATATTATTAAGAACACCTCATTGCCATGTAACCACCATAAAGCCATGTTATTAAGAACACCTCATTGCTATGTTATTAAGAACACCTCATTGCCATGTAACCACCATTAAGCCATGTTATTAAGAACACCTCATTGCCTTGTAACTGCCATTAAGCCATGTTATTAAGAACACCTCATTGCCTTGTAACTGCCATTAAGCCATGTTATTAAGAACACCTCATTGCCTTGTAACTGCCATTAAGCCATGTTATTAAGAACACCTCATTGCCATGTAACTGCCATTAAGCCATGTTATTAAGAACACCTCATTGCTATGTTATTAAGAACACCTCATTGCCATGTAACCACCATTAAGCCTTGTTATTAAGAACACCTCATTGCCACGTAACCACCATTAAGCCATGTTATTAAGAACACCTCATAGCCACGTAACCACCATTAAGCCATGTTATTAAGAACACCTCATTGCCATGTTATTAAGAACACCTCATTGCCATGTAACCACCATTAAGCCATGTTATTAAGAACACCTCGTTTCCACGTAACCGCCATTAAGCCATGTTATTAAGAACATCTCATTGCCATGTTATTAAGAACACCTCATTGCCATGTTATTAAGAACACCTCATTGCCATGTAACCACCATTAAGCCATATTATTAAGAACACCTCATTGCCATGTAACTGCCATTAAGCCATGTTATTAAGAACACCTCATTGCCATGTAACCACCATTAAGCCATGTTATTAAGAACACCTCATTGCCATGTAACCACCATTAAGCCATATTATTAAGAACACCTCATTGCCATGTAACCACCATTAAGCCATGTTATTAAGAACACCTCATTGCTATGTTATTAAGAACACCTCATTGCCATGTAACCACCATTAAGCCATGTTATTAAGAACACCTCATTGCCTTGTAACTGCCATTAAGCCATGTTATTAAGAACACCTCATTGCCTTGTAACTGCCATTAAGCCATGTTATTAAGAACACCTCATTGCCTTGTAACTGCCATTAAGCCATGTTATTAAGAACACCTCATTGCCATGTAACTGCCATTAAGCCATGTTATTAAGAACACCTCATTGCTATGTTATTAAGAACACCTCATTGCCATGTAACCACCATTAAGCCATGTTATTAAGAACACCTCATTGCCATGTAACCGCCATTAAGCCATGTTATTAAGAACACCTCATTGCCATGTAACCGCCATAAAGCCATGTTAGTAAGAACACCTCATTGCCATGTAACCGCCATAAAGCCATGTTAGTAAGAACACCTCATTGCCATGTAACCACCATTAAGCCATGTTATTAAGAACACCTCATTGCCATGTAACCGCCATTAAGCCATGTTATTAAGAACACCTCATTGCCACGTAACCGCCATTAAGCCATGTTGTTAAGAACACCTCATTGCCATGTAACCACCATTAAGCCATGTTATTAAGAACACCTCATTGCCATGTAACCGCCATAAAGCCATGTTAAGAACACCTCGTTGCCATGTAACCGCCATTAAGCCATGTTATTAAGAACACCTCATTGCCATGTAACCGCCATTAAGCCATGTTGTTAAGAACACCTCATTGCCATGTAACCACCATTAAGCCATGTTATTAAGAACACCTCATTGCCATGTAACCACCATTAAGCCATGTTATTAAGAACACCTCATTGCCATGTAACCACCATTAAGCCATGTTATTAAGAACACCTCATTGCCATGTAACCACCATTAAGCCATGTTATTAAGAACACCTCATTGCCATGTAACCACCATTAAGCCATGTTATTAAGAACACCTCATTGCCATGTAACCACCATTAAGCCATGTTATTAAGAACACCTCATTGCCATGTAACCACCATTAAGCCATGTTATTAAGAACACCTCACCTCCACATCGTTAGGATTCCTGCTGTGCAATTCAAACCACCTCACAAGTCACGATGAAGACCGGCTTGTTTTAATTAAGGATTAGTGCATAAGTTGCTGTGTCGTCATGATTTACACCAAGCAGGATTCAAACATTTATTTTGTAAATCTCATTGTACTATTTGCGATGGATTTACATTTTTATAAGCAGTTTAATTCAAAAAAAAATAAAATTCCCCCAAAAATAAATGATACTTTTCGGATGAACACAAGTGAGAGCAATGTGCAGCTTGGAAGTTTGGTACGATTTCATGAAGGTTTGAGAGAGGAGCTCAGTGACAACACAACAGGTGACAGACGCTGCACAGATATATATATATATATATATATATATATATATATATATATATATATATATATATATATATATATATATATACTAGTACGTGCCCATAAAAAAATGATAATAAACCACACAGGCAGTTTCTTCGCTCTCGAGTGCCCGTACGTGCGTGACCCGGAAGTTCGATATTCGCAATTTATTTTTAATACCCAATTATTCAATTGGCGCCAACGTATTTTACCTTTTCGCAAAGTCGTGGCAAGGAAAAACAAAAAGAGAAGAGAGAGAAAAAATTTACTTCCTGGTTCGGAGCATACCAGCACTCTGATGTTCCCGAAATTTATACACCGTCTAATATGAAAACGATCATAAGTTTGGCCATTGTGTTTATCTATAAATGCGCATAAGAAATCGAGAAATTATTAGAATACACGAAGTCATCACTCTCCGGAAGCCCGTACATTGTAACCCGTAATGGGGAACGCGGCTGTGCTTCCCTTCCCCATCGGCCACACCCACGCAACAACGTGTCTTCCCATTGGTTGGTAAATAAATGGCCATAACTTGGGAAGTACTTGTCCGATTAATATCAAATCGTGAAAAGGCACATCCTCAGGTCCCCAGCAATATACCCGGCAAGTTTCAATTAGATCGGACCAGAGGTTGTCGAGAAACAGCGGTCACACACACAGAGATTGCTGGAATTGTGTATATATGTATATGTATGTATATATATATATATATATATATATATATATATATTGTTGTGGTCGGGTGAGAAGACCACGGGGGGGGGGGGGGGAGCTATCTTGGGATCCCACCAGACTCCCTGGAATTGCAGGCCGGCACACACGGATAAATTCCGTGACGCAACGAGTTGCTAACCGACCGTGAACACAAATAACTCTACCACGTGATTTAGGGTCCTCCGTCTAGTTAATCTGGTTACCTAAACAATAACCATGTGATCTAATTACCGGGGGACATACCCTCGGTACGCCTTGTCCAAACCGGATCACTTGATCAGATGCAGCCGAGCGACACTGCCAAGGACATACCGGCTGAAAGGAACGGATCGTTAGGATACGAACCATGCTGGATAAATGAAAGAAAAGACAAAAACGAGCTGGGAACATTTCTACAAAGGAATTTATTTATAAGCAGGCGAGGAAAGATATGTGGTACTGTGAATATCGCTTTTATTGTTGTCTGTTGCAGGAATAGGAAGAAATGTGAAAGGTGCGGCAATATACAACCAACTTACAAAGGCGCAGACAGAGCAGATTAATCCCGATATAATTCTTGTACACTGTTAACTTAAACGACGACAGGCGCCACAACACACGCACACAACCCGATGAAGAGAAAAAGGAGGAGAGGAGATGAGGCTAACGGCCTCATTACCTTGCGTGATTGCCCGATCGTGCCACCAATACGTTTTGGGGCGATTCTCCGCTGGGCGATACCTCCCTGACAGCTGGTGCGTCGTCTCTTGCTTTGTGGCATTTTGTGCAGCTAGCGTCGATCCAGAGAATGGGACACGACCAGTGGGCGTGAACGGAGGGACTTGGGTGGAGCCAGAAGCCAATGGGTGGAGACAGAGGCAGAGTCTGAAGCAAGTGGGCGGAGAAGGGCAGCGAATTGGTAAAGAAGGGTCGAGCCAGCAGGCGAATGTGTCGGTTGTCCATCCCAAGCCAGACAGAATGAGCTGACAGGAATGAAGAAATGAACGATGATTGAACGACGACTCGGACGACTATTCCTCTCCTCCGCCCCACGACCCGTCCTTTTATAGATCCGGTGGTGTGGGGCGGGGGCGAATGCCCAAAGCAATTTCGTCACCCGAATCGGGTGCTCTGGTTGGGCCCCGGCCAGCACGCGAGCTGGCTGCCAAGACCGGAAGCGGCTCCACTTCATTTCTGGCCAGATGGTTCCAAGCTGTGGAATCATCTCGCTCTGAGCACCGTGACATGAATCTCCTTACACCGAACCCTGTGATATGAATCGCTTTGCACCGAACCCAGTACTGTGCCCCGGTGACCCGCGTTTGGTGCTGGTCAATGGGGAACCACACGGCCCGAGCGATCCGGCCGCACAGCATGCCTCTGCATGGAGGTGAAGGTGCAGAAGGATGTCTGCCATCCACGGGAGACATTTGTGGCCGTCGTGATGAGCGAAGACCGACGGTAAGATGTTATTGTAACCCCATGCCCAGACCCGACCAAAGATGTGTTTTTTTGTGCCTCGTTCTGCACGATGATAAAGTATCACGGCTGCGTGCGAGTCTGCCATTGTACACGTGGTCAGCACCGTGTAACCTGTCTGCCTGTCCTCGTTGAAGTTAACAGTGTACAAGAGGGTCCACCCGCCATCGAGCATGCCCCATACAGTGCGCGCGGTCCACCATTAAGCACGTGGCCAGCGCGCGGGTCCGCCCGCCATCGAGCATGCCACGTACAGTGCGATGATAAACCACCCCGGGGCCATGCGTGGGTTTGCCGCCCTGATCAATGTCATGAATTCAGGGAAAAGATTGGATAGACACAAGTATTAAATGTGGATTCGGATTGGATGGAGATAGATATCATTATTAGATGGTGATTTGGAAAGGGCGGGGCCACGTGCGCTTTTCAAGTTGCCAGCATTTAAGGTGCCGTTTCTCCCATCTCCTCGGTATATGTTCCGTGCAGCGTGGGCGTCGTGTTGGGTGAGCTTTCTGTCCATTGGGTTGAAACTACCGCTGCACGTGCGTTCGGCAGGCTGCGATTTCTGCAGAGGGGTGTCCAGCGTAATGCCTGATTGGCCTTCGCTGAGGACCCATCTCACAGCGAAGGGTACACGTGGCTGGTGTTTACCTCAGGAATAAAAGTAGAAAAAAGAATAGGAATGAGTGTGGAGATTTAATCAGACCGAGCTATGAAGTTTACACAACGCACTGTCCCGTTGTCCCGAAAGACAAAAGGGAAGGGTCTGTCTGAACGTATATTAATGGAATAACTGTCTCGGGACGGCTGTATGATGGTTGCCATTGCTTTGGAGGGATGCAGTTCCGAGAACCGCAACAATAATATATATATATATATATATATATATATATATATATATATATATATATATATATATATATATATATATATATATATATATAAAATAAAGAGGTCCCTGTGAGAGCCCAAAATGGGTCCTCTTAGTGGTAAAAGTTGTTGAATCCTCTGGCAAATCTCTTCATGTCTGAGTTTGTCTTGGCAGATGGTAAACCTTTCATGACGTCATAGGGTGTGCCTCCCTGCTGTGTTTTCGAGCCTCTGGGACCTGCTTGCTCCACCTCACTTGTCATTGTGTCTGCAGGCTGTCGGCCTAATTGATATCTATTTGGGAGGCAGCAATGCAAGTCTACCTGCTCGTGCACTGCTGGTATCCATGTTGGAACATCTGCCTGGTTATATTTACATCTGTGGGAACACTGTGTTACCTGCTTTCTTACGAGTGTTTCATGTAATGCACCGTTCCGTTTGTCACGTGTTACCCATTAATTGATGGTTTTTCTATTCTTTTCAGGTGTTTTACTTACGAAATCTAAAGATTTCGTAAGTATATTGATCACTTCCGTCCTCTGTTTGTGTGTTTGTTTGTCGGCACGATAACTCGAACGGAAGAAGCTACTAATGTCAAATTACACCACGTGATTCAGGAAGGTGATGGCTAGTGCTGATTAGATTTTGGTCAAAATCGGTCAAAGGTCAAGGTCACAGTGAGGTCAAACGTCCAAAACATGATAACTCGAGAAAAGTTACCACAGGTATTGTTGACGGAGCGTGAGTTTGGAAGATCGAGGTAAGTTCGGCGGAATTTGTCAATTTGTCGAGTTACGGCTGTTTTAAAAATTTCAGTGTTATAAAATGATATTAAATAATTCCGTAAATTCCTGTGGACAAATGGAGTATTTTTGCTTTGCTCGACGTTACGAGTTCGTTTTAACTTCAATTTTAATTTTGTCTTCGGTTTTTGCGATCGCTTAGGATGCTTAACACTGGGTTGTCGAAATTCTGGTAAAAATCTGATGTTTTGGAGATGTTTTAAGATTGTATAAAAATATTTCACCCGCTGCGTCACGGCTCGTCATGTGGCGCAGCACGCTCGAGCAGATTCGTCGTTGAGTCACGGAAAGGTTTTGCGTGTGCGCGCTGACGTCATCGCTCTCACCCAGCGTCCTTTCGAGTTGGGGGGGCCGTCGAGTGTGACCTTTACGTTACGTTAATCCGCGGTAACTCGAACGGAAGAAGCTACCAATGTCAAATTACACCACGTGATTCAGGAGGGTGATGGCTAGCGCTGATTAGATTTTGGTCAAAATCGGTCAAAGGTCACAGTGAGGTCAAACATTCGATTTTTGATGGTTTGGTACAGAATCATCGTAGAAACTTGGTTTGCGTCGCTACCTTCTCTCGAGACAGCTTTTATTAGACAAGGTCAGAGGTCAAGTTGACGATTTAGTAAGTACCAGTCTATGACTGCTTTTTTTTTTGTTGTTTGTTTGTTTTTTTTGCTTGTATATTTATTTAATTGTACAACCTCTTGAGGCTGGCCTTTTGAGATGGATGGTAATTTGTGGACACCACTTAAGTTTTCTAGTTTAATTTCCAGCAGTTTCCTCCGATTGTTCTTGATGGTTTTTATTTATTTGTTTATTTTGTGGCCATCAGATTATATGCAGGGTAACGGGCCAACACTAACCCTAATTCTGACCCTAACCCAAAACCCCAACCCTAGCTTTTAAGAGTAGGTTACACCAAAGATTTAAAATCTATTGGTGTGGGGGTAGACTGCCAGATCTCAGGATACTAAGCAGGTCGACACCCCATAGAAGCAGAGAACGGAGCCCATCTAACTTGAGTGTAGCATGGTCAGGACTGGCTTTTACCTTCGGGGGGGGGGGGGCGCATGCATTGAATGTATGTATTTGTCTCTCTTGATTTGAATGTGTGAGGACATTAACTTGTGTGTGTGTGACTTTCAATTTATAATTTGTATGTGTGTGCATTAGTACATACGTGCATGTGTGTGAGAGAGGGAATGAGGGGGGCCGGGATGGGTGTGCTAATCTATTTTTGGTGGGATTAATATATGATCGGCAACATGCAGCAAAGTTTAGATTTATAATTTAAATATTAAAATTAAACAAACACAAATAAATACCCACTCATAAATAAGGTCAAACAACAGCAGAAATACAAAGATAACTGTTAACATTGTATTGTACATGTATAAGCAGGGAGGTGAGAGTTCGAGTCTTGCTCTCGCCTCCCTGAAATTAAAATGAGGCTGAAATAAGCAGCACGTGTACTTGTATAGTTCATTCCTTCTTTGTCATGGTTCTAAATGACTGTGACTGTTAAATCACAACCAGCTCTGTGAATTTATTCTTTATCATATGGCTCTTTGTTGTCATAAATCATCTATTTTGTCATCTTCACATAATTTATTCATTATCAACATGGAAAAGACCATTCCCATCTCTCGTACATTGAGAACATAATGGAATACACGGTTCAATTCACTAGCGCCATACGGCGGCTCCGCACGCGCACCACACTGAATGGACTCAAAATGGCGTCAAATCGTTAGTTGTCGCTACTCTCTCTATAAAGGGACTCTAGAAAATATAACCCCACCCCACCCCCTCCCTTCCCTTTACTGAGGAGTAAGAGATGGCTCCAAGTTTTTTTTTTTTTTTTTTTTTTTTTTTTTTTTTTTTTCTCACTTGGGCTTTCTGAGTGTTTGTTTATGCATGTGTACCTGGTTTTTGTGGACAGCTTTGGGTGACTCACTCTTGAAGTTATGTGATTCATTTTGTGTGCAGCCTATGGCTGCAGGTTTCCATCATCGGCAGAGGGTGCTGCTCATGCTTGATCATAGATTTATAGATCGTACCGCATGGCCTTGAGTTCATCCTGTTTATGGAGGATTTATTTTCCAGGAAAGAATAATATCGAGCTGTTAAAGAGAATCCCCTTTATCAAAATCTTGGCTTTAAACGAGTCAAGAAAGCTGCTTTTGTAAGTTGCACATAATGTGATCCTGGCCCCATTTAGGCCCAAAGGAGTTATTACCTCCACCACCAAAGGTGAAGGATGTTTTGTTCGCCCTTGTTTGTTTGTGTGCAGGATATCTCAAAAAGTTGTGGACGGATCCGGATGAAATTGTGGGCACGTTGGTTGTGTGAGAAGGACGAACTGATTAGATTTTAATGAAGATCCAAATCCGGATATTGATGGGAATTATTTAATTTCCAAAGTGATTCTTCACCATTGAGAGATGGGGCCAAAAACACATAGTACTGTATAGCATGATATTTCAAAAGGGTATTGATTGGGCCCGATATGTTCTCGTGGATCAGGCATTATGTGGCGGAGGTATGCGCTCCACCGAGTGTCCTTGTAGTTTAAAGTGCGAGGTGTCAATGTGTGCGTCGTCTGTTGGAAGTAACTTGATCCGGGTGTCCCATCATCTGCTGGCAGTAGTTGGTGAACTTGAAGAATCCCACGGTGGTTTTTCGAAGAGGAGCTGTACCTTGCTCTTCCATGAGCCTTGCTCCTGTCAAGAAAAGAAAATAAACACAGCTGCCTCCTGTGTCAGTTAGTGCAGGAATTTGTAATTTGGGCAGGGTACCAGCGATAGCTCGCCTTCTCTTCACAAAGGACACCGTGGGATCTTCAACGTCTACCAACTGATGCCGATGGATGGGACGCCTGTTTATCGTGCATCTGATGGATGGCACACACGTTGACGTCTCGTCCTGCCTGTGAAACGCCGGGATGACGTTTTATAGCTGGGTTGGGATTCAAACCGAGGATAAACAGCTTAGCGGGTGAGTGTGTGTACTTCGAGGCCATCCTGCCAGGCCCAGTTGTGGGATTGTACCATACTAAATTAAAATGTACTTCTCCATCGAAGATTTCGATTTAAATTGGCAGAGAAGGCAGCCACCCAGAGTTTGTGCATCGACATTCTCCTTCCCTGGCCATAGGTCATCAAAGGTGGTCCTGACCGTGCCTTCTTCGCAACCTTTCAGGTATTTTGATGATTTTTTTCATACTTGACCGATTAAATTGTGTTTTGGCTTTTTTATTTATGTATTTATTTATTTTGATTAAATCTTCTATCTATATAATGAAGCAGGAGTTTGTCTGTCCGTCCGTCCCTGAACTACTTCCTCAGTTTCGGGGCTAGTCTCACCAAACTTTCTGGGGTCCGAAGGTGGGTGGGAGGTTTCATAAAAACCTCGATACAATTGTGATTTTGAGTTTCCACCCGTACGAAGACACACACACACACACACACACACACACACACACACACACACACACACACACACACACACACACACACACACACACACACACACACACACACACACACACACACACACACACACACACACACACACACACACACACACACACACACACACACACACACACACACACACACACACACACACACACACACACACACACACGATTCACGAGTTTGGCATTCACAGTTTCGCAATTTACTGCATGTGTAAACATTCGCTGGTTCCATTATGTCTCGATATGATTGAGCTTTTGCGTTTCCTCCCGTACAACGCCGATCTTTCTCCGCGTGTAAACCATTCACGGATTCGGCAATTTCTCAATCCAACTGAGATTCCCGGCTTCCACCCGGCAGTTGCCACAATTTTTTTCACACGTTCGTGGATTCGGCATTTACAGTTTTGCCATTGACGGTGAATAGAAACATTATTCTCACCACCTGGTGTGGTCAGCTGCAGTAAGTTTGATTTTACTTTACCCCCAAAAAGATCTTTATGAAACATAATTTGTGATAGTCTGTCACAAACTGGCTGTCCATTCCTGACGGACTGAAGGTCCCATCCGTATGGTTACCTCTCGTGTACAAAAAAAAAACAAAAAGTTTACTTTTTTCTGACTTTTACCTTTTTCAAAATTATGCAGCTTGAGATTAAATTTGTGATGTATTGTAGTGCACGTACTCATCAATCGGCCGTGTAAATATTCCTTACAAGACCGTGTACTTGGTAGTTGTGATTATTTCCTTTGCACAGTTTCACACCAAAAGAGATCATCCAGGCCGATGGCACGTATATTGATGTCGGAAAGATCCAGGCGCATCTGCCAATGTTTAAATTTACCTTCCTCTGGTTTTGTGATTGGTTGTAGTCTTGTTGCCTTCCACTGTTTGAGCCAAGGTAGTCTTTGATAATAAAGAGGAGTGTAATGTTGAGCCTGGACGCAAAGAGGATTTTTGGATCAGGACATGATGTGTGATCTATCCTTCGGGCCTTAATGACGGGGTACAAGGTACTAAGTCAGTTTCTCAAGGTAATGTTTTTGATAACAAGTGTTTTGCTAATCCAATCAGAAGGAGACCCAGAGGTCATGGGTGTCGTCGATGTCGTACGCCTCCAAAAATGGAAATTTCAGAGATAATTGATAAACTTGAAGGTTTTTATGATGGAAAGGTTTTTCATGATTTTTATGCTCTTCTGAAGTCATGTTCCAAACAAGTCTCAGCTAATATCTGGAGTTTAGAGAGTTCATACATGTGCTTGTTTTTTGACCAAAACTTTTTTGTAGCAGGGTTCTGGTAAAGAAGTCTACTCCCAAAATTGATGGGATCCACGAGTTCTTAATTTGTGATTATTTTTTATTTATTTTTTATTTTTTTTCCAGCAAGCAGGTAGATAGGCTTTGGCTCGGCTTCATTCTATTTTTAAGGATACTAGTGCAGAGTTTATTACCAGATAAAGTTGGGGAGCGAACCCCATTGAAGGTTTATTTCACTTTCTCCAACACCATAGGACAATCCTTATTCAATTGTGGTAAATTTCTTAAAACTTTGTGTAGATATTGCAAAGGACATTTTGGAAACTGATTGTGAATGTTCGTCTTCCCCTTTTTTTATCTGGTCCTTGTGGACACTTAGTTTCTGGGGATTTGAATATAATTAGTGATCGTAAAATTAAGGATCTGCTGAAAATTGGAGCTAAATATAGGGAACCAGTAACTCAACCTTGGAGCGCCATTAGGTCTTTAATTGTGGATTTTGTCTCTAATTTTGTTAACTTAAACTTGGTACACCTTCTGTTATCTGTAAACAGTTTTAATGCATGGTTAAATAATAGAGTTGTGGGAGCCTTGGATAATAGGATTAAGTTTTTTAGTTGTTGGGGCTTGCTTTCACTGGATCAGTCAAAAACAGTGTTGAACAAGCTGAGTGTTCGTAAAGACATTCGGGATCTCCATGACAGCTACGTAATAGCTCCAGTAGATCAGGCTGTGAATAATTTTGTTGTTTGTAAAACGTTTTTTGTAGAGGTTTTATTAAGAGAGTTTGGTATTAAAACTGTTAGTTTCACTCGTATAGGAAATAGCACATATTTTCCTTGTCATAAGTCACTCCAAGATATTATCTCTGAGCATCAGGAAGTTTTGGTTCATAGTTTTGATGTTCAATGTAAAGAGGTAAATCTTTGTATTCCTTGACTTTTCTGGGTCCCAAAGCTTCATAAGAACCTATGCAAGTATAGGCTTATGGCAGTTGCCAGGTAGTGTTCTACCAAACGGTGATCAGTTATTTTTAACTCGGGCTTTCCAGTTGTTGGAGAACAGTTCAGGAAATATTGTTTCGTAATTGAGAAGAATTCTGTTATTAACACTTTCTGGAGCATTAATTCTTCCTACGAGTTCTTCGAGAGAATTAGAATCCTCAACATCAAGTCAGTTGAAGTTTTTGATTTTTCAACTTTATATACAAATTTGGATTTAGTACAAGTGAGGGATTCACTCTTCCAAGCGATTGACAAGGTTTTTTTTTAACGATTTTAATAAGTGTTTATGTGTCAGGTTTGATGCAGCATTCTTTTACAAAAAATAAATACTCAAGTTTTCATTGTTTTCATAAGCAGAAGTCTCCATAGTCACCTTTAATTCAATTTTGGATGGTTTTCGTGTAAACAAGTTCCGATTGCATTGCATTTGATATAATAATCGTGAATTACTTATTTTTGTGAAGTAAATTCTTTAATTAATATTATTGATTAAACATTTTATATACATGTATAGTTTTAAGGAATGGAGGTATTTAGATGAAAATACAATAAATAATAAAAAATTTAAATAAAATACATGATAAATAAGCATTAATATAATTTTTTTGGTGGTTGCTAAGATACGCAGTGCAGTAAGTTAAAATCGGTTATTAATGACAGTTTAAGGCCATGGTTTGATGGAGGTGCTGTGTCATGGACACGTCCACAAAGTAAAGTGTTTTTCGCTTAATATATTATCATATAAAGTGGTGTGTGATGAAAGTTAGTCATATGTAGTAAAACTAACAAGATAAAGTGAAACTCTCATGACAAGGAGTACAATCACAATATTCCCACTTTTCTTCGAAAGCGTGGGAATAAAAAAGTTGTGCGTTGAAAGTTGTGTCCATGTCCTGGACGGTTTTAACAGCCGGTCCAGTCAAAGGGACATTAAACATGTTCAAGATGACTTTATTTATCAGGGAGAAAAAAAAAATGACCACTCGTACCAGGAAATAAAAATAAGACCAATTACTACACTGCGATCCCAAGAAGAAAACCACACGCGTGCGCCCGTTATGAGCAGGCATACCCGGTGTTGCCCAGTCAGTCTTTTCTTTTTCTGGCGGGCTAAAACACTTCCCTCTATCCATTAAGGAATTGTCGGGGATCATTTAATATTACCTCACGTAGCTACATAGGCATTGGCACGATGGAGTGATTTATACAAATTGAAAAACGACCTTTTTTTTTTTTCAATTTTCTTTTTTTGCCGAAAAGGATTTGTCCCTGGTTTGTTGCTGACAGTGTCTGACAATGAAGAGCTCAGAGAGGAAACTATGCACTTTGTTTTGCTCTGCCCTGCCATTTTTCACGCCACCTCACTCAGCCAGATATTTATTCAGTGTTATGGATTTATGCTAACAGCCACCTGGCCGATTGATAGCATCACTCCAGGCAATGAGTCGCATTACGAGTCTGGAAAATGCCCGAGGTCGTCGATCGAGGAGTGAAAAATTGTCACAGGTACAAGGTTAGCAACTCGTGTCATTCCCATTTCCACTCAGGTTGTCATAACTCCCAAAACATTGGAGTGCACACCCTCACACTTGTCGGGATGATTGTGATGTACAGTGCCTTGAGAAAGTATTCACACCCCTTGACTTTTTCAGATTTTGTTGTGTTACAGCCTGAATTTTAAAATGGATTAAATTTATATATTTTTTATCAATGATCTACACAAAATACCCCATCACGACAAAGTGAAAACGTGTTTTTAGAATTTTTTAAAAATTAAAAGCTGAAATGTCTTGTGTCCATAAGTATTCAACCCCTTTGCTATGACTCTCTCCAAATTGAGCTCAGGTGCATCCAATTTCCTTTGATTCTTGAGATGTCTCGACAACTTGATTGGAGTCCACCTGTGGCCAATTCAATTCGTTGGACATGATTTAGATTGAAACGCATCTTTCTATATGAGGTCCCACAGTTGACGGTGCATGTCAGAGTAGAAACTCTACCATGAATTGTCCGAAGAACTCCGAGATAGAATTGTGAGGAGGCAAAGATCTGGGGACGGGAATAAAGCAATTTCTAGAGTGTTGAGAGTTCCCAAGAACACAGTGAGCTCCATCATTAGGAAGTGGAAAGAATATGTAACTACTCAGACTGTTACTAGAGCTGGCTGTCTGACCAAACTGGGCAAGAAGGACCTTTGTCAGGGAGGTGACCAAGAACCCAATTAAATGACCACTCTGACAGAACTACAGAGTTCCTTGGCTGAGAATAGAGAACCTGCTGGAAAGACAACAGTCTCTGCAGCACTTCACAAATCTAGGCTTTATGGGTGAGTGGCCAGAGAGAAGTCACTCCTGAGAAAAAAAGCACATGACAGCACACCGAGAGTTTGCAAAAAGGCCCGTGAAAGACAGAGCATGAGGCAAAATATTCTGTGGGCTGATGAGATGAAAATTGAAAAAACAGACGAAGATTGCTGTTCACCGACACTCCCCATCAAGCTTGACAGAGCTTGAGAAAATCTGCAAGGAAGAATGGGAGAAAAATCCCCAAATCCAGATGTACAAAGCTGATACAGCAAATCCAAGAAGAATTGAAACTGTATTCACTCAGAGAGAGACACACGCACACACACGCACACACACGCACAGCACACACAGCACACACAGCAACCTGCAAGTTAAAAAATTAAGTTTAATCCATTTTAAATTCATGCTGCAACACAACAAAATGTGGAAAAAAAATTCGAGGGGTGTGAATACTTTCTGAATTTGCAACCGGAACAAATTGCTCATTGCGTCTTCTGTAGACCCGTGAACAGCAATCGTGACTTTCAAGTAGAAACTTGGATATGTCACTTAACACAACATTTGCTCAGTGCCCATTGAACATGCTGATTTGACCACTCCAACTGTGCTTGGATTTGTCGCTGTGCACATCTTGGACGACGAGCATGGATCTTTGCATTATGGAGACTCCTCAAGACGGTGCTGACATGTATTCTGCGAGATACAGGGAGTGTTTATAATAATCTGGGTAGTTTGAAACCAATTGGGTCGATGGTCGTGCACATGTATCGGTCCTGAGTGGAAGTCGTTAGCCTGGAATGTCCACTTCTTGGAATATCCCTTGTTGATCGAATGGCTTGATAATGTCATCCCTTAATTTTCTGACAGACATTGCAATGTAATGAATTGTTAAAGAATGCCATCGGTGTGTTTTTGGATGATCCAACAGTCGACACGCTGGTGTCTCGGAAAGACTTTCAAATTTGCTCAGAATGCTTCATGTCCACCTCCAAACACCTACGTGTGTATTAGTTTCACGTGCCGAACGATTATTGCATTTATGAGACGATTACGTAACTTGCAATCGGGTGGCCCATGTTTGGAACCTGGTGAGGCCAAGTAAGTGTAGTTATTGCAACAGAAAATGAACAGTGGGCCGAGCTGGTCCATTTTGTGCTTCTATACTGGAGAAGGGTGGGGACTGTTCGCCATGCCGTGCCCTGATTGGTTGTGAGACCTACGTGTGCGTTCGGCCGAAAGTGGCGACCTGGTTCTGCCGTCATTCGTTGCTCATACGCTGGTGGAATGTGGGCTGATTGGCGGTTTTTGTTGGAGGCAAGAGGTTGGGGGCAGCAGTGGGTGAGCAAATAGAACATAGAGCTGGAGCGAATGTAGCTCCGAAGGAGATGAGATCACTCTCTGACGAGTTGCCAGGCTGGGTGTTCTGTGTCACTCACCCTGTAATCTGCCCTGCACCGCTCGTTTGGCTATTTAAGTTGCCCCCCCCCCCTCCCATGAGATCTCAGCTCTCCAGCATCTCCCATTGGCCTAGTTCCTCCTGTGAATTTTGGTTCTGGTACCTCGAGAGGTAGGCGAGTTGAGTAGTGTACCACTGTACTTATTGATTGTCTCTCCTTTTCAGAATTATGTGCCTTCTGTCTCGTGTGCCCCTATTACATTCCTTTCCATCAGGCTACATGTTTGAGTTCCTGCAAACATCTAGGCTCATGGATGAGTGAAGAGGTACATTGAGATGCAAAAAAGGTAATTTACTGACGATGGAGTACAAGTTGAATGAAATGAGAAAAGGAGGGTGGGAAACTCACGAATCTGCACGGGGTTAGAAAATTCAGCGGCATCGATTGCAGATGACTGGAGATGGTGACGTACTGCTAACCTGGATCCCTGCAGGGAAGAGTGGAATTGAACAGCAAATGGTTGAGAAGAGGAACGAAAGAGTTGAGGTGTGCAGTGAGCTTAGATTTGTGGAGTATAACCAGGAGGAGGCAAGTGGAAGAATGTGTGCGTCCTGGAGTAGCGGGTGAGGTAGTTTTGAGGAAGACTTGGGGGGTCACCGATGCATCCCTGTATCGAAGGTCGTCCCACTCTTCATGTGTTTGAGAATGTGGGTTTACAGTATGTCGTCCTCCGTATGTACGATGGAAATTTGTCGCAATTTTCAGGTCAACATGGAAATGCTTTTGAGAAAGGCAGTCAGGTTTGTCCGTCATTTACAAAAGTACCTTATTTGTACCAATTGGTCTTCCATTGTTCTTATGTTTATGAAAGTGGATGGTGATTGTGAGATTGTTTGAGAGGAATGATAAAATGCCAAACACTTTTGTTTGCCTTTTAACTTTTTAAATTTCCATTTATTTTTTTGCTTGTGTTTGTATTTATTTATTTTTTTGCCTACATATGCTTTATAGCTGAGCTCCTGCACTTTGCCTTTCAGGCAGAGGAGACTGATGTGCTCAAAGAAAAGCTGCACGGATGGCGGGCAGCCATTCTCACTACGGATTGCTTCCTGTGCTGGGAGAAGCTGTACTACCCTGTTGTGCTGCTTGTCGTCGTCTCGATTAAATTTCTGTGCGTACCTCTTCACTGGGTTGGGGGATGGGGGGGGATGAAAGTGAGCAGACGCAAAAGTGGTAAAATGTGGTTGCGGTTCTGCAAAACCGCATGCCTCTAAGCCTCTAAGGCAATGGCACTCAACATACAGTGATCCCAGGCAGTTATTTCGTTAGTCTTCGTGCAGTCAGACCTTCCTCTCACGTCTAGTGGGTTAACGGGATGAAGTGTGTTGCGTTGGGCTTCTTGCTAGGTATAATTACAGAGACATGATAAGTAAATAGGCACCTTAAATTTCTTCATTTCATCTGTACAACATAGATTTACTTAGTGATTTGTACTAATATTCGACTATTTCATTGCAGACACGGGTTCCTGGGTCTTGTATGACAATTAACTGTGCCTCGAACCCAGGGAGCACACAAACTTTCCGATTTTCAAAGAGGACGAATTGTTGGCCATTTGGAAGCTGGAGTCAGCCAGCATCAGATAGCTCAGAACCTTGGCATTTCGCTTTGTACAGTCAATCGGGTGATTGTGCAATTCACCAGCGAGGGCAAGGAATCCACAGCTTCCTGTTCTGGTCGACCTGGACCCTCAGAAAGGAGTCTTCGGGCTGTCGAGCGGTCCACTGAGAAAATTCCCCGTTGCAAGGCAGCAGATGTTGCAGAGGAGGTCCAAGTTAGCTCAAGAACTGCCATGCGGTCCCTTCATCAGCTGGGCTTCTATGGGAGAGCAGCTTGGAGAAAACCTCTTCTTAGACCAGCCAACATTCAAAGGAGAAAGAAGTGGGCTGACAAGATGGCCACCAGACCCTTGGAGTTTTGGCAAACTTTTTTTTTCAGATGAGTCCCAATTTGCTCAATTTTCTGACAGTGGACACGTATGGGTCTGGAGACTTCCCAGTCAAGAGTTATCTTTGAACCGATTGCAGCAGCCAACTGTCAAACTCGGTGGTTTTTCAGTGATGGTGTGGGGAGCAATCTGGAGCACTGGTCGGTCAGAGCTTGTGGATTGTGTTGGTATCATCAACTCTATTACACACATTTCTATCCTTGAGGATGGACGTTTCCCTGTCTTCTCCACTGATGAGATTGTCAAAAACAACATTTCATAGAAGATGGAGCTCCATGCCACACTGCAAAAAAGACCAAAGAATGGCAGGACAGAAATGGGATCAAGCGACTTCCATGGCCAAGTCGGTCTCCTGAGATGAATCCCATTGTACACCTCTGGACCATATTGAATCGAGCTGTGCGGAAAAAGTCCAGGAAACCAACATCACGGGCAGAATTGCTAACCCGTTTACGTGAAGCCTGGGAACAAATCCCACAAGAGAAAATTTCAGAACTCGTTAGTTCTATGTTTGAAAGAGCAAAAGCGTTGAAATCTGCAAATGGAAATTTTACCAAATAGTAGTGTGTGTATTAAAATGGATCAAATGTACTTCAAATGTTAAATAAATTAATTAAAAATCATGGTGTTTATTTACTTCTGTATATCTCGATCTACCATTCTGTTCTGATTTCCATTCCAACCCTTTCCTTTTAGCCATGGTACAAATCAAATCAAGTAAGCAAGCAAACACATTATATGAATAACAAACGTGAAAAACACACCCCCCCCCCGTGAGCGAATCACCATAAGAACGAGAACGCTGCATGACGCACCCTTTCATTCAAATCTGTGCGCCAATTTCCAACCGCATCTCACCTTGCTCACCCCTCGCTCACCAAAAACTCACCACCTCGACCACCAACACCTCCCGCACACGGGAAAATATTCCCACACCTCCTCGTACCTCTGTATCGATACAATTTCCCACTAAACAGAGCTGTGCTGCACGGCTCAGGATATTTGGACCGCATGATGCGGGGACAAGCAACGGTCGTTGGTAGAGCCGGCCACATCTCGTCGGGAATGTTCCGGGTGAGCACATGGAATTGATGCGGCCCTCGTCCAGTCGCCAGGGCGAGAGACGGGCGGCGAAGGGAGGTCGCGAGAAGAGCAATCCGGGAGTTTGGTACGGAGCTCCGGGCTGTCGTGCCAGATGTGTGAATGACACCGCTTCTGGCCCCAGAAGCCCAGCAGGGTGTGGTAGAACCGCTGTGGCCCAATAGAGAAGCAGGATTCGGGTCACAGCACGTCACTCCGGGTCGTCACCCGAAGTTTTCAGTTTCCTCTGGCATGACACCGTGCCCCCCCCCCTGTATTGCATTACACCACACCTCCCACTCCCACACCGAAGACACCAATATTTCTCCCTCCTACCTCCCCCGAAGCGTACTGGGTTGTGTTGGTTGGTCAACTGCATCAGGTATTGCGAGGGCGCTAGTCACAAGGAAAGAGAGCAGATGAGGACTATCGTGTGTGTGTGTGTGTGTGTGTGTGTGTGTGTGTGTGTGTGTGTGTGTGTGTGTGTGTGTGTGTGTGTGTGTGTGTGTGTGTGTGTGTGTGTGTGTGTGTGTGTGTGTGTGTGTGTGTGTGTGTGTGTGTGTGTGTGTGTGTGTGTGTGTGTGTGTATATATATATATATATGTGTGTTTTGGCACCTGTCGTAGCATAAGTTAAGATTGTAGAAGTTCTAACGGGATAAATCTGCTCTGTCTGCTTTTGTAAATTGCTTGCCTTTTGTCGCACCCCACTGCTATCCTCTGCTGCACATAATAATAAAACCCATTTACTGTTCCACATACCTTTCCTCGCTTAATTGTAAATTATTGCGTTGTGTAGAAATGTTCCCAGCTCGTTTTCGTCTTTTCCTTCATTGGTCCAGCATATTTCGTATCCGAGCCAAGCCGGGACATTATCCCACAATGACCTGTTTTCTAGCCGGTACATCCTTGGGCAGTTACGATCGGCTGCATCTGATCCGGTAAGGTGATCCGGTTTGAACAAGGCGTACTGAGGGTATGTCTCCCGGTAATTGGAACACGTGACCATTAGGTAACTGATATTCATTAGACAGAGGACCCTAAGTCACGTGGTCGAATTATTGGCGTTCACAGTCGATTCGTGACCCGCCGCGTCACAAAGTTATTCGTGTGCAACGATCTGTGGTTCCGGAGAGTCTGGGGGAACCCGAGGTAGCTTCCCTCCTCGTGGTCTTCTCGCCCCCGACCCCGGGTCTGCAACAATATTCTTCTTTCGTATGAAGCATAAGGCTACATTTGTTATCATTTGTTGAGGGTACATCTATGCTGCTATCGCAACGGCCCCTGTATATTAGTGTGGGAATTTTTAATTCGTTCATGGTGCTGGAGATAGCTCATGTACTCTTCGTAAAGGACAGAGTGGGATGTTTCATGTCCATCAAGGAATGCCAGCAGACGGGACGTCAAGTTTAACGTCCATCTGAGGGACGGCGCACAAACTCTGATTCCTCTCGCCCTCCTTATGAGGTGCCGGGATGATCGTTTGTAGCTGGGCCGGGATTAGAACCCTGATGAAATGACTGAGGCAAGTGTGCGTACCTCGTTGCCATCATACCAGCCCCGGTAAAAGAAGGTCCGGGTTTCTGAATAAATGAAGCTTCAAGCTGAGCAAATACCTTCTCCAAAGCCTTGTTCGCCGTGAATGCTCTCGTTAAAAAGATTTGACTGCAAAGAGAGCTGATATTATACCGTCTTTGTACAAACCAGAGAATTGGAGGGGTTATGGAGGAGGGACGGCGCACAAACTCTGATGCCTCTCGCCCTCCTTATGAGGTGCCGGGATGATCGTTTGTAGCTGGGCCGGGATTAGAACCCTGATGAAATGACTGAGGCAAGTGTGCGTACCTCGTTGCCATCATACCAGCCCCGGTAAAAGAAGGTCCGGGTTTCTGAATAAATGAAGCTTCAAGCTGAGCAAATACCTTCTCCAAAGCCTTGTTCGCCGTGAATGCTCTCGTTAAAAAGATTTGACTGCAAAGAGAGCTGATATTATACCGTCTTTGTACAAACCAGAGAATTGGAGGGGTTATGGAGGTGGGATCCCTCATTGTGCTGCCATTTGTTGCCAATACCTGCCTTGTTCTTACCTTTCCAGATTTGCGACTTCACTGCGTCGTCATCCCTGGCTCCTTTACTTGAACCCAAATCAATTTATCTTTTGGCATAAATATTTGATAAAGATTATTTGTGCTTCAGTGTGGTTAACTTGCTTGTAAATGAATTAAATGTACATTATCCTTCAACATTTTATCCCTTCAACATTAACAGTGTATTTTTTGGTAACGGACTGCAAACTGTGTAATTGAACCCACTTTTAAATGACGTCATTTCCGTTTGGTTTCCAGGTTGGTGTATTGGCTTGATCCCTCAATACTGACGGGCTTATCAACTTTAGTCATGTTCGTGTGCTTGGCCGACTACATGGTGCCCATTGTCACTGAGCGGTTCTTTGGTCCTGACATGTAGTGAGTGACACATCATGGGTTTCCTGACATTCTGTAACTTGCAGGGTTCTTCATTTCCAACCCCTCGTTTCCTCTGCCCTCCCGCAAGTTTTTCTTTGTCATTGATTTTTACGTGATCTTCCTACTTGGCTCCCTCAGTCTTCATGAGCAGCAGCAGCAACGCTTCCATGAGATCTGCAGCCAGCTGGTGCAGAGCAAGCATGCCACACGGGCTGTCTTCGACAGCTTGTGTACCCTGAGACAGGAACGCCCCAGGATGGTGAGTTTGATGTTCCATTTAGAGAACTGCCAAGCTTCAGTATCCAGGTTCACAGGATGAAAATCTCACACGTGGATTAATTTTTCAGCTCCTGTGCTGATGTGGCTCGGAATGAACTTTTAAAGCTTATGATTCTGGAGATTTAAAAAGCACAAAATGGTGAGGAACAGAGACAATGGGAGATCTGTGGAAGAGAGAGGGAATGGGGGTGGGGAACGTGGGAGAAACACTATGAACGATCCATGGAATTTGGAGGAGGTTGGTTTGGGGTGGATAAACGGGGGTTAGAAAATGTCAATATTTTGGATGGGGGAAGATGTGATTGTGGTGAACAGCTGTTTTGTACAACGGGAGGGAGGAGTGGGATTGAAGAAAGTGTGGGAGTTTGGTCCAGAGGTGGGAAAAAAGAGTGAATGTGAGCAGTGATTCTTGATTTTGGTAGTTACCCCAGAAGGGGTTTTTTTTTGGCAGACCTTGAACGCCCTGTGGACTTTTCAGGTTAGGTGGACAGAGGACAGACAGAGCAGTGGGGGCAAGGCTGGAGAGAAGACGGAAAGACCACCGACCTGCCTGCGGTGAGAGAGAGGGAGAGATCCAGACTCTGCTTCATTGCGGGAGATAACAATGATCCTAAAAGCCTTGGTTTCCACAGCGTGAAGTAAAGCTCAGTACGAGGCAGGAGCTCCACCCCAGAGGGGAATGCAGTACTCCATCAGGCTGCAGATGAAAGCTTTGCATGTGGTTCGAAGCTCAGGTGTGCTGAGGAAGGACTTTGCATGATGGAGGATGCCCAGTCGGTGATTGGCTTTGGAGGCCAACTTGAAGATGTGGCTTTCCATGGAAAGATTGTGGCAGATAGAGAGGCCCAAAAGCTTGAATGAAAGGACTTCTTCAAGGGGATTGTTGAGAAAGTAGATAGGGTGGGGGTGGGGTGGTGAGAGACAGTGAGAGAGTGAGATTTGTCAGGCTTGCTTTGATGAAATGCCCACCACTCGTGAACGATATCAATCGGTGGATCATCAAATTCTTCATTGATGTTCTACACGAGTTTCTGCAGGTGAATGATCATTTTGATGTTTGCATTCAGAAGCCCACCATGCCTACTTCTCAACCAGTGTGAATGTTGAACATAAAATGCATACCACATTCAGGTGTTGTTGAATGGAAAACCAATGCAAACGGCATCAGTGGTCCTTCAATGAAAGATGATAATTGAAGATCCATACTATTGTTGCATCCTAATTAAAATGGTTTACTGTAAGATAAATACCAACACTGGGATAGACGATACAATAGAAGCTGGACAGATCTTGTGCACGACGACAGACAAATTGGGAAGGTAGGACGCGGAAACCTAAACTCGTGTATGAGTGAAATCAATTAAGCTGAAACCAAAAATGGTGCGAAAATTCTGGACTCTTTTGACGAAGGGGGAGCAAGTGAGGATTTGTGACTGGCACGAGCTCGTTGTGGCTCCACCACAGTGTTGTGGTCATTCAGGTCGTCGTGGCTCAGGGAATGATGGTGGAGAGAAATGGTGATTAGGGACATCTCTTCCTTGGATGACGAAGCAGAGAGAGAGAGGGTGTGCGTACGTGCGCAAGTTTATTTTATTTTTATCCCCCCCCTCCCCCCCGGGACCGCCCACATCTGGTTCTAAAAGGCTCCTCCCCAGAAAGGGGTGGTGCTCCACCACAACATTCCAATTGCCTTCAGCTGGTCGAACGAGGCAACAGCAGAGCTGCCGTGCTTGCAAATTGGGAGGGAGATCACACCGCTTTGTTTTGCGTAGATCTCTTGGTATCCATTTTAAGAGCGTGTTGGCCAAATTAGGTTGTACAATTAACTACACACTCTCGCAGTTTTCTGCTGCTGAAGGTTCCTTTGCTCTCGGTTTACCCGCACAATGATGCACCATTTGCAGGCTGCCGCCGCTCACTCTCAGTCTTGTTTTATGAGGCAATAATAGGTCTCGTGTCGGCACATGTCGGACTTTGGTTCGTGCGTGCAATTTGGAAAGGGTTTAAAAAGTCCACCATCCAATCTAATTTTGACATGTACATCCTTTGTTTTTCAATGGTGCTTCAATTTATCATGGCTGAGCATTGTAAAATGAAATAAACAAATAAAAAAAATTTTTAAACCAACATTGGTGCAATCAGAGCCTTGCTTAACTCCAGCTGGAATGGGAGTTTTTTTTTTTGTCCCTCCACGCCAAAATCCCCCAAAGTTACCGTCTGCACGTGCTCAGCCAAACGTTTCATTATTTAATTGTTGACTAATGGATACAAGCTTTGTAGGTTGTTCAGTCTTGGCCAGAACCTTCCAGAGCTCCCCTTGTCCACAGAATCGAATGCTTGGTTTAGGTCCAGGAACAAGGATGGCATTAAAACTTGACATTGTGCTCAAGCTATTGAGGTTTACTCACGTATTGAGGAGAATTTATTAACAGTGATTTCAACGACAATAAGATTACACTTGAAACAGGAGGTACAAAGGTGTCGGAGCCTCATCTCTAAGACGTGCATGCACGTGTACTTATCCGTGCATGTGTGACTATGAATAACGAGTGCTGTTTTTTTTTTTTCTTCCAGTATTACATCACTGTCTTACTTCTGCTGGCTCTTGTGGCATGGATTGGACATCAGATTCACAACCTCTTGCTGACTTACCTTCTCGGTGAGCATCACTAAGTTATAGGTTCACTTTTCAACCTGTTGTATTATCTTGGTTAAATCAAAGCGGTGACATTTGTGGGAGCTAACTTCTCGTGTGTGTGTGTGTGTGTGTGTGTGTGTGTGTGTGTGTGTGTCCGTCTGTCCGTTTGTCCGTTTGTCCCCGAGAGATTCCCACACTCGTATATGAGCTGTCTCGCCTGGGTTTGAATCCTAACCTGGCTATAGTCATCCCGGTGTTTCACAAACGGTGTTTCATCGATGTGTGCCGTCTCTCGGATGGACGTTAAACTGGGCGTCCCATGTGCTAGCATTCGTTGAACGATGAATGATCGAAGCATCACCGGCACCATGACCAAATTACAAATTCCTGCCCTAACTACTGCAAGGAAGGCAATGGCAAACCACACAGGATGGCTCTTGCCAATAAAGAATCGGTCTGAGATGAAAGGTGGAGGGGAGGGTGGTGAACACATCTGGGAGCAGGCTGTCAGGTGTGTTTCAAATAATAAATTTCCTTGTACATCCAGCAAATGTAAAATAGTGTGAAACTTTTATTTATTTTTATCACGAACCACTGGACCACTGAGTGAGTTTGAACTGGCCGATTAAACTCATGCAATTTGGTGCAACAAAAAACGTCACGTCGAAAGACATTATGTCATCACTTGCACACCGATGCCGTTAATTCACAGGAATCTTAATACGAAACCGTTTTTTATTCATTTAATTTTGCATTAGGGATCCACCGTTCATTCCTCCCCCTTCTCTCCACCGTTGTCGTTCTTGACCTTTGTGGTGTGGCTTTGTCGATTGGTGTAATTGTTTGGCAAACCTGCAGGTATCAAAATGCACAGTGTGACTTGTGCTGAATGAGATTTGTTTTCCATTTGGTTTCGGTGTACAGACATGACTCCAGTTGTTGCACGTGTAAGATTTGTTTGATGAAAATTGTGGAACCTTTTTTGTTTCTCAGAGTTGACATCTTTACTCTCGCTCTCTTTTGATGTGGAATTATATCTTGAATTACCATGGTTGCTAGTTACCATTTTGTTTAGCTTCACCCATTCTTCATTGGTCACACTCTGCAGACTTTTGAGAGAAAGACACAAACGGAGGAGTCGTCCACTTGCAGATGCACTCCAATATAGATCAATCATTCTTACATCTGCTGTAATCTAGGTAGTTTCACAAGTGGCTCTGCATTAAATACTCAGTTTTTTGTTTTGTTTTTCCCAAACTGTGTTGCCAATGCTAGTGGTGTTTGGCTTGATGCTGCCGGGCTTGAACCAGCACGGCTTCGTGAGCAAGTACTCTAGCATGGTTTGGCAAGAGATCGACAAGCTTGCGAAGCGGAAGGAGAAGTCGCAGTGAGAGTCGCCGACTCTGCGCACCCCCGGACATCCTCATTATCCCACGCAGCGATTGGGCACGATCACTTTGGGCAAGGTTTATGTTTTTCAACGCTCTATTTAAACTACTTGTAGTGATATATTTTGTGACCAGTAGCAGTAGAGAGAAGGTGTGTGTGTGTGTGTGTGTGTGTGTGTGTGTGTGTGTGTGTGTGTGTGTGTGTGTGTGTGTGTGTGTGTGTGTGTGTGTGTGTGTGTGTGATTTTTTTTTTTAAAAACAGTTCGTCTCCAAAGAATGTGTTCCCTCTTGTGCATGGGCTGTGAAACTCGCTGCACGGTCATCCATTAATCTGAATCGATCGCTCGGCACATATGGACACTTCCACGAACTGAAATTGGGGGAAACTTTGCGGTGTTTGTAGAATTATCCGGAAGCAGTTCATTTCTTTGTTCCGGGGTATTGCTTGTGCAGTTTGGTCTGATGGGAACGATTCCTTTTATTTCTCATTTTGTTTTCCTTTGTTTTCGCCATATATATATATATATATATATATATATATATATATATATATATGTGTGTATATATATATATATGTATATATATATATATATATATATATATGTATATATATATATATATATATGTATATATATATATATATCGGGGTGTATTATTATTTGTTGGAATACAGTATTGGTTGCAAGTTTGGTTTTGTCTCTCTGTCTCTCTGTCTCTCTGTCTCTCTGTCTCTCTGTCTCTCTGTCTCTCTGTCTCTCTGTCTCTTGCACGTTTGTCCACAGTGCATTACAAGCACGATAGTTTCCTGTGTTCCGTGTAAGGTTGTGCCGTGGTTTTCTGTTCCTTGCATGCTGATATTATACCATGGTCACAAACATGTTTCTCGAGTTCTACCCCTGGTGAGATGGGCACAGTGAGTTTGATTATTATTTTTATTGTAATTTTTGTTGTTCTGGATGTACACATTTGCTAATGGGGTTCACCCTTTTGTTGTGGATTTAATTTGTTTTATTCTATGGTTTTGTAGTTTTGCTGTTATTTTTTTTATTATTTCTTTTTCACCTTGCCTTGGGACAAGAAATGTTGAAGTACCGTTGTTGGAAACAAAAATCTGCAAACAGTTGAACCACAACTGTGCTTGTATTTATTTAATTTTTACCCCCCCCCCCCCCCGTCACCCCCATCCTGTCCGTCCCCCTCTTTTTCTCCACACTGTGTGCACGAGCTGGATGGCCTTGGTTCTGGTCCTGTGGTTGTTTGGATAACTTGTAATAAAGCAAAAGTGTGTAAATCTATTTTTGATATGCATTTAATCTGCTCACACATTTGTGAGCACCTTGACGTTTAATTGTTATTATTACTTTTTATATAATCTTTAAAAAAAAAAAACTCCTAAAACCCTTTTGGATGATTGTTGTCTTGAAGTGCAAATCTGGATTTCTATTTAATGCCTTAACCAATTCCTGAATGGGGCAACAAGAGGTGTGGGGGAAGAAGGGTGACGACTGCATGAGACATCACAATCGAATCCCACCCTGGTGGGATTGTCACTTGTCCCACTTGTCATCCATTGTGGCAGAATATGAAATTAATTGATGGACGTTGCTGACGTCATTGAGGATGGCTCGGGCTGGCAGGATTGCCGAGGCCGAGACGTGCACACGCCGCTAAGCCGTCTCACCTGGGTTTGAATATTGACCCAGCGATCAACTGTCATCCTGGTGTTTCATAGGCATGGGATTCATCGATGTGTGCCGTCCCTTCGCTGAACGTTAAAACGGGCATCCTGTCTGTCAGCATGAGTTTATGGACATTAAATATCGCACAGTTTCCTTCACAAAGAGTAGGCGAGCGATCATCGGAACCCAGAACATATTTCAAATACATGCCCGAACTACTTCTGGGAAGGCAATGGCAAACCATCCAGTGTAATCTTGTCAAGAAAGTGGTACGTGCGACTCAGAATGCGATTCACCATTGAAATTGGGAGTAGTTTCTTGGAGATGTTGTTTCCATTCCCATTGAACACCAGAGATTGATCTTGGATGTGCTGTGACAATGGTCTAACTCGTGAAACAATTTACCAACCTCTACAGGCTGCAAAAAATGAATTGGTGAGGTACAAATGGTAGAATATCCAAACAACACTGCATCACTCAAACACCTCAAAATCACATCTTGCTTACTTCACCACACATTACAAGCAACACGATGTCCATGTGAGCAAACCATGCATGCTCCATCACAAACTCGTCTACCAGCTTGCTCGTATACCAAGCACAAATGCCACCCAGCGAGTCAAGGTGGGGTTGGGATTCCCGTGGGTGTTTTGAATCCCGGGGCAACGCATCGATGTGTGCACCGGCCATCAGCACGTTCATCTGCCAGTATTAGTTTGAACATTGAAAAACCCATCGTGTCCTTCACAAACGGTGGTTGAGATACAGTTACACAGCTCTCGTGTATCCACAATGTCTAATGTAAACCCAGGATTGAGCAGACTATGGATGATGCCCTTGCGTTGATAGATTGCTTGTGCTGCTGCTTTTCCACTCCTTGTTCTGACATGTCACCGGAAGATTGAAGAGGATAAAAATGTCAGCCACATGTCACAGCTGAGAGTACAACCTAAGGAAGCAGCTGGATCACAAATGAGGTCGTGCCAGAGGTGGGCTCCCTTTGCTTGTTTGCTTCACAGGTGGAGTTGTACTTTTGTACAATTCGTGATTGGATTTATTAATTAATTTAGTTCCCTTTTTTTATCACCTTGTAAATTTTAAGTAAAAGTTCTAGCACGAGAGGATAATTACTGCATGTTTAAGATCTTGGTGCTTATTTAGGCCTAAGTCACATTTGCCACGGCGGCCGCAGTATTTCCATGGTCACACAATGTAGCAGTCACATATGTTTTTATTTTTCAGGGAGCCGCACGGCGTATTTATAAATTGTGGAGACTGAAAACGTGGGGGTGCCGTATGGTCTTTGATTTGATGTCGCACGGTGACCTTAGGGCATTCCTGCGGCGGCCATAGAATTTTCAAGGCAGATGCAAGGCGACCGCAGGGGGGGCCTAAGGCGAACGTGCGGCCAGATGGATGGTAACGAGTGGGTTTTTTTTTTTTTTTTTTTAACCAGTTTTTTTTGTTTCGGCTTGTCGAATTGCTACAGCGAACGTAGAAATGAAGAAAGTTATAACTCCGCGTTATAATTCCACGGCGACCTTACGGCCTGTAAAAGATAGCCAAACGGCGTAGGGCCACCCTGAGGCCAGCGCAGAAACTCTGCGGCCGTCACACGTTTCTGTCAATTCAGAGGGTGTACGGCCACCGTATCCTCGCCGTAGAGCAAATGTGACTTAGGCCTTACTGACGTGTCTTGTAAATAGAGGATTTCTCACGATGGGGAATTAAATGTAGGTGATAAAGCCTTCTATTGTATTGTGGTCGTTGGTGTGGGTTTGATTCTAATTGAGGTTCAGGGTGGAAGTTTCTGCACTTTGATGGAAACGACGTGCCCACCATTTTTTCTTGTCCATGGAAATGTTATGTCGAAACTCTAAGGTATGGACCTACACATCACCAAGAATGTGGCCGAAAGCTTCAAACGATGGAGACCATGAACTGTGTACATAACATTGCTACAGTTGATTTGTAAAAGTTCAGTTGAGCTCGTTGTAAAGTGGGTACTTCAAGCATACCTGTTGGCAGGTGATTTTCGGTGTTTATGGTTTCCTTCCATGGCAATGTTGCGGGCGGGGGTCGGGGTGAGAAGACTATGAGGGGGGGGGGGTAGCTATCTCGGGGTTCCCACCAGACCCTCCGGAATCGCAGGCCGTCCACACAGATTCTCCGTGACGCGGCGGGTCGCTAACCGACCGTGAACGCCCATAACTCAACCAGGTGATCTGGAGTCCTCCGTCTCAACCGGGTTACCTAATTAATCACGTGACCTAACTACCGGGGGACACACCCTCGGTACACCTTGTCTGAACCGGGTTAGATGCAGCTGAGCGACACTCCCAAGGACGTACCGGCTCGAAGAACGGATCGTTGGGAATAAAGTCCCGGCTGGGCAAGGATACGGACTATGCTGGATCAATGAAAGAAAAGACAAAAACGAGCTGGGAACATTTCGCTATAATTTATTAACAGGCAGGTGAGGAAAAGCACGTGGCACAATGAATTTTGTTTATTGTTGTGTCAGCAGAGATAGAAAGAAATGTGTGGTGCGACAACAAAACAGACACAGAGCAGACTTATCCGGATATAATATTAATACTGAAGGACCAATTTTGTGCTCCTCCGAGTGGTCGCGTCACATTTTTCTCGGTACTGTGACCTGAGAAGTTTTGACACAGTGTACGTCAAAATAGACACGTGCACAAATCAGGGGACTTCTTCACAAGGAGTAGTGTACACCAAAAATGTTGTGTACAAGGACGTTTTGTAGACCTCGTTAGGTAAGGCCATGGAGTACATCGACTGGGATCCGGCTCTTTCAAGAGCCGCCACTGGTTGTCATATTGGGCTCATGGAACGGAATCCGTCTGACAGGGTTTCGGCTAGTCTGGATATAATTCTTCTGCACTCTTAACTTAAGCGAGGACACACACACACACACACACACACACACACACACACACACACACACACACACACACATACACATACACATACACATACACATACACATACACATACACATACACACATACACACACACACACGAAGTTATTCTCAAGAAAGGAGATGAGGTGAACGGTCTTGTAATACTGTTGCGAATCTGGAAACCATGAGCACACAACAGCCAGGTCCTATAGATCAGTTATATCGGTAAGTACGTGTTTCTAGTTAGGGTCCCTTCCCGTGTCTCTAAAGGGAATTAAATGTTCGTGCGCTGCGCAGTTATTTTTATAGTTAGGATTTTTACATCCACAACGACAACTCTGCTTGGGCCAACAACGACCATAGCATTCTTCGCCTGCTCACCAGCGAGCGAGCGCATGCATGTGGAGTTTAACTTGGGCATGGCGTCCCTCTTTGGCCAATCGGCAAGGAGCGGGTGTCTCACCCACCCCGTTTCTGACTCAACACCATCGCCATTACGCACGTGGTCGGAGGTGAGGAGGTAGGCGGAGCTACAAACGCCTCCGATCGGGACTCCACCCAGAAGGGTGGGAGTTGTCCCACCTACCGTGGGCCTGTCCAATGGGAGACGACCAGGGAATCGCGCGATGGGTCCGACCAATCGGGAGGCGAGTGGCCAGGAGAATAAGCCCTCCCTCCAAAAGAGGAACAGTGTGGTGGTCTGGTCCAGCGTTGAGGAGAGGACTGAGTTAGAGAGATCGTGGCGTTGTGACAAGCAGCCGGTCATCGTGTGTGAGACATTTCCAACCTGGCATCCAAAGCCAGTCAGTGGTTGTCGACAAGAGTGCGTTCTGGAGAGACGGAAATCGTGGCAATGGCGGTCTGCAGTCGTGGGTTCGAGACCCACCGTGGAGATTCGGGTCTGTGTGACCGTACGAGGCGGGACAGGTATCCCTGCCTGGCTCTACTGATTGAAGACCCACTGAGGTCCATTTTCTGGGTATTTGTGTGTGCGTGTGTGTCCCTGGGCCCTGTCTTCAAGTAGAATCGTGTAAGTGCTTTCTTTTGCTTGTTGTACATTATTTGCATTTCTTATAGTCGTGATAACTCTGCTCTTGTGTGCTTCCCCTCCCCAATTATTGTAAAATAAATACTGCTATTATTGAATGTACCAGCTCGTTTCTGTGCTTCTTTCATTGGCTTAGCATGGTGCGTGTTGGAAAATAGCGAAGTGGCAAATTATTCATTTGTTCCGGCGCAGCTATGGTAACTCCGTTCGGTTACGCCGGATCCGAGCCGTTACCTGCAACTCGGATCGGACAGAGTCGCCCGAGGGTGTGGTTCCCCGGTAGTTAGATGGCGTGAGTACTTGGGTAAATTGGAGTTGGACAAGTGGACCCTATCTCACGCCGTCTAAATATTGGCGACCACGGTCCTCTGTGACCCGTGACCTTTCAGAGTGGTCCGAGAGTCATGACCTAAATTCCGGGTGTTTGGTGGAGCCGACTCCACTGCTCCACTTCGCGGTCGTGCTCGCCGCCGACACCCGGGCCCACAACAATACCTTGCACGATTGACCGACCGTGCTACTCCGTACGTTTTGGGGGACGCTCCGCCGAGCGATCCCAGTCGAGGGTTGACGTGTCTTCTCCCGGCGCAGCGTGTGCACCTGGTTCAAGTAATGGGCAAGGCCGTCTGGTGTGAGGAAGAGCAGTCGATGGAGCGGCGAGAGCAGTCGGTGGAGCCAGTGGTGAGAAGGTGGAGTCAGCACGCAAAGGCAAAGATCATTCCCAGGCCAGACAGAGGAAGAGGAAGAGCAGGAGCGGAGACGGCTTCGCTACCCCTCTGTCGACTTTGCGGTGCAGGGTGGGGCGGTGCCCCAAAACGGTGTCGTCACCTGAATTGGGTGCTCTGATTGGACCCTGGCCACTGCACAGACCGGCCGCCATGTCCGGAAGCGGCCTCATTTGTACATCTGGCTAGCCATAGCTGAGCTGCGGAATCGTCTCGCTCCGAACCCCGTGATATGAATCTCCTTACACCGAACTTCCGGACCTACCCCCGGCGACCCATGGTTAGCACTGGTTAATGTGCCTGCTCCGTGGTACGCCACGTGGCCCGAGCGATCCGGGCCACACAGCAAGCCTCTGCTTGGTGGGGGTTGCATCGAGGCGTAGGTGCGAGAAGACCTCCATCGTCTGCAGGAGACACTGGTGGTGAGCGAAGATTGATAGTAAGATGTCATTGTAAACCCACGCACAGTCATTATTTATTACGTGCACACGGTTATCTTTCACAGTGGTGATCTTCACAGACGGTGGTGTGCGAGGTGCCGGCCCTGATCTGTCACGGATTGAAGGAAAGGATTGGATATATTTATTAGATGCAGAAATGGGTTGAAAAAAAACATGCCGCGTGCATCCTGTACGGCGTTTCTTGTTATTGACGCCATATTTTCGCAGCAGCGCCCTCGTGTGGTTGAGGCTTCTCCCGGCCTTTGCGAGGACGCATTCTTTTCGTGAAGGGTATGGTGCAGTTTTTACAGGCAGCCGTCTGAGTGCAGTGCCTGCTTTGATTTATTTCAGGAATAAGAGGAAAAGAGTCGGTAGTGCAGGGGCATATATGTTTGCATGTTGGCAAATTATGTTAATTTGTGGCACTAAAGTTTTTCTGACTCAATGTCCCACTGAACAAGAAAATCTCTGGTGCCAATTTTTTAGAGATATTTGACTACGTTTTTTTCAATTATAAACATTAGAACATATAATTGACCGATTCAGCAAAATTTTTGACTTTTTTTTA
Source organism: Eptatretus burgeri (assembly GCF_056783735.1). Lineage (NCBI taxonomy): Eukaryota > Metazoa > Chordata > Myxini > Myxiniformes > Myxinidae > Eptatretus > Eptatretus burgeri. The sequence continues at coordinate 143,297,907 of NC_140961.1, forward strand.
TATCTTTGATGAACCATGTCATGCAGCACCTCAAAATGATCTGTGTGGACCATGGTATACAATGAAAATGTCAGAATTTATACATACCATCGTTTAATTAAATGGTACCGTAAAATCCAAGATGGCCACCTCTACATCATGAAATTCAACTCATTGGCATAATATGTATTGTTACAGACCGGGGGTCGGCCGCCAACCGACCGCTCTGAACGGAGCCGCATGTCGAGTCGGCCCAACCGATTGCCCGGAATATAGATCGCCACCCGGATAACTCCGAGCGACGGGTCCTTGTACAAGAACCGAAATACGCCAATCGGCAGATCACGTGGGGTAGGGTCGATTGCCAATCTTCAATGCACCTAAATACCCACGTGATCCAACTACCAGGGTATTTCACCCTCGACGGAACTCGTACGAAACAAACCGCCGAGGCGAGCTTGTCCGTGCGCGATTCCGAGCGGCGTAATCGCCGAGAACCGTCGGTCGAAATGTCCCCCTATTATGGCAAACCAACGGCTTTCTAACTCCCAACACACAATGTTCAGTCAATGAGGGAATGGACGAAACGAGCAGGTTTACATTCACACAAGGACATTTATTATAATGAAACGCGTATGCAATTAAATAAGGCAAAACACGTATGCAATTATACAAACAACAAAAGCACGACAAAAGAACTACAACCGTCTATAAGCAATTATTAATGTACAGTCACTTGCACAGTTTTACTTACGGGACTCGGCGCCACAACATTCATTCGAAAGAAAAGCAGGAAAAAGACCCCATCAAAGGCAATGGGGTCAGACTGGACCTCTTGGGTCTTTATGGCGTGGGACTTGGCAGACCGAACGAGTCCCACGAGACCATTGCAGGTTATCTGCACATGTGGACGGGAGTTCTTGACGTCACCGCAGGGTTCTTCTTCCTCTTCACAGAAGAGGGGGAGGGACGTCTCCATTGTTTGCTCCCTAACTATTAAATCGATCTGCAGCACATCTAATCGATTTCAAAACATTTAAACAATGGAAGGTGAGCTATCTCGGGAACAAGCACTTATCGACATAGCTGACTAAGGGAACCTGTATGTTGTGTGCGATTGAATTCCAAATTCGTAACAGTGTATGTATGCAAAATTAGTTAAGATACCAACAGTCTATTTGTTGTAATAAATTACAGTTGTTGATCATGAGTAATCCCATTTCCGAAGAGTTATTTGATTGGATATCTTTAAATACAACTTCGCAGATAATTAATAAATAAATTAATTACTATTTGCTGATTATACTTTTTTTTTTTTTTTTAGAAAATAGACAACATCGCAGCTATATAAACTATATATTAATTCCCTTACAATAATTTTGTGCATAAGATTCACAATTTTCTTTATCTTTCAGAGAGTGGATTACATCGCAGTTATATTAATCATAATACTCGTGCATAAACCACAGTCATGCCAATACAATCATTATGTGCATTTGGTTAACAAGTTTGTTTTACCTTTCTTGCTTCTGTTTATTTCAGATGTACTTACATATGCTGTACCAGACCACTAATCATAAAAATTGAGGTACCTCTCTGAAATCAAAATGGACAAACCTCATTCCAAGCATCCTCGTGTAACTTCAGAGACAAACTATGCAATATGTCTGAAGTGTCAAGTTCCAGGTGGACAACTGGTTGCCAATCTGACCTCGTATGACAAGTTCCTGGACAGTGTTCATGAGCGGGCAGGTTATGGTGATCCTGGTTATCTACCATTGAGCGGCAGACTCCGGGATGTTGATGCATCAGATCTTCAATCGTATGGGGTGTCTTGGCACAGGGAGTGCTTTCAAGAAACTGTTTATAAGCTCAAAATTGATCGTGCGAAGATGCGATTTCAGAAAAGTACAGCCACCAAAGATTCTGCCATCATCTCCAGTAGGCTGTCCATCATCTTCCCAAGCATCAAAATGTGATGATAACTCACCGTGTTCAGATGCCACAACAGGGATGAAGCCATTCACCCGATCATCATCAGTCTCACATAACAAGATGGAATGACAAAACAATTGCATGAAGTGTGTTCATTTGACGTTGGAAAAAAAAAATCTACGACGCTGTCCAAATCAGTGATGATGATGAATGGAAGGTTCAATTACAAGCCATATCACCAAATGACGCTCGGGCCATAGATGTAAAATATCATCTCCCCTGCTACATGAAACACGTACAGCGTCAACCACAGCAACAAACGTTGAATCCTCACCAAGTGGATCAGAACCAAAGGACTATTCTTGCCAACATAGAGTTCTTCAATGTATTGAAAAATGTACTTCACTCTGGCAAATTGTTTCAATGAATAATGTAACCAACACCGACATTGGCATCCGCAGAATGCATGGAGTGGTAGGGGGGAAATTGATTCAGAATAAACATGTTAAAGATCTGATCAAGACACACCTTGAAAATGTTGAATTCTCACGTCCCAGTGCGAGACAATCTGAAATGTTATGCTCCAAGACTACAAAAGATTCTACCATCAGAAAGGAAATTGACTCCCAAAGTATGGAACAGAACATGAAAAGCATTTTTGAATGTGCGAATACTCTTTGAAAGGACATTCTTCGTGGCAGAGAAACGCCATGGGTCTTTGACGGATCACTTAACAGTGGAAGTAGAGATGATAACGTCCCAGCATCCTTGACAGCACTGCTCCGATGGGTGTTAGAAGGGCCATACATGTCCTTGGCTGATGAAAGTGCAAACCACATTGATAGAGCAACCATCAACATTGCACAGAACATAGTGTATGAAGTGAAAACCCAAAGGCAAGTGACACATATACCCAAGAATGTGAATGCAGATAGATTCAGGTACAGCAAATGTTACAATGCACATGTACTTGCAGTTGGATTAAAAGTCCATGCATACAGTAGTAGCAAACATCTATTCACCAACCTTCATGCATTGGGACTGAGCATTGATTGCAGTCATATACTGTGCAAAGAAACACAATTGGCTCAAGCAGTTATCTCTCATATTTGGGAAACAGGTGACATCTATATTCCACCAGGCCTTCAGCATGGTAGACCACTGTTTTATGCAGCCGATAACATCGACTTTTCAGAAGATACCCATGATGGAAAGAATACACTCCATGCTACTGTTATGGTAGCCTTTCAGCAAGAAGAAGGGGGTTTGCTAAACACTTCAACATTAACTATCTCAACCAAAGCTTCGTCCAGATCTCTCAAAGGCTAAAAAGGTATCACACTGCAGGAGAGTGGTATTCATAGAACTCCTAAACCCACAAGTAGTCCAAAGTACCCAGATTACAAGACAGAGACATTTACCCAACTTCAAGAGTTCAATCAGTGAAGATCGAGCATGGCTTGTAGTCTGTTATGTTCAAACATCTGTGACTGCAAACATAGCACCAATGGATGTTGAGGCGGGTACAGAAGATATACCCACTGACAGGCCTGATGATGTATCCACTGGAACCGACGACCCACCATGCATGCTACAATAGACCGACAAACAGCCACTAATGTTGTCCCAACATGGGCTCCCTACAACTCTGTAATCACAGATGATCAGAGAGCTATTACTCACAGATGATAAGAGACCTATTACAACAATACAAACTCTTCCACTGATACCAGCACCGGCCCATGAATGGTCCACCCTCCTCACCGTCTTGAAACAAGCACAACACATAAGTTCGGAGATTGTTGGACCAAACAAAAAGACAATCACCACAATGGAAATGGATCTGTACATGAGGGCAGTCAAACTGCAGTCGCTTCAGCCAAAATTGACAAAGAACTGCATTCTTCCAGTTGGAGAATTCCACACTGTGCTCGGTGCCCTGCGTGCTATTGAAAGTTCAATAGAGGCCAGTGGGATTGATGATGCTTGGATAGAGGCTGACATCTATGGTTTGACAAACACCAGACAAATCCTGGAGGGGAGACACATGAAGAGAGCTCATTATCAGGCTATGGTGTGATAACATGATGAAATAGCCAAACCCAAACTACCAGAACCATCAGAATATGGTTGGACATTAGAGAACAACCTATACAGGCCAGTGATAACCCATCTACCACCTGCACCAAAGGCCGTGCTGGAACTTGTGAGGTGCAAATGTGTCAAACAAATGTGCAGAACGGCACGTTGTTCCTGCAAGCGAGCAAATGTTGTATGTACAGGGATGTGCACTTGTGAGGCATCTGATGACATCTGTGAGAACACTCAACAATCAGCAGCCTCTGATTCAGATGACAGTGATGATGAACTATCATGAAGAACTCTGAAATAATATAAAATATAACACTTAAGTTGGCCAAGCGGCATGCACCAATTTTGTTCAATAAATTTGAAAATACACTATATTTTCCATATTTTAAAATATATAACAATTTATATAAGATAAGTAGCATGATAATTTCCTGCCAAAATGACTCTGTACATCTCACCAGTCATTATAAGGTGCTACATGACATACTTATAATTAAGTTTTGAAAAAATTAATTTTTGTTATAACACGATCACGGTCATGTCGTATTTTCTGGATCAAATCGCACTAAACATGCGTAAAAAAATTGGCACCAAGATTTTTCAAAATCAATATACTCCTGTAGTCACAAAAAAATCCTTACAACATATACTGAACAAAAATATAAACGCACCAAGCGATTGTTACTCTTTTACCTCGAACTCATTAATACTAAATCTTCACAACAATTTGGTTATAGAATCCATGACAATTGAGCATTAAATTTCAAAGAGTTCCTTGGGAATTCTGGCGACAGTCTTTGCGCTACAACAGCCGACACAACCGAGGTGTCACTGTCAGAGTTCACACAGTCAGTAGCGGGTGTTGGCCTCCCTCAAGCTTGGCCTCCCTCAAGCGGTTACGCACCGTCTGGGCTGAAATGCGCCTGTTATGCAGCCCGACAGTCTCATCGGCAGTCCTCGTGGCCGGTCGGAGTCGATCCCGGAGATGTTGCAGCCTCATGTGACGATCCTGACCCGCGGTGGTCACACGTGGTCGCCGGGCATGTGGGCGGTTCCCGGTGCTTCCAGTCTCTCTGAGGCGCGTTCTCAGGCGGCTAATGGTGGAGTGGTGGACATTGAAGTGTGCTGCAACGGCCCGTACTGACGTCCCAGCATTCAGCATGCCAATGGCACGCTCCCTCAAGATTTGTGACATCTGTGGCATGTTGACATTTGGCACCAGTCCACATTTTGGGGAGGCCTTTTATAGGGCAAGCTATAGGGAGTGTTTGTGTCCTGGTCACGCTCACTGACCATCACTCTGTCAAGCCCCATGGTGCTCATGGGAAGGATTACTCAACGTGTGAGTCCACACACTCAGAGTGGTCAATTTCAATGGGAACATCTGTCTTGAGCAAAACAAAGGAACCATTGCTCAAACATATCATCGGTTTGACCATTTTCCCATAATGGCAATCTTGACTTAGATATTTAGGTTGGTGCGTTTATATTTTTGTTCAGTATAAATTAACATAGTTTGCAAACATGACCATGTATCTCAACATATGCCCCTGCACTATAGAATGAAGATGGAGATTTAATCAGACCTAACGATAAGATCGCACACAATGCATTTGGTCCCATTTGACCCGTTAGACATGACGGAAAGGTCTAACTGCATGTATATTGATGTAATAACTGTCTGGGGATCGCTGTATGATGGATGCCATTGCTTTGGAGGCATGCGGTTTCCAGAACCGCAACACTTCCCCCCCCCTCCCCCTCCCTTTTGCTGGACTTGACCCGAGTCATTAAACATTTGTGTGGCATAGAGATGTAGTTTCCCCGAGTACGCTTTACCTATTGATCCCTGAGTTCGACATTTCAAATACATGTCCCAAAAGTAATAAACCTCGTGCATTGCGTATCTCAGCGAGCAGACTCGTATGGACATCCTTATGCTACATTTCCAGGATTGAACTGAACAAACAGGTGGGTTCGAACTATATACATTTCTAATATTTACATTACCCTTGGCCCAGGACCTTTTATTCAAGGGAAGAAAACACAGTCAATGAAACATTTGTGGATGAATGCAGCAGCAGGTGATCATGCAGCTGGGCGTCTTCAGGGCCTTCAATGGGCCTTTGAGTTTGTTTTTTTCCTTCTGGCTGCTGGAGGAAACTCTCCATCTCACAGTCCATTTGAACTGGCCTTTATCAGTAAAGATGTCCGGGCTGTGCAAATACAGTCCCAGGTAATGCAGCTGCCTGCATGGCAGTCCCTGCAAACGCTTCCACAACAGATGGTCCTGGGGCACATGGCAAGCTTCAGCAATTAAGGCAAGGCATGGTAAGTGAGGTCAACGCAAAGGCATGGCAAATGCAGACCAGGTAAGGTGCAATATGTATGATGGATGGACCAGGTAAGGTGCAATATGTATGATGCATATGAAGCTGGCCGGCCTCATGGTCTCGTGTAGTTGTGGAGAGAGTATGGTGGGGTTGGCCGGTCCGAAGATGGGTTCGGTCCTACCATACGGTCTCCCCATATCCTATTGCCTATGCCTGTCCTTGTCCTTGTCCATACCAACCTTGTCCATATAACCCTCGAGGTTATAACACAGTAACTAGATTTAGATTTATTTATTTTCAAATATATGTGTCCCCAACCCTCTTATCGTCTTTGTTCGGCTAACCTGTCCTAACAATCTGTTCCCAATCCCAAAGATACCTTTGAAAGAGGATTGAGAAAGACAAGTAAACCTCTCTGGAGGTCCAATGCAGCCTCAGAATAACCCCCAAAGGCCTAAACATTTCCACGATGAGTCCAGCGGCCTACGAACAGTGAAGGGATGGATGGTGCGAAGGGGTACACACATTCTAATCTATCCTACCATTTATTACTCTTTAAACTATCCCTGGGGCTTTTCAACATGCCTGTCTCTTTAAACTATAGGTTCTGGCAACCACGATTCCCGTCGCCCGTGTTGGTGTTCATTACTAATTTGGGCCTGGCCTGCAAATTTTCTTCCGTGCTCTGGCAGGTCTGCCCACCTGCCGAACTCATTCTTCAGCAGCCCCGGGTTGCTGAGGCTGTCTCTAAGCCTACCAACTCCTTACGAACACGGGGAATGCCCTCACTGTCATTTCCCCCTCAATGCCCACATTGCATTTTGGCGCTCCGGGTCCCTTTTCCCTGGGTACCCGTGCCCATTACTCTAACTCGGTCCCGTGGACCCATGGCCTACTTTGGCCGACTACTCCGGCGCCTGGGGTGCCCTCAACTCGATATTCATGTTTCCCAAGCCACGCTCACAGCTGACTAATTGTCTCCTGCACCCTGCAAAACGTTTCGTGCCTTCGTTCAACAGCAACCACTAAACGACATCCCTTTGTTAATTTGACTATCCGGCGAACTAATATTACACTAACGCCGGGTTCCCTTGGATGGGATTCACTCCTCACCCCAATCATTCGTTCGCACCATGCATTCCACATTCACTCCATTTACAATCGGGCCCGCTGACTACACATTCCCTCATCTTTTTTTTTTTCACACACACACCAACGCTCTACGAGCTAAGTCCCCCTAACTACCTAGTGCTCCCTGTCTTCCTTGACTAATGCACGTTCCATTTAATTCTCTATAGCTCAGCTATGTCACCACTACACGTTCCACGTCTGTACTTGTTCCCAGTCATCGTTAATTGCTATCCTAAATTCCCCGAACTTGTGTTCCCGGGCCCACATGGAGGACTGCTTCTAATGCCCCCATGGGCCCGGTCGATCTGATGCTAAACCCTTCCTCTAACTAGTGCTCCTTTGCCCCGGGCGAGGATGTTCACTACATCCTGGCTGGGCATCATCTTTCCATGAGCAGTCTCGCGAGCCTTACGCCTCCAGGGGGGTGGTCGGCAGCACACCCGTCGCCTGTTAATTGATTTCAAATGCTTGCATTGGCTTTTGGGCTATCTCCACGTGAAACGCCGTGTTTGACACACCCGCCATTCGTGCCGCAGGATCCCTGCTGACGTCACTCGCAAACGGCCACCCCACAAGCCCAGCTACGCCCCCTCTCACTCCAGCCACATCGTGCCGTCCGGCACTCACACAGCCCTTTCCATTCGTGCAGTGGGGTGCCCGCCGACGTCACTCACATGCAGGCTGTCCCGTGAGCTTCACCACACCCACTCTTACTTCGACCACGCTGTGCCGTCCGTGCTCTGGTAACCCATCCGGCATAGAGTGCTTTGACGCCGGCTCCTCTGAAGCCATTAACACTTCATTAAATGATCTGCACTGGGGCGGTTTGCAAAGTACGGTCCACGCACACTGTCATACCTCGCATGCAGAGTCCCACAGAGCTGGCACGGTTTTTAAAATAACTTTATCATGCTCGGAAGACTCGCCCATTCCGTCCGTCTGGGTCGAGGTGTGTCCCACTCTTTCCTGTGCAGTAATCCATGCCATGTTACTTGAACTCTGCTCATACTCTGACACAATCATACTGGGGGCTTGTGTTAGCCCAAGAGATCCCAGAGCCTCTATTCCCCCCCCCTCTAAACTCGGCATGTACCCGTTCACATCACGCGCCCGCTCCACCTCGCACGGCCTTACCTTCACTGGATTCACCTGGTCGCAGTCTGCTTCGAGGGAGCGTATTCTCTCCCTTTGTTCCTGAAGGAGGTTATTCTGGCACTTACATCGTGTCTCAATACATTTTACAAGCTCAATGTTGACATCCCTCACCTCTTTTTCTATTTGTATCTGCTCCTTTTTATGTAATTCTTCCTTCACTCGTTCAATGTCTCTGTGTCTGTTAATTCCTTATTTCCCAGCCTCAAATTCTTGGTTTTTCGTCTCTACCTGTCCGAGTTTATATGCTTCTCTCTCAACCGCCATTATTTTATTCGTCACTTCTTCCTTACCCGTCTTCATCACGGTCCAAACACCTTTCACACTCTCCTTCAACCCGGTCATTTCCTCACGTACTGTCCTGATATCATTTGCGAAATTCCGATCCATATTTTGCATCTCTCCCTTTACCGTTTTCAGCTCTTCCTGACCCGCCTTCATTTGTGTTTGTGTATTTCCTTCCATTTTTTGCATATCACTTCTCATTTCATCCCTCTGTGTTTGCATATCACTCTTCTGTTGGTCCATCATTTGTTTCAACATTTCCAACATTTGATTTATGTCAAATGGCTTTGGAGAAGACGATCTGCTTTGATCGGGTGTGGATCCCATGGGGATCGCGATGTCCTCCATGAGGGAAATTTGGTGGTGGGGGTCCCCAAGCATTGTTGTTGTCATGGTTGTCCCCAACGTTACCTCTGGGTATGGCTGCAGGGAACGATCTCCCTCAAAGCTGTCGTCCTGAGCCAAGGACTCCTCTAGCATTGTTGTTTCAAAAC
>NC_140961.1:143329306-143336806 GCF_056783735.1 Eptatretus burgeri
CGCTTGTGGGCACCGATACTGGACTCGTGCAGGGCGCGCACCGAGCAGCGTGTGCAGAAACATCACAGCCTTTCCGAAGAAAACGGATCAAAAACGACTCACGCCCACTTCTGTTCCGTCCTATCGGCGAGCGTGGGGCGATTTGGCCCCGCCTCCAGGTGCGTTGGAGTAATATCGCTATATGCAAATTCATGGATCAAAAAGCATTCACGCCCACTTTTCCTCGGTCCAATGGGGAGCCAGCCGGAGGTGAAGGGTCGAAGTTAAATTGTCGAAGGCGAAGGAGCGAGGCCCCGGGGGCTATAAAGGGCTGCGTTCGCTCGCCAAACGGGCAGTTCGGAGTCGGTGGAGTTGGGAAGAGCCAGACAGGAGAGGAGTCGGAGAAGGCGGTTGGACGGAGCTGTGGAGAGTTGGAGAGGTGGCGGCGGCGAAGGCGGTCAAGGGGGTGCTCGTGTCAGAGTCGGGGAGCTGCGGAGGGGAGAGGCCGGCAACGCGACCGAGGTCGTGGTGGAGACGCTCGTCGCGGGACCCGAGACAGGGAGATATCCTCCTTCCCCCGAGCATCAACAACCCCCTCCTGTTTCCCCCCGCGCTGAGATAGTGCGAGAAGGGGGCCCCGTTCCCACCCCATACCAGGCAGTCCCAGCGAGGCCCGCGGAGTCGGGGCGCCAGCGCCATTTTGCGGCTCATCACCAGACGGGTAGGCTCGACGTGGTCTCGGCCCCAGGCCGTCTGCCCCCTCATAGTGGAGGGTGGTCCCTTTTTCTTTTGCTTTGAGTATATGTGTTGTCGGCGCCGTCTGTGAAGTAAAATTGTATCAGTGTTGCCGTGTGCTCGGTAGTCGGTTAGCTGTGCATTGTCTTTTGCTTTTACATTTGCTTTTTGTGCATTATTGTGTGTTTCTTCTTCTTCTTTTACATTTGCTTTTGGTGTAATTGTATATGTGTGCTTTACGTTCATCGCGAAATAAATGTGCTTTATGTTGAACTGTTTTCCCGTTTCGCTCCGTCTTTTCCTTTATTGAATCTCCATCTTACTTCACGTAAAGGGTTGGTCGTGGGCTAAAACGCCCGATAATTAATCGAACCGTCGAAGCCGACGAATAACACCGCTCGGTTATCCCGATAGTACGGAACGGGTCGCTTAAAGTGGCCCGTGTCCGAAGTCGACTTGCGGCGAGGTGCGATCGCCCGGTCTACCCTCCGTGTGGGTAGTTAGGTAGGTCGAATTTGGCGAGCAACCCTATCCCACGCGGGGGCTGATTGGCACGATCGTGGTGAGGCCGAAAGGTCCACCCGTGACTAGTTCCCGGCGTTAGTCCGAGAGGGTCACGACGGGATTGTCCGTCCGGTGGGCGACGTGCCGCGATTCGAGTTACGTGGCCGTCCGCACGCCGGCGGGCGCGAATCCGCAACAATATCTTAGAGATAAATGATTCAAACATTTCTGAAAAATTTATTGAAGAGCAGAGAAAGGGGCAACATTGAGCTCCTCATACTTAACATATGGTGTATGTACGTGATGGAATGATTGCACGTCATCAATCAGCTGTTAGCCACCAATGAGGCAGTGCACATCGACAAGATGGCGCTGATGCCATCATCCTTTGAGCAACGTAAGCTGATTTTAGTTCAACTGGAATGTAGTTCCGGGGAGCTTATGAGATGGCACATTACCAGTCTGTCAGTCGGTCCGTCTGTCCATCCATAAACACTTGCAACTTCTTCTCTAAAACGACACTTACAATTTTGATGAAACTTGACAACAACCTTCATCACCCGTGATGTACCAAAGTTCATTCACGAAATGAAAAAATCGGGGTTTGAGAGGTCTATGGTGGGTTTTCTCCGAACCCCCCCCCTCCCCGCCCCTGAAAACAAACAAAAACCAAAAGAGGGATTCGCTTTCTTCTCCGAAACTATGCACACAATTTTGATGAAATTGTGAGGACAACCTTCATCACCCATGATGAATCAAAGTTTGTTCACGCGATTAAAAACATCAGGGCCATGACATTGATTCATTGGTTTATTTTGCTGGTTCGGTGTCCCGTTGACTTCCTCCTCAGTATCATTGTCCTTCCAGGTGAGCATCTAGGGGTATTGCCCCTATTTTTGTGATGTGGAATTGGAAATCCGGGAACATTTTTTCGGTTGAGAAGGAAATGCAAGATTGAGAGAAGTTAATGGACGTGGAGTGTACAGGGATCAGGTCTCATTTATCCACGTCCATCCCCCTTCTGTTGTGATGTTTTCATGAGACAGTCAAAATCTCTTTTCCAGGATTAGTTCATCAGTCGTCATCTGAAGTTCACAAAGACAGAACAATACATCATGAAGATCCTGTCATGAAATGTTGTTCTCGTGTCATGGAGGTTGATTTACTTCCTCCACACTGAGTGGATAAACTGTGGATGACCTCTCATTCTTTTTTCTTTTTTTGGGGGGTGGCGGCGGTGAGGGGGTTGTACGGCGAAGGGGTTTTTGGGTTGGGGTTCTTTTTTTACTGGTTGATTGTTTTTAATGTCACACATTGTTTCTCTTATTTTGGTTAAAGCGATAAAATGTTGAATTACATCGTGACAGGGCCTACTAAAATGCTAATTGGACTGTTCTTTCCCTTTGCAGGAGGAGAAACCTGATGACTCCACCCAGTGCACATGGATTTGATGTTACCACTCTCATCCTGTGTCGTGGAAAATGGCAAGAACCAAGAAATGCTTTGCCTGCCCATTAGGAAGCCCAGAATCTCACAGACCAAAGGTTTGTTCCAGCCTCTTCAAGCCGCTCCGTGTGTGTCCACGTGTCTGTGCACTATCCCACACACAAACCAGATGATTACATTTTGATCATCGTGATTATTGGAAATGCAAAGCTCGTCATCAATTTGCAATCCTGAACCTTGTTTGCATTTACTATGTTGTTAAAACATTTTGTTTTGGAGTCGATTTCCATCATTATTTGGAGGGGGATGGGTGGTGGAATGTTAAACGAAGCTTAACTCCAAGGTGTGGGTGTAAAAGGGAGTGGGTTGGGTGGGGAGGAGTGGGGGTGACACGAAGATGAAAGAAGTGTGTGTGCAGGATGTGTGTGCACTCTCATTCATTCAATATTTGGTTTTATTTTGATCAAGTATGACGTCGGTAGACTTTAATGGGCAGGACCTTGACTGAACTCTGTCGTTCAGCGAATACCTCGTACAGGAGAACATCTTTTATCCAGACATCCAAATAACGGAAGACCCATCGTCCGGAAAAAATGATCATGGCCAAATGAAGAAGAAATAGGTGGATTTTTTCCCGACATAACTGCACGAAATCTGTGTGATCAAAGGCTGAGGGTGGCATTTTATCAGTCTCATCCCCTCCAGTCCTCCACCCCTCAATCCCTACACCCCTCCCCCCACCCATTTCTCAACTGTTATGCAAATATTTTGAGAGAAAATTGGATCTCTTGTTGGGTTTTTGGGCAGATTATTGAAAGGCAGGCAGTGAGATTCATCAATATGTGTGTGTCCTCCCTCGGATGGATGTTAAACGGCGTTCCAGCTGCCGGCATTAGTTGTTGGAAGTTAAAGATCCTACGGTGTCCTTTGTGAAGAGGAGTCATGTCATCGCCGGGACCCTGAACAAATTACGAATTCCTGCCCAAACTACTGATGGAACGCCAATGGCAAACCACCCAGTATAACCTTGCCATTAAACCAATATAGCAGCACTGCTGCTCTGTAAGAGAGGATGGTACATCAAAATCAAAGAATTGTTCAATGGTGTTATCATTGAACAAAGCTGGATCGGGTTTCCTGGTCATCCCAGGACAATGTCCCGAGTTGCTCTCCTAAAAGCCAAACACGTTTGCTGAATACCTTGTTTCTTCATTGAAAATTTCTCGATCAGACACAGAAAGTACTTTCCTGAAAATCTGAATTAAATTGCAACCTCTCTGTGATTCCTGATATTTTTGTATTGCAGGGAGGTTGGGGTCCTCTGTATTCCACTGCCCCCTTTTTGTTATTGCACCCTCGGCTCTCTCTCTCGTCCTCCCTCTCAGGTTTCTGCAGGGCGCACATGGTCTGCTGGTCACCTCCTGTTAACCTCCTGAAATCCAGGCTCACTGTTCACCTCCATTCATTTGTTCCTCTTTTCTCTCACCTGTGGTATCAGTTTCCACATTCTGTTCAGTCCCATTCTTTCTTCCAGAGATGTAAGACCACCGTTCATTCATCCACTGACATCATTCATCCCCCATCCATACTCATGATCTCTTTTACCCCAAATGACCCCATTCCTAAACACTCCATTTTTTCCAGGTGATTGTGGTTTTCCCCTCTCTCCTTCATCTCTTTTCGTTTGTTAGTTTTTGGTTTGTTACTTGCAAATATGGAACATTTTTCAACTGTGTTGGTTGGTCTTGTACGTTATTCTGTTTGTTTTTTTTTTATGTCAATCACCTTCAGGTCACAATTTTAAACCGGGCATCATGAAACTTCACCATCTGGTCAAGTTCGTCATCAGCAAGAAGCGGATTCTTTTTGAGGTCAAAACGTCAAAATGTCAACATCGACCAAAGGCCAACTACTTTGTCAGATTTCTAATATCTTCTGTTTTCTTCAATTGGCTTCAAATTTGAACAGGATTTGCATTTCAGGCCATTGAATTTAACCACCAATTAATTATTTTTGAGATCACAACAGCCAACAGGTCATCAAAGGCCAAATTTCCAAAATCCTCAATTTTCATCCAATTGATTTAAAATGTGAAGAGAATTTATGTTTGTTCATTTAATTGAACTACAACTTATTTTTCAGATCATATTTGTTTTTTTGGTTTTGTAAGTGTCGTGCTTTGCATGACATCTTTCTTGTTTATTCCTTTTGTTTCTTCCCCACTCATTTATTCCACGTTCAGCATGCAATATTTCTGCTTTTGTGCCACCACGACCCCTCCCCCTCCCCCATTTGTGCTTCACCCCTCCCCTTGATATCCCCCACCCTCACTTCGCTGCTGTTGGTGTTTCCGGTTTTTCTACCAGTTTTTCTGAACCACTGGATCAAACCGGTCAAAACAATTCAGAGTGCCAGTCCAATCTAGTTCGGGTTTTCACATCCGTCCTTGCACATGGAGAATGTTCTCAATGGTTGCCTCGAGTTAGGCCTAGGTCATATTTGCCACGGCGGCCGTGGGGTCTCCAAAATCTACGGCCACTAGCAATTATACGGCAGCCGCAGTATTTCCACGGTCACACAATGTAGCAGTCACATATGTTTTTATTTTTCGGGGAGCCGCACGGCGTATTTAGGCCTAAGTCACATTTGCCACGGCGGCCGTGGGGTCTCCATAATCTACGGCCACTAGCAATTATAGGGCGGCCGCAGTATTTCCACGGTCACACAATGTAGCAGGCACATATGTTTTTATTTTTCGGGGAGCCGCACGGCGTATTTATAAATTGTGGAGACCAAAAACGTGGTTTTGCCGTATGGTCTTTGATTTGATGTCGCATGATGTCCTTAGGCCGTTCCTGCGGCGGCCATAGAATTTTCAAGGCAGACGCAAGGTGACCGCAGGGGGGCCTGAAGGCGAACGTGCGGCGAGACAGACGGTAACGAATGAGTTAATTTTTTTAAATTAAAAAATACGGCGTAGGGCCACCCTGAGGCCACCTCAGAAACTCTGCGGCCGCCGCACGTTTGTCAATTCAGAGGGCGTACGGCCGCCGTATCCTCGCCGTAGAGCAAATGTGACTTAGGCCTAAGGAGAAACGAAGGCATTTATCGGTGTAAAGTAACAGGACTGGAGTTCGATTGAGATCACTGTCGGAGTAAACGGAGGAAAGTTAAGAAAATAACTCTGCCAGCCGAAAGAGAGTATGAGAAGGACATGGCTAAGAATATTAAACATAACAGCAAGGCTTTTTTCAAATATAATAACAAGGCATTCCTGTGTCAGAGTGGCGATCTGTCTAGGATTGTGCCCAATAGCCAAGGAGACTGCTTCGGCAACACCAATGCTCTGCACAGAGTACGGTCCCAATGGATGGATTCTTAAAGTATATCAGGGGAAAATAACAGGTTTGGACTAGTGTGGTCCCATTGAGGAATAACACCGGGAGAGTGGTGAGTGATGAAAGTGAGATGGCAGGCTTATTAAACAGGAATTTTGCTTCAACTTTTACACAAGAACTTTTACACATAATATAACAAGTGTGTATCTACCCTCAGGAGAGCCAGAAAACAACATCTTTCGAAGCTCGAGTCTGAACTCTCAAACCTCTCTCCCTCCTCCAAATCCTGGTGGCATCTAATCAAATCTGTTTCTGGTGTATGTTCCCCCTCATCCCCTCCCTTACCTCAAATGGCCACACAGCTGACACGGCACGTGAAAAGGCTGAATGCCTAAACTCGGTGTTTGCATCGAAATCTTGTGTCCGAAACCCATCGCTTTCTGTACCCATCTTACAGAGTCGCACACAACTGTCTCTGGACTCTGTGTCCTTTTCTTTTGACAAAGTGGAGAGCTTGCTGTCAAACCTCGACTCAGATTCTGCAACCAGTCCAGACGGTATCAGCCCACGTGTCCTAAAAACCTGCTCTTCTGCTCTCGCTCACCCTCTCTCTCTTCTGTTCACCCTCTCTTTTGCTGAAGGTCTTCTGCCATCTGTTTGGAAATCGGCAAACATTATTGCCCTGCACAAAAAAGATGCAAAAACAGATCCCTGCAACTACAGACCAATCAGCCTCTCCCAATCATCAGCAAGGTTATGGAATCCATCATCGCTTCAGACATTAAATCCTTCCTCTTCTCCAATGGCTTTATTTCCGATCATCAACTTGGTTTCAGACCAGGTCACTCTACCCTGGATATGCTGCTTCCACTCTCCCAACAATGGATGGAGGTCCTCAATGCCGACATTAAATCAGAGCCATATCCCCAGACATATCGCGTGCTTTTTACATGGTCTGGCACCCTGCCCTGCTCACCAAACTCTCTTCCTGTGGTATCCACAGCCATCTCCACTCATGCCTCACAGACCTCCTCTCCTGTCGCAGCCAACATAAGGCCTGAAATGGAGTTCTTTCATCCCCTCTTCCTGTCCAGGTTGGAGTTCCTCAACGCATCGTTCTGGGCCCTGTTCTTTTTCTGGTTTTCATTAATGATCTCTCCGACTCTCTGGAAAATCCTCTTTATCTCTGCTGATGACTCCACCCTCTGTCGTACCATCTGTCACCCCTCAGACCGGCAAGCAGCAGCTTCTCCACTCTCTGCAGATCTGGGTAAAATTGCAAACTGGTCCAACACGTGGAACTTGTCTTTCAATCTGGTCAAATCTTATATTCTTACGACGTCTCTCCGAAAGGACTGTTTGGAACCCCCCCCCCCATTCTACTTTCTCCACAATCTTCTGGAAGAAGTTCTTTCTTTCAAGCTTCTGGGTCTCACTATCTACCATGATCTTTCCTGGGAGATCCACATTTCCAACCTGACCTCCAAAGCCATTCGCC
>NC_140961.1:143341806-143364306 GCF_056783735.1 Eptatretus burgeri
TCGCCCTCCTGAATGAATCACGTGGTGTAATTTGACATTGGTAGCTTCTTCCGTTCTCGAGTTATCGTGCCTACAAACAAACACACAAACACAAACGCACACAAACACACAAACAGATGACGGAAGTCCTCAATATACTTACGAAATCTAAAGATTTCGTAAGTCATAAAACTTTTTATTTCCTGAGGTGAATAACTGAACAAATTCCAAAGCAATCAAAATGAATAGTTAATCAGGCAAAATGAATCAAAATGACAGGAAAGACACAGAGCAGATGCTTATCGGAGGTCGACTTACAACTAAACATAGACAAGGGTACCCAGCAGATCATTTCGAAGGTTGGGGGGGTGGGGGGTGGAAGAGTCATCTCGCTCACCAGAGAGAAGTCGTCCGTGAAGTGAAAACGTCCTGAAATGTGTGTGTGCGTGTCCATTCCGTCTCTAGCACCCAGCCCTGCCTTGCACCCACTCGCCAAAAGCCTTGAACGCAGTCGACGTCTGGGGGGCACCGAGATCGTCTGTCGCGGGTTTAGACCCTGGTGCTGCGACACGGGCAGCTCCTCACACTTCACGAAACTGGTGACGTCCATTGACCCACATGGTCCGTTGGTGACTGACACCCGCCTCACTCTTTGTGACCGACCCGTGCCTCACTCGTCGGTGCTGCTCACACTCTTCTGGCTTGTTTCCCGCTTCTTGCTCGCTTCTCGCTCGCGTGCTTCCTCACTGGCTCGCTTGCCCGCTTCTTGCTCGCTTCTTGCTCGTGCGCTTCCTCTCTGACTTGATTACCCGCTTCTTGCTCGCTTCTCTCTCACCCGTTTCCTCTCTGGCTCTCTTGTCCACTTCTTGCTCACTTCTCGCTTGCTTCCTCCCTCGCTTTCTTTCTTTTTTTCTTTTCGCGCTTTCTCTCTTGTTTTCTTTCTTAAGAACGGACCTCTCCAATTATTTTTATATATGCGGCCCGTCTTGGCGGGAGAAGAGTCTCCCCAAGCTCACCCCGCCCCACTTGCGCACCGTTACCATGACAGCCCGTGCCCTCGAAAAAGGGCGGGCCTCGGCATTCGTGAAAGAAATGTGTGTAAACGTTGTTGAAGAAAAAAAGGCTGGCATCAGCGCTCGCAAAAGAAATATGTGCATAAATGTGTCTGTCGTAAAGAAAAAAAGCTTCCTATCAGAGAGGGGATCTATTATTTACCCTTCTCAACGCATCACATTTAATATCCCATTAGACATGGGGATAGGGCTAATCTGAACATGCATTTAAGGAAATAACTGTCTGAGGACCTGGATGTGTGGATGCATTCATCAGACCGGATTCTGAAATCCGTAATCATACATACATACATACATACATACATACATACATGCAGTGGGGAGAACAAGTATTTGATACACTGCCGATTTTGCAGGTTTTCCCACTTACAAAGCACGTAGAGGTCTGTAATTTTTATCATAGGTACACTTCAACTGTGAAAGACAGAATCCAAAACAAAAATCCTGAAAATCACATTGTATGATTTTTAAATAATTAATTTGCATTTTATTGCATGAAATAAGTATTTGATCATCTACCAACCAGTAAGAATTCTGGCTCTCACAGACCTGTTTGTTTTGTCTTTAAGAAGCCCTCCCATTCTCCACTCATTACCTGTATTAACTGCACCTGTTTGAACTCGTTACCTGCATAAAAGACAGCTGTCCACACTCAATCAATCAGACTCCAACCTCTCCACAATGGGCAAGACCAGAGAGCTGTCTAAGGACATCACGGACAAAATTGTTGACTTGCACAAGGCTGGGATGGGCTACAGGACAATAGGCAAGTAGCTTCGTGAGAAGGCAACAACTGTTGGCGGAATTATTAGAAAATGGAAGAAGTTCAAGATAACAGTCAATCTCCTTTGGTCTGGGGCTCCATGCAAGATCTCAGCTCGTGGAGCCTCAATGATCATGAGAAAGGTGAGGGATCAGCCCAGAACTACACAGCAGGACCTGGTCAATGACCTGAAGAGAGCTGGGACTACAGTATCAAAGAAAACCATAAGTAACACACTACGCCGTCATGGATTAAAATCCTGCAGCGCACGCAAGGTCCCTCTGCTCAAGCCAGCGCATGTCCAGGCCCGTCTGAAGTTTGCCAATGACCATCTGAAAGATCCAGAGGAGGAATGGGGGAAGGTCATGTGGTCTGATGTGACCAAAATAGAGCTTTTTGGTTTAAACTCCACTCGCCGTGTTTTGAGGAAGAAGGATGAGTACAACCCCAAGAACACCATCCCAACCGTGAAGCATGGAGGTGGAAACATCATTCTTTGGGAATGCTTTTCTGCAAAGGGGACAGCACGACTGCACTGTATTGAGGGGAGGATAGATGGGGCCATGTATCACAAGATCTTGACCAACAACCTCCTTCCCTCAACAAGAGCATTGAAGATGGGGCGTGGCTGGGTCTTCCAGCATGACAACGACCCAAAACACACAGCCAGGGCAACTAAGGAGTGGCTCCGTAAGAAGCATCTCAAGGTCCTGAAGTGGCCAAGCCAGTCTCCAGACCTGAACCCAATAGAAAATCTTTGGAGGGACCTGAAAGTCTGTGTTGCCCAGCGACAACCCCGAAACCTGAAGGATGTGGAGAAGATCTGTATGGAGGAGTGGGCCAAAATCCCTGCTGCAGTCTGTGCAAACCTGGTTAAGAACTATAGGAAACGTCTGATCTCTGGAATTGCAAACAAAGGTTTCTGTACCAAATATGAAGTTCTGTTTTTCTGATGTATCAAATACTTATTTCATGCAATAAAATGCAAATTAATTATTTAAAAATCATACAATGTGATTTTCAGGATTTTTGTTTTGGATTCTATCTTTCACAGTTGAAGTGTACCTATGATAAAAATTACAGACCTCTCCGTTTTTTGTAAGTGGGAAAACCTGCAAAATCGGCAGTGTATCAAATACTTGTTCTCCCCACTGTGTGTGTATATATATATATATATATATATATATATATATATATATATATATATATATATATATATATATATATATATATATGCATACATACATACTTACCTACATATATACATACAGATATATATACAACTATATATACATGCATACGTACATACATAGAAACATACATACATACATACTTACCTATATATATATATATATACATGCAGATATACATACAAATATATATACATGTATCTTCTTCTTTCGGCTGCTCCCGTTTGGGGTCGCCACAGTGGATCATCCGTATGATCCGCATCGTGATTTGGCACATGTTTTACGCCGGATGCCCTTCCTGACGCAACCCTGGTCGCCTCTTATGACACAGGGATATGGTACACCTATTTTAACCGGGGTATACACCGGCCCAGTACACTGGTACTCATTTCGCCGACCTCGGAAGGATGACAGGCTGAGTCAACCCCCTGGTGTATTAATTCAGTGACCCAACGGGGCTTGAACTCAGGACCTTTTGGATCCCAAGCCGCTGCCCTAACCACTGCACCAACACCAGGCTTCAAATATATATATATATATATATATATATATATATATATATATATATATATATATATATATATATATATATATATATATATATATATGTATATATGTATATATGTATATATGTATATATGTATATATGTATATGTGTATATATGTATATATGTATATATGTATATATATATATATATGTATATATGTATATACATACATACATACATACATACATACATACATACATATATACATATATACATACGTAAAACTTACCTACATATATACATGCATATATACATACAGATATACATACAAATATATACATACATACATACATATATATATATATATATATATATATATATATATATATATATATATATATATATATTGTTACGAATTTGCGCCCGCCGGCGAGGGATCGACCGCGCAAGTCCAATCGCAACCGCGTCGCCCACCGGATGGACAATTCAGTCGTGACCCTCCTGGAAGTACCGCCAGGAACCAGTCACGGGTGGGGGTTTAACCTCACCACAGCCCAGTCCGCATTCTACCCGCACGAAATAGGGTTAATCGCCGAATGTCGATATACCCAAGTACCCGCGCAGGTAACCTACCTAGGGGCTGCACCGCACCGCAGATCGTCCTGGGACACGAAACGCTTAAGAGGTCCGTTCCGTACTACAGTGATAACCGAGCGGTGTTATCGCCAACCTCGACGGATCCGATTCTCCTTAACGGGTGTTTAAAACCCAACTAATTATTCCACGATGCAAGATGGCTTTCAAAAGGGAAATAGGACACGACGAATGGGATACATTTCACACAAGGACATTTATTATAAAGCACACGCATATACAGCCAAGGCAGTCATGCAATGTACAGGCAAGAAATAGAAAACAAAAGCAATACCACCGACTAAAAGCAAGGGTGTATTTACAGCACAGTTACTTAACAGGTTCTACTTACAGGGACACGGCGCCACAGCAGTCATGCAAAACAAAAGAAATGGAAAGACCTCTTCACAGGCAAGGGGTACACGGGGTCCGGAGACCTTTATGGTCGTGGGACGTGGATGACCAAAAAGGTCCACTAGACCGTGCAGGTTACCTGCACCCTCGAGGTGTCTCGTTGGGCAGGTCGCGACGTCTGCTCCCCACGGCAGCTAGCGTGGTCGCGCCTGACTCCGGGCCTTGCGACGATGGGCAGTAAGCTCTCTCCGGCGCTCCTCGCTAGACGTGCAGGTTCGCACCACACAGCCGGCAGAGCTGCGCCTCCCGTCTGCGTCCCCGATGCGTCGCCCGGACTCACCACTGGCCCGCGCCTTCGCCAACAGGTCGCTCAACAGGACCACCCGGTGACAGGGGAAGAAATCGGCGCCAAGACGAGAGGGAGGGAGCACGACCCGACGTCCACGATAGAGAGAACTCGACCTCGACCACCAAGAGCGAGAACTCAACCTCGACCACCAAGAGAGAGAACTCGACCTCGACCCGACCACCAAGAGCGAGAACTCGACCTCGACCTCGACCACTAAGAGAGAGAACTCAACCTCGACCACCAAGAGAGAACTCGACCTCGACCACCAAGAGAGAACTCGACCTCGACCACCAAGAGAGTGAGAGCCCGCGTGCGGTCCGCCTTATATAGCGCGGGGCTCCGCCCTTCGCTCCTCCCCGTTTTCGGCTCCGCCTCCCTTCGAGAAGCTTCCCGAAAAGGGGCGTTCCCTCACTCCGACCGTCTCACGCCGTGCATCCACCAATCGGCAGCGAGCTGCCCTGGCCCCTTCCCTTCACCCCAAGCATGGGGAAAATAGGCGGGAAAAACCCCATAGGCTCCGCAAGAGCTTTTGTTCTGCCAATCCTGCCCGCGTTCTCAGACGGTTCCCGACGCGGAAACCGTCGTAGCTTCGACCGTGAAGGATGGCGTTTGGAAGCGGGGGTAGTGGTGAAGATGGTGGTGGTTGTTGTGAGGGAAATTGTAGCGTGGTTGGCGTTGTGACATACTTGGTGGCGGTTGTTGTTTGCGTGTTGGTTTGTTGCGTGCTTGGCGTTGCGGTGTACTTGGTGGCGGTTGTTGTTTGCGTGTAGGTTCAAAATAACGACTGGTAAAGAAAAACGGCTATCTCAAAGGGGTGCAGCCCGGTGAACACGAAGACATTCCCTCTAAACAACGGTGGGGAAAGCTATCTGAACACTCACCTACCGGCATAGCTAATCTAAGGAACTTTATGGTGTTCTGCGAATTTCCACAGCCGTAACACGACCCTCTCCCCTTTTTACAGACTCGTCCCGAGTCGTCAAATTCTCGTGTGCCATCATGTGTATATCTCCCCTAGTACGTTTTACCTTTGGATCCCTGAGTGCGACATTCATGGTATTCGTGTCCCCAAAATAAATAACCTGAGGGCTGAGTAAGTAACTAAACAAACCCACTCACTCAGACGACTTAAATAAAATTCCTGGCGCTAGACAGACATGCCGGGGGCGCAAAACACATTTACAATTACATCTTAACAACTTAACCTACAATTTACACGAAACCATGGCCCAGGATCTATGGACTCTGCGGGAAGAAACAACAGTCACAAGCAGGGGGCCAGGCTGCTTAAACGCAGTCCAAGGCCTCCCCCTTCTGAAATGAGTGCAGTGAACCAACGAAAACGGTGCACGGGCCGCCAATGCAGTCCCGTGATGCGGCTGCCTACAGGGCAGTCCTTGCGGCTTGCGCGATGATCCTGGCGCATATGGTAATGAACGGGGGGGGGGGGGATGCAAAACAGAATGGGGCAAAATGAACGAGGGCAGCAGGCATGAGCCAAGGCAAAGGCAGGCAGGCAAGGCATGGCATGGCACAACAAGGCCGTTGTAGCAAAAACAGCCGGCAGATGAAGTGGCCGGCATTGGTCTTGCAGTAACCAGCCAGCAGATGAAGTGGCCGGCACAGGCCTCGAAGTAACCACAGTCAGCAGACGAAGTGGCCAGCCTCTTGCCTTGAAACGGAGGTTGGTGGAGGATAATGGTGGGTGGTTACACCTACTATTGGTCTGGTCGCTCTGATGATTACCATACCCAAGGAGTCGCTGTAGCTGTGCCCAATAAGCTGACCCCAATGATAATTGAGGTAACACCGGTCAACGAGCGTATTATGAGATTAAGGATTCGTCACTTCTTAGGTGTCATTTCCCTGGTCTCTGTTTATGCTCCGACTGAGGCGAGTGATCTCACCGTGAAGGATGCATTCTATGCCACGCTCGAGTCTGTGGTTGATCATTGCCCCAGACGAGATACACTTCTAGTCTTGGGGGATTTCAATGCATCGACTGGAACTGATAGGGACGGTTATGAGGAGTGTGTTGGTCCCCATGGGTCAGGAACTATGAATCAGAATAGCACTAAGTTCCTTGACTTTGCAAGAAGTCATGGACTGAGGGTGGCTGGTTCATGGTTTCAGCGCCCACAAGCTCATCGCTGGACTTGGTATTCCAACGCTGGCGGTGTGGCAAAGGAGATTGACCATGTCCTCATTGACGGTCGTTGGAGGATGATCCAGAACTACAGGGTCTACCGGAGTGCTCAGTTCCTCAATACTGACCACAGGCTTGTTGTAGCAACTCTAAAGCTGCACCTTAAATCCTGGAGAATGGTACCATCCCAGCCGAGGCTGGATGTTGGCAAGCTCAGGGATGAGAGTAGCTGAGGAGTTTGTGAACAGGCTGAGTGGACACTTGTGGGGTCTGGGTGCTTTGAGGGGTCCTGAAGAGTTGTGGAGTGCCTTCAAGACCACTGTCCTTGATGTTGCCGATGGATGTCTTGGAACTCATCGCAGGGCAAAGAAGAATTTTGTCTCTCAAGGGACACTGGATACCATTGACCAGAGTCGCAGGGCCAGGCTGAATGGCAGAGCTGAGCTGTTCAGGGAGCTGAGGCGTAAAACTGTACGTGCATTGAGGGTGGACAAGGAGGCCCATGTGCGAGGAATCTGTGAGGGGGTAGAGCATCACCTGTGGACAGGTGATTCTCGTCCCGCTTACAGGGGAATTCGCGCATTGCGTTCATCCAAGCCCATCCCTCGGAGCACTGCAGTTAGAGCAGAGAGCGGTAGACTCTTGACAGAGGAGTCTGAAGTGAAGGCCCGCTGGGCCGGTTATTTTGAGCAGTTGTACCAGGCTGATCCCCCAGCTGGCGAGTTGGACGTCAAGGGTGTTACAATCCTTGTTGCTGACCCTCGATTCAACTGTGGTCCACCTTCGCTTGTGGAAACACGGGCTTCAGTCAACCAGTTGAGACGGGGCAAAGCTCCAGGGATCCGTAGCATCCATGCTGAACTTCTCAAGGCTGGTGGAAATGCTGCACTCGTGTCGTTGCATGCAGTTTTGTGCTCTGCCTGGAACACAGGCATCATCCCAACTGATTGGAAGAGGGGCCTTGTTGTTCCTCTCTGGAAAGGGAAGGGTGATCGCCAAGACTGCAACAACTACCGAGGGGTGACGCTGCTGTCAGAGCCGGGCAAGGTCTTTGCTCGGATAATTCTTGATAGGGTTCGCCACCATCTGCTTGAGCACCAGCGTCCAGAGCAGTCAGGCTTTACACCAAAGAGGTCAACGATTGACCGTATCCTTGCTCTTTCAGTCCTCACCGAACGCAGACGAGAGTTTCAGCAGGGGCTGCTTGCAGCCTATGTTGATCTTTTTAAAGCATTCGATTCATTGAATCGGGATGTCCTCTGGAGGATTCTTGGTCTTTGTGGGGTGCCACCAAAACTGATCGATCTGATGTCTGAACCCTACTCTGGTACTGAGAGTGCTCTGAAGTGTGGTGGCACCATCTCTGACCAATTTCCAGTTGTTACTGGTGTTCGTCAGGGGTGTGTACTGTGCCCCACATTTTTCAGCACTTGTATGGACTGGATTTTAGGGAGGATGTCGGAGAGATCAAGCTGCGGTGCATTGTTTGGGAATGTCAAGATGTCGGACCTTGATTTTGCAGATGATGCAGTCATCTTTGCGGAGACTTTAGATATCCTTTTGGCGACCCTCGAGGTGCTGAATGAGGAGTTGGAGCCGCTGGGATTACGGGTTTCTTGGGTCAAAACTAAGATCCGGCTTTCGGTGACGTCTTGGATGCTGCTGTCCTGTCTGTGTCTGTTTTTGCTGAGGATGTTGAGGTCGTGGAGAGATTCACTTACCTTGGCAGTGATATTCATGTCTCTGCTGGCTGTGAGTCAGAGGTCAATAGACGTCTGGGTCAGGCCTGGGGAGTCATGGATTCACTGGATCAAGGGGTTTGGCGCTGCCGCTACCTGTGCGGGAGGACGAAAGTCCGAGTCTTCAGGTCCTTGGTACTTCCAGTCTTGCTCTATGGATGTGAGACTTGGACTCTGACCAAGGATCTGAGATGGAGACTTAATTCCTTTGGTACCAGGTCTCTTCGGAGAATCCTTGGCTATCGCTGGTCGGATTTTGTGTCCAACAAGCGGTTGCTTAGAGAGACTCGGATGAGATTTGTTACCTGCAAAGTCCGTAAGCGTCAGTTGCGGCTGTATGGACATGTGGCTCGTTTTCCTGACGCTGATCCTGCTCACCAGATTCTCTCAGTGAGGGAGTCTCATGAGTAGAGGAGGCCAGTGGGCCGACTACGTGCCTCGTGGTTGCAGCAGGTTGACCATCATCTCAAGGAGATGGGGATGGGCCTGGCGTCTGCCTGAGGGATGGCCAGACGGAGGCCCCTGGAGTACCGGCGGAAAGTGGATGCAGCGACACGCTGTTCTGGCACATGCTCCCATACCTGACCTGACCTGCCCTCCTCAGCTACTCCCCATCGATGCCCATGTGGCGTGTTGGCGCCCCAGGTCCCTCTCCGAGGGTCGCCTGTGCCCAGTATACTGCCCCCGTAGCATATGGCGCCCCGGGCCCCGCATCATGCGGGTCACCCGTGCCCACTACGCTATCCCGGCCCCCCATGGACCCTTTGCCTACCGCGGCCGACTAGCCCGGTGCCCGGGGTACCCACGTAGCGATACTCACCGTTCGCAGCCACGCTCCCAGCCCATCAACAGGGCTCCTGCACCCCTCCAAATGGGTATCGAGCCTACATTCCCACCAACAGCAAAACGACCTCCATTTTGTCAATTTGACTAACCCCCTAAATCACTTTACTCTGACCCCGGGGTCCATTTGGGCGGGAATCCCTCCTCCCCCCAATCACTCATCGCACCATGCATGCATCGCACCACGCACCATCCTCCACATTCGCTCCATTCACTCAGGCCCGCTGGCCTTACTCACTCAACATGTTTCCACTTCACTCTTCAACTCACCATCGCTGATCACTGCCATTCTTCTCATTGCTTCCCCTAACTAACTCGTGCTCCCACGTCATCCCTTAAACTCATAGCACGTCCTTTTAACACAACGTAGCTAAGCTACATCCCCTCTACACACTCACTGTCTGTCACTGTCCTCCAATCCAAAAATCCCATTTCCATCCTAAATCTGAACTGAATCCCTCTACCAAATCCATTCCATGGGCCCCATGAGGACTTATCGCTGCCCCATGAAGCTGGTCTAGCTAAGCTTACCCTTCCCCCTAACTAGTATCCTGTGCCCGGCCAGGAGGGTCTTCCACCCCTTGCCCGGGAAACCTGTTCACCCGAAGCGAGGGTTGCTTTTTTTTTCCTTTGTTTTTTATGTGCGTGCACCAGCGTGGCAACTCGCAACCTGCGCACCAGCACGGCAATTCGCAACCTGCGCACCTTGCCCGTGACGTCATGGCAGCTGTTCGCATACCTCGTCCCTTCTCGGACGGCACCATCCGGCAGGGATATCCCTCCTGCCGGATTCCAACCACACGTGCAGCCACGACTTCACCCTACGCATCCAAAAAAACAAGCCTCGCATTTCGAGGGGTTCCCCACATGAACACATGTGCTCTGCCCGTCGGAGCTTCACACACACGCTCACGTGGAGAACCCGTCCGGTCCAAATCCATTATCCAGCCTACCTTTTGTCCGTCCGAGGGATCGGCAACATCCACCACTGGCATTTACGTACTGGGTTTCACTCCCGCAAGCGCGCACGTGGCGGTCTTGTGCCCTGCACGGCACGGACCCCGCTCGCGCTGCCGTGCAAACCCGGCACGGTCCCTAATACAGCTACGGCCGCTACTCGGCCTTTGTCCTTCACCTGTCGCCGTCGTCGTCTCCATTCCATCCACGCGCTCAAACTCCCACGTGTCACGAGATTCACACACCTCACCATTACACTCACTCTCGGAGACGCGGCTGCGTGCTCCCGCATGCCCACCGTCATCTCCCTCACACACAGCGACCTTACACACGCTGTCCCTCTCGCACTCGGCCGTTCACTCACGCGTGCCACCTCCCTCGCACACGTGGCTCCACTCACACATGGTGCTTCATCCACACACAGCGTGCTGGGAAGCACGCACCCCGGCACACTCGCAACCACACCACTCACACACACGGTCTCTTTCACACACGGTGCGCTGTAAGGCACGCATTTCGGCTCACTCGCAAACACACACACCTTCACAACCACACTGGGGATTCGCGCCACCACTAGGGGTCCCGGGGTCTCCATACCCCCCAAGCTGCACGTGCACCTGTCCACAGCACTCGCCCCCTCTAACTCGCTTGACACGACTGAACCCACCTCGTCGCAATCAGCTTCAAGGGAGCATAGCGTCTCCGTTCCCGAAGGAGGCCATCCAGCGGCTTTCACCGGGTCACAACACGTTCTGCCAGCTCGCCCCCATTAAGCCTCGCTACCTCCATGTGCGTGTGTTCGTCCTTAGGTCCTTTTAATCCACCCTCTATCTCCCGTGTCTCTGCCAACTCAGTCACCTCATCACCCATTACCTACCTTGTCTCAATTTTCAGGGTTTGCCCTAATTGTTGTTTCATCCGACGAGTGATGTCAATCAAGTCCCGCACCACTAACATTATTCCCTGTGGTGCTGTCACACATCCCACGCGAGTACCCGCGCAAGTAACCTAAGGAGGGGCTGCACCGCACCACAGTTCGGACTGGGACACGAACCGCTTAAGCAGTCCGTTCCGTACTACAGTGATAACCGAGCGGTGTTATCGCCGACCTCGACGGATCCGATTCTCCTTAATGGGTGTTTAAAACCCAACTAATTATTCCACGATGCAAGATGGCTTTCAAAAGGGAAATAGGACACGACGAACGGGATACATTTCACACAAGGACATTTATTATAAAGCACACGCATATACAGCCAAGGCAGTCATGCAATGTACAGGCAAGAAATAGAAAACAAAAGCAATATCACCGACTATAAGCAGGGGTGTATTTACAGCACAGTTACTTAACAGGTTCTACTTACAGGGACACGGCGCCACAGCAGTCATACAAAACAAAAGAAATGGAAAGACCTCCTCACAGGCAAGGGGGTAGACGGGGTCCGGAGACCTTTATGGTCATGGACCGTGGATGACCGAAAAGGCCCACGAGACCGTGCAGGTTTCCTGCACCCTCGAGGTGTCTCGGTGGGCACGTCGCGATGTCTGCTCCCCACGGCAGCTAGCGTGGCCGCGCCTGACTCCGGGCCTTGCGATGATGGGCGGTAAGCTCTCTCCGGTGCTCCTCGCCAGACGCGCAGGTTCGCACCACACAGCCGGCAGAGCCGCGCCTCCTGTCTGCGTCCCCGATGCGTCGCCCGGACTCGCCACCGGCCCGCGCTTTCGCCAACAGGTCGCTCAACAGGACCATCGGGAGACAGGGGAAGAAATCAGCACCAAGACGAGAGGGAGTACGACCCGACGTCCACGAGAGAGAGAACTCGACCTCGACCACCAAGAGAGAGAACTCGACCTCGACGACCAAGAGAGCGAGAGCCCACGTGCGGTCAGCCTTGTATAGTGTGGGGCTCCGCCCTTCGCTCCTCCCCATTTTCGGCTCCGCCTCCCTTTGAAAAGCTTCCCAAAAAGGGGCGTTCCCTCACTCTGACCGCCTCACGCCGTGCATCCACCAATCGGCAGCGAGCTGCCCTGCCCCCTTCCCTTCACACCAAGCGCGGGGAAAATAGGCGGGAAAAACCCCACAGCCTCTGCAAGAGCTTTTGTTCTGCCAATCCTGCCCACGTTCCCGACGCGGAAACCATCGTAGCGTCGACCGTGGAGGATGGCGATCGGAAGCGGGGGTCGTGGTGAAGATGGTGGTGGTTGTTGTGAGGGAAATTGTAGCGTGGTTGGCGTTGCGACGTACTTGGTGGCGGTTGTTGTTTGCGTGTTGGTTTGTTGCGTGCTTGGCGTTGCAGCGTACTTGGTGGCGGTTGTTGTTTGCGTGTAGGTTCAAAATAACGACTGGTAAAGAAAAACGGCTATCTCAAAGGGGTGCAGCCCGGTGAACACGAATAAATTCCCTCTAAACAACGGTGGGGAAAGCGATCTGAACACTCACTTACCGGCATAGCTAATCTAAGGAAACTTTATTGTGTTCTGCGAATTTCCACATCCGTAAACATATACATGCATACATACATACATACATACATAAAAACATACATACATACTTGCATGCATATATACCTACAAATATACATTCATATATACATACATATATACATACATACATATATACATATATGCATACACACATTTATACATACATATATACAAACATATATACATACTTATATACATACATATATACATATATACATACAAATATACATACATACATACATATATGCATACACACAATTATACCTACTTATATACATACATCCATACATATATGCATACACACATTTATACATACATATACATACATATATACACACATATATATCTATATACATACATATATATATATATATATATATATATATATATATATATATATATATATATATATATATATATACATACATATATACACACATATATATCTATATACATACATATATATATATATATATATATATATATATATATACATACAAATATGCATACATACATACATACTTACCTACATATATACATACATATCTACATACACACATCTATACAGACATATACATATACAGTATACATATATACATAATCACAAAGATAGATACATAATACACACATATATACATACATACATACCTACATACATACATTTACTGCATTACATATAGATTGACATCAATGGTTTGGATAATGGGGTAAAGAGTAAGCTTTCCAAATTTACAGATGACGCAAAGCTTGGAGGTGAGGTGGATAGCAGAGGGGGTGGTTATCAGATGCAGGAAAGTATTGATACTTGCACAGATTGGGCAAAAGATTGGCAGATGTAATTTAACCTAAACAAGTGTAAGGTGTTGGGGATGGGGATGAACAATGAAAATAGAGATTACATGATGTAAGGGGTAGTTTTGGAGTGTGTTACACAGCAGAAGGATCAGTTCAGGTCATGTATGGGAGCAAGCGCCAGAACAGTGCGTCGATGCGTCCACTTTCTGCCGGTACTCCAGGGGCCTTTGTCTGGCCATCCCCCAAGCAGATGCCTGGCTAATCCCCATCTCCTTGAAATGCTGATCAACCTGCTGCAACCACGAGGCACGTGGTCAGCCCATTGGCCTCCTCCACTCACGAGGCTTCCTCGCTGGGAGAATATGGTGAGCAGGATCAGTGTCAGAAAAACGAGCCACATGTCCAGACAGCCGCATCTGACGCTCACAAACTATACAGGTAACAAATCTCATTTGAGAGTCTCTCAGCACCCGCTCGTTAAACACAAAGTCCTACCAGCAATAGCCAAGGATTCTCCGAAGAGACCTGGTACCAAAGGAATTAAGTCTCCGTCTCAGATCCCTAGTCAGAGTCCAAGTCTCCCATCCATAGAGCAAGACTGGAAGCACCAAGAACCTGAAGACTCGGACTTTCGTCCTCCTGCACAGGAACCGGCAGCGCCACACCCCATGATTCAGTGAATCGATGACCCCCCCCAGGCCCGACCCAGACGTCTGTTGACCTCTGGCTCACAGCCAGCAGAGACCTGAATCACCTACCGTGGGTCAATCACCGGAGTGCTTTCAACTGCAGTTTTGTTCTTCCCATCTCAGCACAAAATTCAAATGGAGACGTGGTAAGGGGGTGGGGGCCCTGTGATGGAGATGTGGTAAGGGGGTGGGGGCCCAGTGATAGAGACGTGGTAAGGCGGTGGGGGCCCTGTGATGGAGAAGTAGTAAGTGGGTGGGGGTACTGTGATTGAGCCGGTGTAAAGGGTGGCTGTGATGGCGAAGCAGTAAAGGTGGGGGATGGGGAAGTTGATGAACAGGAGGTAAAGGTAAAGTAAAGGGGAGCTGTGATGAACATGAGGTACAGTAAAGGGGGACTGTGATGGCGACATGGTAAAGGCAGGGGGGTGAGGGTGATGGACACGAGTAAAAGGAAATACGGGCTCTGATGATGACACGGTAAAGATGGGGGAGTGGGTGTTGATGGACACGAGGTACAGTAAAGGGGGGCTGTGATGGACACAAGGTACAGTAAAGGGATCTATGATGGCAACACGATAAAGGTGGGGGGGGGAGGGCGTGTTGATGGACACACGTCAAAGGCAGGGTGGGGGCAGAAAGAAACGGGGGAAGTTTGTGGTTTTAAAATGAAATTTGAAAAGTAAATAAATAAAGCCAAGCAGGAATCAGGTAGAATGTAAAGAAGAAGAAGACGAGCGGTAACACAATGTTAAAACAGGCGTGTTTCACTCTGCAAAGAAGAGTTGAAATGCAATTGCACATTGAGGGGTACGACTACGAGCCACAGGTTTTAAAAATTCTTCCTGGAGAGGTGGTGCCAGCACCAGTAACAGCAGGTATGTTTTACCTCGATTTGACATTGCATGCTCAGTGAGGACTGGACCTGGATGTTGGCAAGGCATCGCAGGTTGATGTGCTTGATGTGCCGAATGGCCTCCTGCTGCCTTGAGGTTCTTTGCGAATCGACTGATGGCCACGATAGGGATAGGTTAGGTCAGGCAGTTTCCCCCTGAGATTTTCTTGGGCCACGTGGATGTGTTGGGGAGGGTTGCGGTGCCCCATTTTTGGCAGGCAATGCTGGTAACATAAAGGGACTGCTGTCTCGTGTCTGCTTGAAGGTACTACGGCTGGTGTGGCTGTGCCAGCTGGAGCTAAATGTGTCCTTTGTTGGCGACCTCGTACAAGAGTGGCCACCTCTGAGACAGCTCCTTACATGGTCTATGAAGGAGGGTCTAGTCTGATGGCGAACAAGCCACCTGGTTTGTGGGCAGCATACATGTGTTAAAGGATCCCAGTGGTACTTTGGCTCCTTGCAGGGACAAAAAATCCATTTTAAGGGTTAATTGTGACTTTCACTCAAAACCATTCACTGGAATAAATGCATGCACATGTTTGTATTGTTTCATCCAGTTGATAGCAACAACGCATTCAGTGTTTATGATATCATGCTTTTTCTCTTTCAATATTAGGCTTGGAGAAGAGGAAGAAGAAGAAGAAGACGAATAAGGAGAAAAGACGAAGAAGAAGAACCTCTCCTTTTGTGTCTTCAGATGCATCGGACAGCCGAGGCAGATTCCCTTGGCGATCCTCAATGGGTGCCACTCCAACGCAAGATGCTCGAATGGCTCATTCTTCCAAGTAAGCTGGTAGGTTCTATGACAGGATGAGTCTACCCACCTGGTGTTATTATATAATGGCACAACAGGGGTTCAAATTCTCAGGACCCCAAGATCCTAAGCCAGCCACCTTTAACTGTTCAGCCAACATCATGTTGTTTCGACCTATAATGCAAATGCAAATGTGCTGTCGTTTCCCCAGTTGTAAAATTATATGTACTTGGTGTTCACATCGGAGCACGAGCTCTCAACTGGCATCTAACAAGTTTTATTCAAACCTGAAGGCAATGCAAACTACATCCAGTGGTATAACAGTGAAGGTGCAGCCTCTCCAGTTTCCACCACAGAGTTATCTTCATCGGGGAATGTGCAGGTATCGTCCTGCAAGGTCTTTTGTGTTCATCTGCGGAGGAGATTATCACTTGACTGCATTATAGAGATAGTGACATCGAAAAGAGGAAAATCACGTGGATCACGTTGTCGTGTTCAATGCACGGAGCCTCATAGATGGTGGCAATGCCATCTTTAAACATCATCACAGTATGATGCGCACAGCCTTATGAGCATAGTGAAAGCGTGAACCTGATAGACAACAGTCTCTATATACTCCTTGAAGGTCATTTGACCTTGCTTTGAGATAGCAGTCAAGCTTTTTCTTTTCCTTTTTTTTTGGTATACGAAGTCGAGCCTTGTGGAGTAGCTAGAATATAGAACGGATCTCGACATAACAGAACAAAAAGGAACAGCACACGAGCAGCAGTGTTGAGGGAAGAAAATAGAGGGAGATTTGGACAAATAAGAGGTGGCTTTGTGGAGGGTTAACGGGGGTAGAAAAGATCATGGTTTTGGATGGGGAATGATCTGAGATGGTGGTGAACAACTGTGTTGAAGCTCTGGTGCCTGGAGGGAGGGATGAGATTGAAGAGAATGTGGAATGCTTTTGGAATGTTCATCAGACTGTGACTCCACCCGGATCAGCCTGAGCAGTAAACACAACATTTTCGTCACGTAAGAGCCCTTCGATCTGATAAAGACCTTGCATGAGAACCTTCGGGGCACATGCATTTTCTCCATTGGTCCTCGATTTATACACGTGGGTTTGAGTTGAGGACTAACTCCCAACTGACACCATTGGTCAAACCAATTCCCGCTAACACGAACATGTTCTGTGATGGTAAAAGCATTATAATATTGTTGCGGATTCCGCGCCCGCCGGCGTGCTGACGGCCACGTAACTCGAATCGCGGCACGTCGCCCACCGGACGCACAATCCAGTCGTGACCCTCTCGGACTAACGCCGGGAACCAGTCACGGGTGGACCTTTCGGTCTCACCGCGATCGAGCCAATCAGCCCCCGCGTGGGATAGGGTTGCTCGCCAAATTCGACCTACCTAAGTACCCACGCGGAGGGTAGACCGGGCGATCGCACCTCGCCGCAGGTCGACTTCGGACACGGGCCACTTAAGCGACCCGTTCCGTACTATCAGAATAACCGAGCGGTGTTATCGTCGACCTCGACGGTTCGATTAATTATCGGGCGTACTCAGCCCACTACCAACCCTTTACGTGAAGCAAGATGAGGGTTCAATGGGGGAAAAGACGAAGCGAAGCGGGAGAACAGTTCAACAATAAAGCACATTTATTCGCGGCACACGGGAAGCACACAAATACAATTCCACCAAAAGCACACAAAAAAAGAAAACACAATTCCATTTACACAAAAAGCAAATATAAAAGTGAAAACACAGTGCAGAGCTAATACCGACTACCGAGCACACGGCAACACTTATACAATTCTACTTCACAGACGGCGCCGACAACACATACCCAAAACCAAGGAAAAGAAATACCCTCAAGAATGAGGCAGGCCTGAGGCCGAGACCGGGTCGGGCCTACCCGTCTGGTGATGAGACGCGGAGCGGCGATGGCCCCGCAACCCGCGGGCCTCGTGGACGGTGTCTGGTAGGGGGTGGGAACGGGGCCCCCTTGGTCGCACTATCTCAGCGCGGGGGGGAAACAGGAGGGGGTTGCTGATGCTCGGGGTATAGAGGATCTTTATTATCCCTGGTGTGCGTCTCCACCTCGGCCAGGTCGCGCTGCCGGCCTCCCTCGGGCGTGCAGCTCATGGCACCGACGCGAGCACCCCCTCGTCTGCCCTCGCCGCTGCCGCCTCTGGACCCTCCGACTCTGGACTCCTCTTTGGGCTCTCCTCGTTGGACTCTCCGATCGACTCTCCCCTTCGCGACTCTCTTCAGCTTCTCCAGCTACTGCAGGCTTCGGGCTCCAGACTTCCACACTTGACTCTCCACCCTCCGACTCCTTCTCGTTCTCGTTCTCCTTTTTCTGACTGACGAACACCGTCCTTTTATCCCCCCGTAACTTCGCCTTTGACCCCCTCCCTTTGACCTTTCACCTCGCTCCCCATTGGCCCGAGAAAAAGTGGGCGTGAAGGCTTTTTGATCCACAAATTTGCATATATTGATCACCCTGGGGGCGGGGCCAATTCGCCCCTCGCTCACCGATTGGACGGCAAAAAGTGGGCGTGTGTCGTTTTTGATCCGTTTTTGAAGCACAAAATCCGTGATTTTGTACACGCGGTTCGACGCGCGCTCTGCACGAATCCAACACCGGTACCCACAGCGGGGCAAGAACGGTGGCGATGCTACGGTTGCGAGGTGTGACGGGAAGGTCGTGGCGGTTATGGTGAAGCGGTGTTGTGGTTGGTGGTTGATGTTGTGGTTGTGGTGATGGCGGTTGGTCCAAAATAAAGATAGTAAAAGAAAAACGGCTATCCTGAAGAGTCGCAGCTCGCATAAATGACATGTATTCCCACTAGACAACGGGTTTGGGCCTAACTACACATGTACTTACCGAGATACCTCACCTTAGGGACCTGAATGGTGGTTTGCGAATCTGGTAACCACAACAATATTTAAACTTGTGCTTTATTTGTTTTTGTGATTGCATCGAGTTGCAAATGAACCCGTAGACCCCGTTGGTTGAATACAGTGCACACACACAGAAAAGCATTTGACTTCTCTGCAGAATCACCATCTTGGTACAGACAGACAGGCCTTTTAGTTCAGCCCCCACTCGCCCCATCATGAATTATATGTACTGGTCTTCCGTACTCATAGATATGTCATAAGTTTTTTTTTCTCCTTCTTTTGGAAATAAGTCCACTGTTCTGCGTCTTAGTACTCATGCTGCAAAGTAAAAGGGAGAATGAGAGGGCTTTCATGCCTTCAGCCAGTCACGTGACTCGCGTGTGACTAATTTTACACTTGTGTGCAGAGATGTGGGGGCTCAAGGAAAACGAGGGTGAGTGAGAAACCAAAGTGAAGAGGGTGGAGATGACAAATCCCACGCAGAGTCAAGAAACACAGTGTGAACACAGCTGTAGGCCGACTGCCAGGGTTGGTTCTGCCTTGCCCTCACCCATCATTCCTTGTGAAATCTCTGTTCTCCTGTTAATAATTACTTTTTTCGGGGTTTAAAAAAAATGACCAGTTAGGCTGCAGAGTTCCATAACTCTGCACCGATTAGGTCTTGCATTTTTTTTTTTACCCAAATGGCCATATTGGTTTCATGGCTTCTTCTTCGTCTTCTTTTTCATCTTCTCCTGCTTCGTCTTCTTCATCTTCAAGCAGTTCCTTGGCTGTGGGGTAGCATCATTCACTGAGGGAGGTGCGGCTGTGCTGTTGATGCAATTTCTCCTGTGCGCTATTACTGGAATTTGTTCAGGGGGTCCGGCGATTGCTAGCCCACTCTTCGCGAAGGATACCGTGGGGTCTTTAATGTCCACCAATAATGCCAGCAGACATCGATTTGTGGGATGTCACATACATTGATGAATCACCCTGCATGGCAAACAGTTTTAGCTCGGTCAGGATTCGAACCCTGGTGAGACAGCTCAGAGGCGAGTGCGCGTACCTCCAGGGTGGCTAGGTTATCTTGCTAACTCTAAACAGCGGTGTGAAGGTACAACAATATGCCTTGCCCGCACCACAAATATTCCATTCCAATGGGCAGAACTCTTCTGAGTTGTTCTCAGGTGTCAGCAATGGTGACTTGCTTGCTGCCATCGGGTTGGTTATACCACATGTGCACAACTGCACATGATGGCCGAGCTGTTACAGGCCTGTTCCCAACAACATACCCGCTCGTTTTTGGTGCTAGTCGATTTTCCATATTGAGGCCCCTCATCTACGCGTACGCCGTACAGTGTACAAGTTTCGGCTCTTACATTTCATTCCTGGATTAATTCACAAAACGCTCTTGCATGAGATATTATTGAACTGATATGTGATTGATTCCTTGTACTTGATTCCAGTTCAGCCTGTGTTTCCTCTTCCACAGCACCAGCAACTCTGAAACAAGCAATAAGGATACACAAGGAACTGATGCAGGAGGAGGGCATTCGTCCCATCGTGCCTGTGCTGCACCAACTCCAGTATCACCCATCCACACACTAGCAAGCTCCAAGTCCTGCCAATATACCCAAACTCCTTTATCTCCGTTGCATCCATGCACCTATCTAATTCCCATTTAAACTTATCCACCCCCTCCACTGCCACTACCTTTCCATGGAGACCATTCTAATCTTCAATCCTGAAAGCACCTAGCAGTGCCTTCATTGTCTACCAATTCTTTCATGACCCCAGTATAATTGCCACCTTCTTGTGGAATCAGCCACAAAGGAATTTTTTTGGCCCAAATCTTTCATGAACCGACTGGCCAGGCCTGATGTTTGACTGAAGGCGATTTAAACAGGATTTTAAAATGTTTTTTTTTTCAGGGTGCTGGAGCCAACTAAACTGCTCTTCACAAAAGACACCGTGGGACATTGAACGTCCATCAACTGATGCTGGCAGATGTCTCTCTGAGGGAAGGTACACTTTGTGATGAAATGTTTCGCTTGTTAAACATGAATAATCGAACCTCGACTAGGCAGCACGGTAAGTGTGCTATCTCCACATCCACCTGTCAGACTCGGGAAGGAAACACACAGGGTTAGGCCTCGAGCATTCACAACCATCTCGGTCCACCTTTGGCAACAAGCTCTGGACCCTGCAGTCACTATAAATACTTGGTACAACATTTTAAGGTGGATATCTGGACTACTTTTGCACCACGCTTTAGGTTTTGGAGATGCTTTGGTCTGATGTGACAATAATTCTGGCCTGCATATCCTATTTTCAACATTGACACTCGCCTCCAGCTTCGTTCATGATTTTATCTCAACAGCGATGATTAATAAATCACTTATAATGTTACATACTGTGCTTGCTGATAACAAATTACTTTGATACGAAAGGCATACCTAGCAATCTGCATCGTACTGTGTTCATATGCAAAGATAACAACCCTTAGAGATTCAGAAGTCAGACATACTTGGGCAGTTAAACATGGAAGTTTGAGAAACGAGATTTATAGTCAAAGTGCAAGAAACACCAAAAGGTTTACATTTTCAACAGGTGTGTATTTTGGACCGTTGCATAAGTATGTCGTTCCGAGAAGATTTTGAACACCTTTGTGTGCACACTAAATGATCTGAAAAGATATGTAACCTGTATAATTTTCACACCAAACGGGCAAAACATTTGCCGTAGGCATTTTCAATCGGTCTGACATGTGGCCCGTGATAATAGGCGAACACCCAGACGGGGCAAACGTTAAAAAAATTGAGCAGATTCTCATTTACATTGTTTGGGGACAACAACTGATCTTGTTTCACCATTATTGGCAGCACCATCGAGTCACCTCCCAGCTTGAGCGATCTGATTCTCATGGGTTAATTATTATGGGCAGCACCTTGTCACCTCCCTGCATGAGCTCTCTGAACCTGGGTTCAATTTTATGGGCAGCACCATCTGGTCACCTCCCAAAGTGACCTATTTGATCCTTGGTTTACCATGATGAATTAATGTTCACACATAGAGCATTGAAAAAATTTGACTAACCAGGTACAATTTGCAGTCCGTCACCCATCGATGCTTTTAAAAATACAATTTTTAATTTTTTCAGCTTGTTATATATATATATATATATATATATATATATATATATATATATATATATATATATATATATATATATATATATATATTGTTACGGCTGTGGAAATTCACAAACCACCATTCAGGGCCCGAAGGTGAGATAACTCAAAGTACATGTGTAGTTAGCCCCAAACCCATTGTTTAGAGGGAATTTATGTGATTCATTCGGGCTGCGACGCTTTGAGATAGCCGTTTTTCTGTTCTATCTTTATTTTGAACCAACCACGTCTCAACCGCCATCACACAACAACCACCTTAACCACCACGCCAGCCATCATCACCAACTACAACCACGCTCCAACCC
>NC_140961.1:143369306-143391806 GCF_056783735.1 Eptatretus burgeri
TTATATTGGCTTGTTTTGTACATTACTGCACTCACTTACACATAGGCATTGAGTGGTAATCATCACCACGATGACAGTGTGTCATGTAATTTGTCACCATACCATCACCGATGGTATATGAGTTGTCTTACAGAGTTGTTCATTATCTTTACTTTTGATAAACTGATTCATGAATTCCATCTTTGCTTGATCACTTTCCAACTCACCAACTCACCCCCACCTATGCCCCGAGGATTATGTTTTCCTTTTGGTACAATAGCCGGCTCTCACACATATGTATCCAGGCCATGCGCGACTTCATCCTTCACCCCACAGTCATCATGAATGTTCGCATACGCGTAAGTCGTCACATTTCTAAGTCGTCACTTTTTTCTCGGTCCCGATGGTGACGACTTACGCCTAGTCTACTGTATATACATATATATATATATATATATATATATATATATATATATATATATATATATATATATATATATGTGTATACATATGTGTATACATATGTGTATACATATATGTATACATATATGTATATATATGTATATATATATATATATGTATGTATACATATATGTATATATATGCATGTATACATATATGTATATGTATGTATACATATATGTATGTATACATATATGCATATATATGTATGTATACATATATGCATATATATATATATATATATATATATGTATGTATACATGTATGCATATATATATATGCATGTATACATATATGCATATATATATACATATATGTATGTATGTATACATATATGTATGTATGTATACATATATGTATGTATGTATATATGTATGTATACATATATGCATATATATATATATATATGTATGTATACATATATGTATGTGTGTATACATATATGTTTGTATGTATACATATGTAGGAATGTTATTTGTTGAAGGATAAAAAAATCTGTTTCTTTTTCTTGGAGTAAATTATACATTTTCGAACGAAACTCATATGATCTGTTTATTACATAAAGAGTGGAATTTTCAATCCACCTACTACCCTGCATACCCCCTTATCATCTGCTTCATACATATTACCCTCTCCCCCTCCACAACCATCCACATATATCTATCTCATAAAACCTCTTCTCTACCCCCTCAGACATTTTCCATTATCTTCTCACTTCCATATCTCGTTTTTATATCGGCCTCCTCCCACTTACCTGTTTACGTTATAAATATACAGCTTCCCCTCATATAAAGGCAATTTAAGCAAAGTTTGTGGAGCAGGAACAAACAGACCAGCGAGAAGTGGGGAGGCGGCGCGAATGGCACAAGTTGGCGGGAGGGACGAAACGCCCGTGGGGAGTGTTCGCCCACAGAGACAGAGAGAAAGAGAGAGGGAGAGAGAGACCGCTGGGCCCGGTGATGGGCTCTGCAGAGAGCCGGCTGGCTGGTCGCCGGGTGCTCAGACTGTTCCGCAGGTACCGCTCGTCTGCCACAATCAGCTTGCTGCTTATCCTCGTGCAAACCCTCGTACTGTGGAGCCTGAGCAGGAACGAGATGCGGCAAGGGCATCACGAGGTGTGTTCAAATTTGAACTTCATGTCGGTTTGAGTCCCGAGGTTGGACCGCTCTGTGCTGGAGGTGTGAAACATCTGAAGTAGGGCTGACGTCATAACGATTCTCGCCCTACTTTTGTAAATGGCTTGTTGAACATGTTGTGCTTTAACTCATAACTATCTCTCTTACAACGAGTGCATGTCTCTTCGTGCCATTGGGAAAGTTGGCTCGGTTTTAGAAAAGTTGGCTAAGTTTTGGAGAAGTTGGCTAAGTTTTGGAGAAGTTGACGAAGGTTTGGTAGAGTTGACTGCATTTTGAGTACATCATATTTGGGACATATCGATGCGTACAGTATTTCTACTTGGAGGAAAAGAACATGTCAACTTTTTGTATGTTTTGCTAAAATAATGATAACATTGCTTGTTAACCTTGAACCTCATTCCTGCTGTTTCTCCTTCGTGAACGTGGCTCTGTTATGATTGTCTCAGGCTTTTATCCAAAAACGACACTTTCAAAATTCTTACTTTTCTTCAATCACTGCAATAAATCAAATGCAGTTACTGAAGCAGACTGCTTGGGCAGACTTTACAGAAGTTTCAAAATGTTCCTTGCTGGTCTAATGAAGAACAACACAGATGACAAGAGTATTTGTGATTTCAAAAATTATTTTCTGCTGGAAATGTGACTTTCTGTGATGTGGCCATCTTCACTGGTAATCCAGCATGTTCATTACAATGGCCCGTTTGTCTAAGTCTTGTTTAAAATACTGAGGACAGACTTGTCCAAGTTAAATTCTGCACCAAACGTCGTCGTCGGTAATGTAGTTGCCAAAACGGTCATGTTGGCATACTGTCAGAACACAGGATTCTCCAAGCTGGATCTTGTCTCTCGGATTTGCCAGGCCATCGAGTGCGAGTTGCATTACCATAGGGATGATCTTTCAAGACGCACACTGGCTCTGGTCTCATGAGAGATCCACAGATCCTGATCAGATTTAGTGGGACAATTCTGATATCCACAGGGAAAGCGGCCGATGAGAAGAGTTGAGTAGATTTGTAGCAACGTTTATTTTTCACACCGTCGAAGCTCGACGAACCGGCAGGGGCCGTCTGGATATCCAAGGAGAAAACAAGGCTGTTTCTTGGAGATCTCTTTGGATATTCCCTTCATATAGTTTGTTCATCCTCTCTGGTCTTTTAACATTTTCAGTGTCAGCACAACAGCAAAAATAAAACATTATAATAGCAGATTGTTTCAGTGAGAATTGTAATTGGGTAATGTTTTGTTGCATTGCCCACATTGTTACGGGTTTGATTCCCATGTTTGCTCAAAAATATGACGCCCAGAAACTGAGGGCACCAGCAGCTGTATTACCCATAGAAACACCACTAAGCCACCCACAATGACCTGCCCAAGGTTATATTATAAGACCACAACCAATGACTGAAAAGCTTTATCTTATTCTTAAACAAAAGTTCCCTTTCATAATAATTACAGTGGTTCACAAATGCAGTGTGTGGTGATCTCTGCCAAGTGAGAGTGTGTGTTGTTGTATCCTGTTCTTGAGTAATGTCCCTCTGAAAGCTTTCTCGTCTTCTCCATGCACTAGAATCCGATTGCAAAACGTCGTCCCAGTGTTTCGCTGCCTCGGTGTTACGTTGTAGAGTATATCGACTTTGCCATGATGACATTAATCTGGCTTACTCTTCTGCATGCACTCACTTTTGTTCGAAAGTTCGAAAGGTGTGGAGGCACTGCACCAGGAGCACGGTTCTGCATCTTAGTAATGATGCAACAAGCAGGCTAAACTTACAGTTCAGTTCCGCTCATAAATATGGTCATGTCGAACTTCCCCTCAACCCTGCCCCATGCTTTTCATATAATGCTCTTCATTCCTCTGATCACATCTCAGTGAAGTAGTGTTTGTCTCCTTGACGGTCTTGAACTCGCCGCCAAGGAACCGACATGGATGGTAATTCAGCACAGTCAAGCAGGTTGGTGGACACTCATTATTCTATCCCCTCAAGTCAGGCCTCGCTCCTTCCATCCCTCATCCCTGCTTCCTCCCACAGGCCTTTGAGATCACACACATTCTTCCAGAAATTCACACCTGGTCCCAAAGTCCAAGCTGACTGTTCAGCTCAATAACCTTCGCCCTTCTCTCTTCTGTGGAACGGACTCCATGTGTCTGTTGTCTCATGGTAATCCTTCCAGTATTTCAAGAGTGCAGCCCATCATGATGTCATGCTTTCTTTCATACCCCCTACCTGATATTTTCTCCTCTCACCCCCCCCCACCAGTCCTCTATTTTATTTCATTTCATTCATTCTATCCTTCCTTACACTCAACCATTCATCTGGGATGTGTCTGTGCCTTTCCTTTGTGTGCCTGTTCCCCATTACACTCTGTCAATGTGTGAACCTGCTGTGCTCCAGGAGGCTATATTTCTGTATTACAGAAGTATCATACCAACGTCGAGTCGCTGTGAACATCTCTTGGTGCATGACTTTTGAGAAATACATGATTTTAAGAGGAGACACATGATCTTTAACTTCTAACGCAACCGCAACATCACAAGGAATGGGGAAGGGGAGGGTGAGTGGGATTGTGGGAAGGGAGGGCAGGGCAGAGTTATACAGGTGGTGTTAAATGGGACCGTCACATGGGAGCAATTGTTGCAGATGGAATGTTATTTATGAATTCAAACACCAGGATGACAGTTTTTGCTGGGTCGGGTTTCGAACCCAGGTTATACAGCTTTGAGGCAAGCGTGCATACCTCAAGGCCACCCTGTTGATGATGATGATTGATTCATTATTGATGATGATATTCAATCTCACACACACACACACACACACACACACACACACACACACACACACACACACACACACACACACACACACACACACACACACACACACACACACACACACACACACACACACACACACACACACACACACACACGACAGAACTTTATCAAATGGCAATAAACATGTCACACTCGTGGAATTCCCATCAAAGGCATGTGCCAAGGTTATCACTAAACCCCTCCACCAACACCGACCTCTTCAAGATGCATAAGTTTTCATTTCAATTCAATTAAAGTCTTGAAGTAACATTTTGCTTTTGAAAAATGAGAGTTCAGATACGTCAGTGGATTAATAAAATATAATCGTGCCTTGGCAGTAAGACTTTACTGGCTGTGAGCGCCCAACCTTCCAGCACTGATGATGATGTGTAGTTCTCACTTTAACAGGAGGAGGTGACGTGGTGAGTGAAGATTGTGATGTAGATACAAGCTGCACTGCCATTGGTGTTGCATCACATGTGGAAAGTTAATAATAAAGGGCTGTAGATGCTCAGTTTAATGTCGTTCAATGCAAAAAAAATGGTGTCGGTCGGTATACAGAGACATGACAGAAGTAAAGACACCTTAAATTTCTTCATTTTTTCTGTTTTCAACACAGTTTTACTCAGTGATTTGTACTAATATTTGACTATTTCTTTGCAGACAAGAGTTCCTGGGTCTTGTATGGCAATTAACTCTGCCTCGAACCCAGGGATCACACAAACTTTCTGATCTTCAAAGAGGACGAATTGTTGGCCATTTGGAAGATGGAGTCAGCCAGCATCAGATAGCTCAGAACCTTGGCATTCCGCTCTATACAGTCAATTGGGTGATTGTGCAATTCACTAGCGAGGGCAAGGAATCCACAGCTTCCCGTTCTGGTCGACCTGGGCCCTCAGAAAGG
Source organism: Eptatretus burgeri (assembly GCF_056783735.1). Lineage (NCBI taxonomy): Eukaryota > Metazoa > Chordata > Myxini > Myxiniformes > Myxinidae > Eptatretus > Eptatretus burgeri. Next base: position 143,374,600 of record NC_140961.1, read on the forward strand.
AGTCTTCAAGCTGTCAAACAGTCCAGTGAGAAAATTTCCCATTGCAAGGCAGCAGATGTTGTAGAGGAGGTCCAAGTTAGCTCAAGAACTGTCGTGCGGTCCCTTCTTCAACTGGATTGCTATGGGAGAGCAGCTTGGAGAAAACCTCTTCTTTGACCAGCCAACATTCAAAGGAGAAAGAAGTGGGCTGACGAGATGGCCAACAGACCCTTGGAGTTTTGGCAAACTGTAATTTTTTTTCAGATGAGTCCCAATTTGATCAATTTTCTGACAGTATGGGTCTGGAGACTTCCCAGTCAAGAGTTATCTTTGAACCGATTGCAGCCAACTGTCAAACACGGTGGTTTTTCAGTGATTGTGTAGGGAGCAATCTGGAGCACTGGTCGGTCAGAGCTTGTGGAGTGTGTTGGCAATATCAACTCTATTACACACATTTCTATCCTTGAAGATGGACATTTCCCTGTCTTCTCCACTGATGAGATGGTCAAAAACAACACTCTGTTCATGGAAGATGCAGCTCTATGCCACACTGATAAAAGACCAAAGAATGACAGGACGGAAATGGAATCAAGTTTCTTCCATGGCCAAGTCAGTCTCATGAGATGAATCCCATCACCTCTGGGCCATATTCGATCGAGCTGTGTGGAAAAAGTCCAGGAAACCAACATCATGGACATAATTGCTAACCCGTTTATGTGAAGCCTGGGCAGAAATCCTACAAAAAGAAAATTTCAAAACTCATTAGTTCTATGTCTGCAAGAGCAAAAGCGTTGAAATCTGCAAATGGCAACTTTACCAAATAGTAGTGTGTGTATTAAAATGGATCAAATGTACTTCAATAGTTCAAAAAATAAATAATTTTAAAATCATGGTGTCTATTTACTTCTGGCATGTCTCTGTACCACCGGACCCTGACATTCGTGGTTCCGCTATTCTTTGACCCCACATATTCACGGACCCCGCATATTTGCGGTTCATAAAATGTGACCTGCTTCAACATTTGCGGCCCAGCACTTCGTGAATTCACGGGCTTTTTTATGGTTTTTTGTGGGTGTATTCACGGTTTTTCTAACCTGCTTCTACATGCGCGGTTTTTCAAGGGTGTAATTAGTTTTTTCTCCAGTATTTTTGTTTTTCCCTTTTGAATCATGAACCGTCGGGAACGTATCCCCCTTTTTTCCTATTGACACAATGCCCCGACATTCGCGGATTCGACATTCATGGCAATTTTCAGCATCATATCCCCCACGAATGTCGGGGTCGGACAGTACTGCAGAGTAAATTAACAAATTGATAGATCAGGCCAAGAGATCAGCCTTCAAAAAATTGTTCTTAAATAGTATAATCTTAGTTTTGTTCACCTTCCGAGGATTACTTCCTTTCATATAATAACATGAGTTCCCTTCTGAGGAATTTCAACATATAGAAGGCCATTAGGCACATCAAAGCCTGTGCTATTATTACCAGCCTATGGTTGTTTGTCCATGCTCTATCATTTTAAACGCTGGATGTCAGGCAACGAAGCGGCAGGTACCATTTTTAAACAATGTTTCCATGATGGTTTTGAAGGTGACCAAACTTACTGTTTAAATGATCTGATTGGAGATTCAGAGTTAATAATTATCCCTTCAATTGCAGGGTCACGACCCTGCTGGAGAGCTGATGATAATAAAAAGAGGCAGAATCCGGCAGGACAGGATTCCTGCTTGGCTCCGGCAGCGGATGGGACTTCACACCAAGCTATCTTCACATACAACTCAACGAGAAATCGGACAAAGAATCGCTCAATCAAAGACCAGAAAGTATGAGATATTTCCACCAACCACAAAACTGACGTGCTTGTTCATATCGTGTTAAAACTACAAAACTATCTTTTCGAAGTTTGTCCTCATATTCATTCTCTATATTGTTTGTGTGTTCTCCCTTATTAGTCCCCGACCAGTGTTAGAGGGGACTATGGGTTTTCCTGTATCTATCCATCTGTCCTTCCCACCTGTGTTTTTTGACTTTTTTCTGTACAATTTAACATTTTCAACTGAAACTTGGAACATGGCTTTATTACCTCCACCACCGAAGGTGAAGGAGGTTATGTTTTCACCCCTTTCTGTCTGTTTGTTGCTTGGCAAAATTTTTTTTTTTTTCACAAGTATGTCGATCGCCTCCGGTTATGTGTTTGCATGTTTGTTTGTTTGTCTGTCCGCTCGCCTCCAGCCCAAACTGCTCAACCGATAGTTCTGAAATTTTCAGAGATTAATGTCACCCGTCCCTGGGATGGTCCCGCATTGAGGTTTTGTAAAATTTGTTCGACCGGAAAGGTTTACATTGGCCAAGAATCCAATTTGAGCCAAATTTTCTAAAATCCTCAAATTTTATCCGATTGACTTAAAATTTGAAGAGGATTTGCAAATCAGGTCACTGAATTCAAACACCAAATATTTTCGACGTCAACATAGGCCAAAAGGACAACATAGGCCGTATTTGTAAAATTGTCAATTTTCATCCGATTGACTTGAAATTTGAATAGGAGTTGCGTTTTTGATCTGGTCATTGAATTCAACCACCAATTATTTTTGAGGTAAAGTTTGTTTAATGGATTTTGGAAGTGTCGTGTTCTGCATGACGTCTTCTTCTTTGTTTGTTTGTCTGTTTGTCCGCACAGAACTTTTGTGTTTTTCTCTGCAATCGCTTATCGGATTGAGATGAATTTTTCACTATTGGTGCGTCTACTCATGTAGAATGTTTTAATGATAATTATGGCGTCATACATCATGTGGTGTGGCAGCCATATTGGAAAAATGGAAAAACTTTGGACCTCTATCTCTGAAACCGCACCAAGGAAAAAATTGAAACTTGACACATGGGAAGTACTCCTCATGGGGAATGTGTGGGTTTTTTAATGACATCATATATGCCCTCGTTATGATGTCATAATTGCATATTTAAAACGCCACATCCCATGAGTATGAAAAATTTTGAGGGTCATCCAGAGATAAACTGGTCCACAGAAAAAAATATTCATGACGTCATCGGTCACATGATTCAACAGCCACATTGTTTGTTTTTTTAACCTTCAAAAATCTTCTTCTCTGAAGTGGCTGAACAAATCGAGGTGAAACTTTACACATATGACCGCCTGTCCACGAGGAACAAAAAGTTCACACATGACATCATCGGTCACATGGTTTGGCCGCCATATTGGATTCACCCAAAAACCTATAAAAATACACCACTCAAAATAAGTCCTGGTGAGGGTCTGCAATCTCTGATTACTCTTTTTCTTGTTCTATCCTGTGTAAAGTTGGCAGGATGGCCTAGACAAAAGGTACGCACTCTTGCCTCTGAGCTGTCTTATGCTGGGTTTGAATCCCGACTCAGCTTTAAACTGTCATCCCAGTGTTGCGCAGGGTGGGTGATTAATCAACGTGTGTGCCGTCCCTTGGATGAACGTTAAACTGGGTATCCCATCTGCTGGTATTAGTTGGTGGATGTTAAAGATCCCACAGTGTCCGCGAAGTTTTGGCGAGCTATTGCCAGCATCATGAACAAATTTCAAATCCTTGTTCTAACACCCTCAGTTGAACGTAATGCCAGGCCAGCCGGTTCATCGAAGACTTTGGCCAAAAACCTTCTCCAGTGAACCCCACGAGATGGGAATAATTGTGGCCGTAAGAGAATCGTCATCAACCTTGTATGAGCTCCCACTGCCGACATAGAAATAGATAGGCACCCCTTTTATCAAGCGATACCTTAAGTTGAAAGCATTACATTTGTATACGTTATGGTATAAAAGCCTGCTTGACAGTCTCAATGAGTGGTGTCCTGGGCTCATTCACCTCTGGTTTGCTGACTTGTGTGCTTGCAAACAGTTTGTCGCCATTTTTGGGATACATTCTCCCAGTATCTTTCTTGCCTGCTTGAAGTGCGCCAACCAACCATGTAGACATGAGTGTGAAACATTTTAAAATTAATAACATGGAAATTGGTAGGTAATGGGACAAGCACGTACAATATAATGCATGAACCTGGGTTTCCTACATCATGATCAGCAGGTGTTCAAAGAGGCATATGAACATGGTCACTCCAATTGTTCCGTACTTCAACTGTGGTTGTGGTTAGGCTATCTGAATCGTTCTCTCTACCACTTTGTCTCGTACCAGACTCGGTGGCGTAATGGTTAGAGTGCCCATAGTCTGGGCGTTCAGCATTTCAAACCCTGCCCGAGTCATCACCAAAGACTTTAAAATGGTATGTGCAGATTCCTTACACCCAACAAGCCCATGCACAGGCTTGATGGGCCTACTGGTCTCCACGAAACTGCATTGAAGTTCCTTGTAAGGGAACTCGTATTACGATACTGTATTATAACTCCACCGCAACTTTATTCGCTGCAGTCTTTTGCTTTAACTTCGAGAATTGCAGACAGGTAGCAGCAAATAAAAACGTTTCTGCCATTATCGACCAAGGACCTTAGGAACCTCACATCTCCTGCAAACCCCAAGTCATATGCAGCTGTTCATTCCACGATTTGCTGTTCGCTCGAAGTATTAACGTGCCTGACATTTCGTGATTGCTTGCAATTTATTCTATGACCTTCAAAGTTTCTATATTTGTATGTACCCCAGTGAACTATGCATATTTGTGGATTTTCTCTTTCTCCACTGTTACTGCGTTGCCTGAACAACTGCTCTCTGGGTTTAAAGTCTTCAACGAGTGAGTGACGTCAAGCTTTCACTTTCACTTTCACTTCAAGGAAAAATTATACTTTCACATTGATCGTCTTGATCGAATCAAGAGCTCGACCCAAGTGTTTTCACTTGCATGTGAGTGAGCATGACACTAACAGTTGGGTGATCTTGCCTTTCGCAGGACTGCACTGCAAGAGACTGGACGTGCCATGTCGGTGACGACTCGATTGCTACTGAACGAATCTGCACTTCAGGCAAGGACTCATTTCGATTTTCATGGGAGAGTGTGTCAAACTCCTTATTTAATCTGGGGTTACATGTCATTTTTTTAGGTCATCTCTTCGAGCATGACCTAATAATATTGGTGTTGAGAGGAGAGGTGACGATCCGTCCGTCCGTCCGTCCGTTCACAATGAAGTTGAAGCGGGAGATCTGGTCATTAGATATCCTGATAGAGGTCGATGAGACGTACACGATGGTATGACTTTCAAGGTCACCGAAGGTCAAGGTCTAGGTCAAGGTCACGAGGTCTTTGAAGTTGCGAAAATGCCGATTTTCAAATTCTATCTCCGCCACCATTTCTCAAGCGATCTTGAATTTGATTGTAGCAAATGAATCTATGGGACAATATCTAAATTTTGGTCAGGCCGGATTTTCGATATTCGCTTTCGTTTTCGTGTCACGTGACTTCAAAGTTGGCAAAAAAATGCAAAAATGACGATTTTCATGCGAAAATGACGATTTTCAAAATCTATCTCCTCCTACATTTCTCAAGCAATCTTGAATTTGATTGTGGCATATGAATCTTCTTCTTCTCCTTTCGGCTGCTCCCGTTCGGGGTCGCCACAGCGGATCATCCGATCCGCATAGTGATTTGGCACATATTTTACGCCGGATGCCCTTCCTGACACAACCCTGGTCGCCTCTTACGACACAGGGATATGGTACACCTATTTTAACCGGGGTATACACCGGCCCAGTACATTGGTACTCACTTCGCCGACCTCAGAAGGATGACAGGCTGAGTCAACCCCCTGGTGTATTAATTCAGTGGCCCAACGGGGCTTGAACTCAGGACCTTTTGGATCCCAAGCCGCTGCCCTAACCACTGCGCCAACACCAGGATATATTGTGGCATATGAATCTATGGGACAATATCTAAATTTTGTCAGGCCGGATTTTCGATATTCGCTTTCGTTTTCGTGTCACATGACTTCAAAGTTGGCAAAAAATGCGAAAATGATGATTTTCAAAATCTATCTCCTACATTTCTCAAGCAATCTTGAATTTGATTGTGGCATAGGAATCTATGGGACAATATCTAAATTTTGTCAGGCCGGATTTTCGATATTCGCTTTCGTTTTCGTGTTACGTGACTTCAAAGTTGGCAAAAACTGCACTACCTTCAGGAGGCTATATATTCTCTACTGGGCATGGTAAAAGTTAGTGAATGGTGTCATTGCATAGCAGCTGACCTTGTCTTTCATGTCCATTCGAAAGAATACCGATATCTTCGAATACGTACACGTCACGTGACTGAATTTTGCGAAAACTGCTTTATGTAGTTGCAAAATTACGATTTTCAAAATCTATCTCCTCCTACATTTCTTAAGTTATCTTGAATTTGATTGTGGCATATGAATCTATGGGGCAATATCTAGATTTGGTCGGGCCGGATTTTCAATATTCGCTTTCGTTTTCGCGTCACGTGACTTCAAAGTTGGCCAAAAATCCCTCCTGACCCGAGAACACTACACCCTAGTAACAGGAACTTATGCTTGTTTCTCGCAGAGATGATCGTCACTCCCGCACGGGTGTATTTGTATATTTATACATTTTCCGCCGAAGGTGCAAAAGTTTCAACACCCGAAATGTAAACGTCGGCATTTATTTTCAAAATATAATTTTGTGCACGTGCGCCAAAATGCCGAGTCACCTTTAACCAAACCGCAGTTCGAGCTGCGCAGTAGAACTGCGCAGTAGTCTTCGGTCATAACTGAACATTGAGAACTTGTGGTATTATAGAGATGACCATCACCCCCACACGGGGGTAATTTGTTACCTCTGCCACCGAAGGAGGAAGTAGGTTATTGTTTCACCCTTGTCTGTCTGTCTGTTACTTGTAAAATCGGAGATTTTTCAGGTACATTGGTCAGTCGATTTTGTTCATCTGTCTGTGTGTTTGTCAATCGCTTACAGGTCACAATTCTAAACCGATCGTCATGAAACTTTACCAAGATGTAGGGGTAGTCTCAACTGAGAAGCCTGTTGATTTTGAGGTCAAAGGTTAAAGGTCATCTTGAGGTCAAATATCTAAAATTGTAATTTTTCATCCGGTTGACTTGAAAATAAAACAGCAATTGCACATTGCATCACTGAATTGGGAAACCAACTATTTTTGAGGTCAAAAAGTCAAACTTTAACTCAAGGGTAAACATTTAAAATCATCAAATTTCATCTGAAAAATTGTCAATTTACACCCTATTAACTTGGTAGTTGAACAGCAATTGCATAGTCCAATCACTGATTTCGGAAACCAACGAGTTTTTGAGGTCAAAAGGTCAAATGAAGGTCAAACTTCTAAAATAATCAATTTCAGTCTGGAAAATAATCAATTTTCATCCGAATGACCTGTGCTTTGATTAAGATTGTCAATTTTAGTCTTAATGAAATGGACAATTTGATGTATCCATGGCAACCTGTGGAGAGGAAGGTGGATTTTGCAACTGTCGTGCTTTGCGCGATATCTTTTTCTTGATATTTGGCAAAAAACCCAAAACATCAAAACAAAAAAACCCAAAACAAAAAAACAGTATGATCGCCTCCGTTTGTTACTTGGCAATTTTTTGTTTTTGACAAGTATGTTATTTGCCTCCATTTGTTTGTTACTTACATTTGTAATCCATTTGTAATCTAAAGATTTCGTAAGTATATTGATGACTTCCGTCCTCTATTAGGGGTGTTTGTTTGTGTGTGTGTTTGTTTGTTTGAAGGAAGGATAACTCAAGAACGGAAGAAGCTACCAATGTCAAATTACACCACGTCATAAAGGAGGGCGATGGCTAGCGCTGATTAGATTTTGGTCAAAATCGGTCAAAGGTCAATGTCACAGTGAGGCCAAATATTCCATTTTTGATGGTTTGGTACAGATTACTCGAGAACGGAAGAAGCTACCAATGTCAAATTACACCACGTGATTCAGGAAGGTGATGGCTAGTGCTGATTAGATTTTGGTCAAAATCGGTCAAAGGTCAAGGTCACAGTTAGGTCAAACATGATTCCGTAAATTCATGTGGAGAAATGGAGTATTTTTGCTTCGCTCGACGTTACGAGTTCATTTTAACTTCGATTTTAATTTTGTCTTCAGTTTTTGCGATCACTTAGGACGCTTAAAACTCGGTTGTCGAAATTCTGGTAAAAATCGGATGTTTTGGAGACGTTTTAAGATTGTATAAAAAATATTTCACTCGACGCGTCACGGGTCGTCCGATGATGCAGTGCGCTCGAGCAGACGCGTTGTTGAGTTACGTTAAGGTATAATTGCGTGGAGAAATGGAGATTTTTGCTTCGGTCGACATTACGGTCAAACATCCAAAACATTCGATTTTTGATGGTTTGGTACAGAATCATCGTAGAAACTTCTGGTTTGCGTCGCAACCTTCTCTCGAGACAGCTTTTTATTAGACAAGGTCAGAGGTCAAGTTGACGATTTTGTAAGTACCAGTCTATGACTGCTTGTTTGTTTGTTTGTTACTTACGAAATCTAAAGATTTCGTCAGTATATTGATGCCTTCCGTTTCTGTTTGTTTCTTACGAAATATAAAGATTTCGTAAGTATATTGATGCCTTCCGTTTCTGTTTGTTTGTTTGTAGGCACGATAACTCGAGAACGGAAGAAGCTACCAATGTCAAATTACACCACGTGATTCAGGAGGCTGATGGCTAGTGCTGATTAGATTTTGGTCAAAATCGGTCAAAGGTCAAGGTCACAGTGAGGTCAAACATCCAAAAAATGATAACTCGAGAACGGAAGAAGCTTCCAATGTCAAATTACACCACGTGATTCAGGAGGGTGATGGCTCATGCTGATTACATTTTGGTCAAAATCGGTCAAAGGTCAAGGTCAGTGAGATCAAGCATCCAAAAAATGATAACTCGAGAACGGAAGAAGCTTCCAATGTCAAATTACACCACGTGATTCAGGAGGGTGGTGGCTAGCGCTGATTAGATTTTGGTCAAAATCGGTCAAAGGTCAAGGTCACAGTAAGGTCAAACATCCATAATATTCGATTTTTGATGGTTTGGTACAGAATCATCATAGAAACTTCTGGTTTGTATCGCTACCTTCTCGAGAGACAGCTTTTATTAGACAAGGTCAGAGGTCAAGTTGACGATTTCGTAAGTACCAGTCTGACTGCTTGTTTCTTTGTTTGTAGGCACGATAACTCAAGAACGGAAGAAGCTACCAATGTCAAATTACACCACGTGATTCAGGAGTGTGATGGCTGGTGCTGATTAGATTTTGGTCAAACTTGGTCAAAGGTCAAGGTCACAGTGAGGTCAAACATCCAAAACATTCGATTTTTGATGGTTTGGTACAGAATCATCGTAGAAACTTCTGGTTTGCGTCGCAACCTTCTCTCTCGAGCTTTTATTAGACAAGGTCAGAGGTCAAGTTGACGATTTCGGAAGTACCAGTCTATGACTGCTTGTTAAGTTGTCGAAGACAACTTCTGTCACTTTGTACAGTTAAAAGTTTGTGTGTGTGTGTGTGTGTGTGTGTGTGTGTGTGTGTGTGTGTGTGTGTGTGTGTGTGTGTGTGTGTGTGTGTGTGTGTGTGTGCTTATCTGTCTGTGCATCGATTTTCTCAGCGGTCCTTGTGTATATGTCCACGAAACATTTTGACATGAAAGATAATCACCAAAGGACTGAACCTATAAATTTGGGTGAACCTGGATCAAATGACGACGTCACGAAAAATTCACAAAGTTTTTCAAAAATCCCAATCATTTACATGGGACGAAATTTCAAAAAATAATTTCTCTGCCATTTCTTGTTCAATTGCTGAGATATTTAATGTGCTTATGTCGGGTCATAATATCTTTCACCCTGCCATGTTTCAACCGGATCGGATCCAGATTGTGACGTCACAAAATGTTTGAAATTTGCATTGAAAAGCCCATTTACATGACAATTTTTTTTTTTTTAATTTGAAACTTTTATATTTTTCGCTCAAACTTTTAGGGAATGTAAAACATACGATTGGCCATTAGCTGACGTAATTTGATCAACTTCCGGTTTGTATTCTGGATCCCATCAGCAAAAATGTGTGATAATTTGGCCATTTTTGAAAGCGCGTATCTCCATCAATTTTTGTGATATGTGGCTCAAACTAGGTGAGAATGTAGTTCAGATATTACTCTTTCATGAGATATCCAGGCCTTCGTTGTGACTGTTCCGGTTCAATAGTTCGCCTGACACCGAAAATTCGTCTATCGCGCTCAGGCGCCAATGGCACAATTCTGCAAACGTGATGTATTATTTTGCAGTGCAGGCCAGTTTTATTAACAATGAAAGGCCCTCCACATCGAACCAATCCATTATGACGTTACCATCACGCAGGTGTGTCAATTTTCCGTTTTCAGTAAGAATTTTGCTTGTTTTTATGCGGAGGAGGTGGAGGTGATGATGGAGTTTTGACTTAAACCATTGACATCACATTCCACATTCGAATGTTGTTCATGATGGCAACTGACTGAACTGTAAATGCTGTTTCTTGTGCTGTATCCGTGTGACTGCAATGAAGTTATAATAAATTTTCAAACAACTTCGACAACTTCCTCACTCCATGAGTGATTCGTTTGTTTGTTTGTTTGTTTGTTTGTTTGTTTGTTTGTTTGTAGGCACGATAACTCGAGAACGGAAGAAGCTACCAATTTCAAATTTCACCACGTGATTCAGGAGGGTGATGGCTAGTGCTGATTAGATTTTGGTCAAAATCGGTCAAAGGTCAAGGTCACAGTTTGGTCAAACATAATTCCGTAAATTCACGTGGAGAAATGGAGTATTTTTGCTTCGCTCGATGTTACAACTCCATTTTATCTTCGATTTTAATTTTGTCTTCGGTTTTTGCGATCGCTTAGGACGCTTAAAACTCGGTTGTAGGAATTCTGGTAAAAATCGGATGTTTTGGAGACGTTTTAAGATTGTATAAAAAATATTTCACTCGATGCGTCACGGGTCGTTCCATGATGCAGTGCGCTCGAGCAGACTTGTCGTTGAGTTACCTTAAGGTATAATTGCGTGGAGAAATGGAGATTTTTGATTCGGTCGACGTTATGATTTTTGATGGTTTGATACAGAATCATCGTAGAAACTTCTGGTTTGCGTCGCTACCTTCTCGAGGGACAGCTTTTATTAGACAAGGTCAGAGGTCAAGTTGACGATTTCGTAAGTACCAGTATATGACTGCTTGTTTGTTTGTTTGCAGGCACGATAACTCGAGAACGGAAGAAGCTACCAATGTCAAATTACACCACGTGATTCAGGAGGGTGATGGCTAGTGCTGATTAGATTTTGGTCAAAATCGGTCAAAGGTCAATGTCACAGTGAGGCCAAATATTCCATTTTTGATGGTTTGGTACAGATTACTCGAGAACGGAAGAAGCTACCAATGTCAAATTACACCACGTGATTCAGGAGGGTGATGGCTAGTGCTGATTAGATTTTGGTCAAAATCGGTCAAAGGTCAAGGTCACAGTTAGGTCAAACATGATTCCGTAAATTCATGTGGAGAAATGGAGTATTTTTGCTTCGCTCGACGTTACGAGTTCATTTTAACTTCGATTTTAATTTTGTCTTCAGTTTTTGCGATCACTTAGGACGCTTAAAACTCGGTTGTCGAAATTCTGGTAAAAATCGGATGTTTTGGAGACGTTTTAAGATTGTATAAAAAATATTTCACTCGACGCGTCACGGGTCGTCCGATGATGCAGTGCGCTCGAGCAGACGCGTTGTTGAGTTACGTTAAGGTATAATTGCGTGGAGAAATGGAGATTTTTGCTTCGGTCGACATTACGGTCAAACATCCAAAACATTCGATTTTTGATGGTTTGGTACAGAATCATCGTAGAAACTTCTGGTTTGCGTCGCAACCTTCTCTCGAGACAGCTTTTATTAGACAAGGTCAGAGGTCAAGTTGACGATTTTGTAAGTACCAGTCTATGACTGCTTGTTTGTTTGTTTGTTACTTACGAAATCTAAAGATTTCGTCAGTATATTGATGCCTTCCGTTTCTGTTTGTTTCTTACGAAATATAAAGATTTCGTAAGTATATTGATGCCTTCCGTTTCTGTTTGTTTGTTTGTAGGCACGATAACTCGAGAACGGAAGAAGCTACCAATGTCAAATTACACCACGTGATTCAGGAGGCTGATGGCTAGTGCTGATTAGATTTTGGTCAAAATCGGTCAAAGGTCAAGGTCACAGTGAGGTCAAACATCCAAAAAATGATAACTCGAGAACGGAAGAAGCTTCCAATGTCAAATTACACCACGTGATTCAGGAGGGTGATGGCTCATGCTGATTACATTTTGGTCAAAATCGGTCAAAGGTCAAGGTCAGTGAGATCAAGCATCCAAAAAATGATAACTCGAGAACGGAAGAAGCTTCCAATGTCAAATTACACCACGTGATTCAGGAGGGTGGTGGCTAGCGCTGATTAGATTTTGGTCAAAATCGGTCAAAGGTCAAGGTCACAGTAAGGTCAAACATCCATAATATTCGATTTTTGATGGTTTGGTACAGAATCATCATAGAAACTTCTGGTTTGTATCGCTACCTTCTCGAGAGACAGCTTTTATTAGACAAGGTCAGAGGTCAAGTTGACGATTTCGTAAGTACCAGTCTGACTGCTTGTTTCTTTGTTTGTAGGCACGATAACTCAAGAACGGAAGAAGCTACCAATGTCAAATTACACCACGTGATTCAGGAGTGTGATGGCTGGTGCTGATTAGATTTTGGTCAAACTTGGTCAAAGGTCAAGGTCACAGTGAGGTCAAACATCCAAAACATTCGATTTTTGATGGTTTGGTACAGAATCATCGTAGAAACTTCTGGTTTGCGTCGCAACCTTCTCTCTCGAGCTTTTATTAGACAAGGTCAGAGGTCAAGTTGACGATTTCGGAAGTACCAGTCTATGACTGCTTGTTAAGTTGTCGAAGACAACTTCTGTCACTTTGTACAGTTAAGAGTTTGTGTGTGTGTGTGTGTGTGTGTGTGTGTGTGTGTGTGTGTGTGTGTGTGTGTGTGTGTGTGTGTGTGTGTGTGTGTGTGTGTGCTTATCTGTCTGTGCATCGATTTTCTCAGCGGTCCTTGTGTATATGTCCACGAAACATTTTGACATGAAAGATAATCACCAAAGGACTGAACCTATAAATTTGGGTGAACCTGGATCAAATGACGACGTCACGAAAAATTCACAAAGTTTTTCAAAAATCCCAATCATTTACATGGGACGAAATTTCAAAAAATAATTTCTCTGCCATTTCTTGTTCAATTGCTGAGATATTTAATGTGCTTATGTCGGGTCATAATATCTTTCACCCTGCCATGTTTCAACCGGATCGGATCCAGATTGTGACGTCACAAAATGTTTGAAATTTGCATTGAAAAGCCCATTTACATGACAATTTTTTTTTTTTTAATTTGAAACTTTTATATTTTTCGCTCAAACTTTTAGGGAATGTAAAACATACGATTGGCCATTAGCTGACGTAATTTGATCAACTTCCGGTTTGTATTCTGGATCCCATCAGCAAAAATGTGTGATAATTTGGCCATTTTTGAAAGCGCGTATCTCCATCAATTTTTGTGATATGTGGCTCAAACTAGGTGAGAATGTAGTTCAGATATTACTCTTTCATGAGATATCCAGGCCTTCGTTGTGACTGTTCCGGTTCAATAGTTCGCCTGACACCGAAAATTCGTCTATCGCGCTCAGGCGCCAATGGCACAATTCTGCAAACGTGATGTATTATTTTGCAGTGCAGGCCAGTTTTATTAACAATGAAAGGCCCTCCACATCGAACCAATCCATTATGACGTTACCATCACGCAGGTGTGTCAATTTTCCGTTTTCAGTAAGAATTTTGCTTGTTTTTATGCGGAGGAGGTGGAGGTGATGATGGAGTTTTGACTTAAACCATTGACATCACATTCCACATTCGAATGTTGTTCATGATGGCAACTGACTGAACTGTAAATGCTGTTTCTTGTGCTGTATCCGTGTGACTGCAATGAAGTTATAATAAATTTTCAAACAACTTCGACAACTTCCTCACTCCATGAGTGATTCGTTTGTTTGTTTGTTTGTTTGTTTGTTTGTTTGTAGGCACGATAACTCGAGAACGGAAGAAGCTACCAATTTCAAATTTCACCACGTGATTCAGGAGGGTGATGGCTAGTGCTGATTAGATTTTGGTCAAAATCGGTCAAAGGTCAAGGTCACAGTTTGGTCAAACATAATTCCGTAAATTCACGTGGAGAAATGGAGTATTTTTGCTTCGCTCGATGTTACAACTCCATTTTATCTTCGATTTTAATTTTGTCTTCGGTTTTTGCGATCGCTTAGGACGCTTAAAACTCGGTTGTAGGAATTCTGGTAAAAATCGGATGTTTTGGAGACGTTTTAAGATTGTATAAAAAATATTTCACTCGATGCGTCACGGGTCGTTCCATGATGCAGTGCGCTCGAGCAGACTTGTCATTGAGTTACCTTAAGGTATAATTGCGTGGAGAAATGGAGATTTTTGATTCGGTCGACGTTATGATTTTTGATGGTTTGATACAGAATCATCGTAGAAACTTCTGGTTTGCGTCGCTACCTTCTCGAGGGACAGCTTTTATTAGACAAGGTCAGAGGTCAAGTTGACGATTTCGTAAGTACCAGTATATGACTGCTTGTTTGTTTGTTTGCAGGCACGATAACTCGAGAACGGAAGAAGCTACCAATGTCAAATTACACCACGTGATTCAGGAGGGTGATGGCTAGTGCTGATTAGATTTTGGTCAAAATCGGTCAAAGGTCAATGTCACAGTGAGGTCAAATATTCGATTTTTGATGGTTTGGTACGGATAACTCGAGAACGGAAGAAGCTACCAATGTCAAATACACCACATGATTCAGGTGGGTGATGGCTAGTGCTGATTAGATTTTGGTCAAAATCGGTCAAAGGTCAAGGTCACAGTGAGGTCAAACATAATTCCGTAAATTCATGTGGAGAAATGGAGTATTTTTCCTTCGCTCGACGTTACGAGTTCGTTTTAACTTCGATTTTAATTTTGTCTTCAGTTTTTGCGATCACTTAGGACGCTTAAAACTCGGTTGTCAAAATTCTGGTAAAAATCGGATGTTTTGGAGACGTTTTAAGATTGTATAAAAATATTTCACTCGACGCGTCATGGGTCGTCCCATGATGCAGTGCGCTCGAGCAGACGCGTCGTTGAGTTACGTTAAGGTATAATTGCATGGAGAAATGGAGATTTTTGCTTCAGTCGATGTTACGATTTTTGTTGGTTTGATACAGAATCATCGTATAAACTTCTGGTTTGCGTCGCTACCTTCTCGAGAGACAGCTTTTATTAGACAAGGTCAGAGGTCAAGTTGACGATTTCGTAAGTACCAGTCTATGACTGCTTGTTTGTTTGTTTGTTTGTAGGCACGATAACTCGAGAACGGAAGAAGCTACCAATGTCAAATTACACCACGTGATTCAGGAGGGTGATGGCTAGTGCTGATTAGATTTTGGTCAAAATCGGTCAAAGGTCAAGGTCACAGTGAGGTCAATCATTCGATTTTTGATGGTTTGGTACAGACTCATCGGAGAAACTTGTGGTTTGCGTCGCTAACTTCTCTAGAGACAGCTTTTATTAGGCAAGGTCAGAGGTCAAGTTGACAACTTCGTAAGTACCAGTCTATGACTGCTTGTTACTTACGAAATCTAAAGATTTCGTCAGTATATTGATTCCTTCCGTTTCTCTTTGTTTGTTTGTTTGTTTGTTTGTAGGCACGATAACTCGAGAACGGAAGAAGCTACCAATGTCAAATTACACCACGTGATTCAGGAGTGTGATGGCTAGTGCTGATTAGATTTTGGTTCAAATCGGTCAAAGGTCAAGGTCACATTTAGGTCAAATATTCGATTTTTGATGGTTTGGTACAGATAACTCGAGAACGGAAGAAGCTACCAATGTCAAATTACACCACGTGATTCAGGAGGGCGGTGGCTCGCGCTGATTAGATTTTGGTCAAAATCGGTCAAAGGTCAAGGTCACAGTGAGCTCAAACATCCAAAACATTCGATTTTTGATGGTTTGGTACAGAATCATCGTAGAAACTTCTGGTTTGCGTTGCTACCTTCTCTCGAGACAGCTTTTATTAGACAAGGTCAGAGGTCAAGTTGACGATTTCGTAAGTACCATTCTATGACTGCTTGTTTGTTTGTTTGTAGGCACAATAACTCGAGAACGGAAGAAGCTACCAATGTCAAATAACACCACGTGATTCAGGAGGGTGATGGCTAGTGCTGATTACATTTTGGTCAAAATCGGTCAAATGTCAAGGTCACAGTGAGGTCAAACATTCGATTTTTGATGGTTTGGTACAGATAACTCGAGAACGGAAGAAGCTACCAATGTCAAATTACACCACGTGATTCAGGAGGGTGATGGCTCGTGCTGATTAGATTTTGGTCAAAATCGGTCAAAGGTCAAGGTCACAGTGAGGTCAAAAATTCAATTTTTGATGGTTTGGTACAGAATCATGGTAGAAACTTCTGGTTTGCGTCCCTACCTTCTCAAGAGATAGCTTTTATTGGACAAGGTCAGTGGTCAAGTTGACGATTTCGTAAGTACCAGTCTATGACTGCTTGTTTGTTTGCTTTGTTTGTGAACAGTATTACGGAAAAACTCCTGGACGGATTTCGACAAAACTTGGTGGGGGGGGGGGGTTAGGTATGGTCCAAGGATCATGCCATTAGATTTTGGACTTGGTCCAAAGTCCAATATGGCCGCTATGGTGGCCATTTTGAAAAAATATTTAAATTTTTGTTTTTTGCATTTCTACATGTTTTAAGTGATTTCCAATCCTAAAAAATAAATTTGTTAGAGAAAAAAAAAATTGCAGATTTTTTTCAAAAATTTATCGATTTTATTTGAAAGATATTTTAATTTTTTTTTGCATTTCTGCATGTTTTAAGTGATTTCCAACCCCCCCCCACCCCCAAAAAAAAATTTGTTAGAGAAAAAAAAAATTTGCAACTTTTTTTTTTCAAAAAAATTTAGATTTTTTTTTTGGCATTTCTCCATGCGCGTCGATCTACTTTAGTTTATTCAATCGTGGTTCAGTGGAGTCTGATCCGTTTTGACCTACAATGAATAGGATATGAGGTTCACTTAATTGACCCAGCAGTATTGGCGGCGAAGCTTTTGCACTCTACCGAGTGCTCCCCCTCTCGTTTGATT
>NC_140961.1:143394306-143421806 GCF_056783735.1 Eptatretus burgeri
TATATATATATATATATATATATATAAATATACATATACATATATATATATATATATATAAATATACATATACATATATATATATGTATATGTATATTTATATATGTATATGTATATGTATATTTATATATATATATATATATATGTATATATATATTTATATATATATATATGTATATGTATATGTAAATATATATATATATATATATATATATATATATATATATATATATATATATATATATATATATATATATATACACACATCACTATATCTGAAAACGTTGTGGACGATTTATGACAAAACAAGATGGATGAGTTGGTTCGGCGATCAGTAGGATACTAAACATGATTGGTTCCACCTGGCAGTGGTAAGCGCTCTACGGATTGGTGTTCTACTCTGTGCTGTTTTGCCAAGTGTCACTGTATGAGTGATTTTTCATTTTTTTTTTTTGTTTGTCTGTTTGTGTGCAGGATATCTCAAAATGTTGTGGACGGATTCGGATTAAATTTGGTGGGCAGGTTGAGTGTGTGACATGCACGAACTGGTTAGATTTTGGTGAAGATCCGAATACGGATTCGATAATTTGTTAAGTGATTCTTCACCATTCAGAGATTGGGCTAAACTGACTTATAGAATATCTCAAAAAGTTGTGGATGGATTCAAATGAAACTTGGTGGACAGGTTGGTGTGTGACAAGTACGAATTGATTCAATTTTGGTGAAGATCTGAGCCTGGATCCAGATATGGGAACTATTTAATTTTTTATGTGATTCTTTAGCATTGCGAGATTGGGTCAAAAACTATATGTAGCATGATATTTCATTCAAAAATATATTGGGCCCGATATGTTCTCGTGGAACAGACATTGCATGGTGGAGGTATGTGCTCTACCGAGTGCCCTTCTCGTTAAACCTGTTATGGTTTGTGACACACTCGTGTCTAAGAAATTTTTTTCTTGGCTTTTCAGAGGCAGAGTGGTGCGGCCAGTGTGTGGAAAGGAGAGCTTTTGCGTTGCAACTTGAAAAGTAAGGATGCCCTGTCAGCACTGGCACGAGCGTCCAGCAAGCAGTGTCGCCGAGAGATTACCAATGTGGCCTGCCTTCATCAGGAGGGAAAACTTATGCCAGTCTCGCTGACCAGTCACTGTCCTCTCAAAGGTGGATATGTTGATTCATATTCTGCGGCATAAAACTACTATTTTCTTGTGCAAGTAGTGTCGTGATGTAACACTGATGTTGTTGTAAGGTCTTGCATATCCTGCTGTAGGAAAACATTATTAAGTAATCCTTTACATGGTGTGTCCAAATTACGTCGTTCAGCTGTGTGACATATTTGTGACATCATCATAGTGATGAGGAAGTGATGATGCTGTTAAGGCCACACGTTTACGTTTTGGGCTCAACACGGCTCGGTTTGTGGTACACCTGATATACATAAAAGTCAAACCATTCCACAAGTCCTTGTGGGATGGACTTGCAGCATTATTTGTGGGTCGAAACATAGCATTTGTGACGTTACACAAGCCATTAAAGGCCTGCCAGACTCGTATAATTTGTTTCACCCTCCGTCCAATGGGAATTGTTCTTTGATGAAAAGGTTGCTGAGTATAATGACAACAAAACTGTTTTTTTTGTCTTTTTGGCCCTGGTGGTGGCATAGAAAAGACGGTGAAGCCAGTACAATGGTTGCAGTCTGGGGAGGTTGTAAAGGGAGTTCCCATACGTATTGTTTTCATGCTGGTGGTACATGGGAGAGCAGTACGCCAACTGCACCAACTCTTCAGTGCCATTTACCACTCTCACCATTACTACTACATCCACGTGGATCAGGTGATGAGATGACGAGCAAAGGGAGTGCAGAGATATCACAGGAAGCTTTTCTTTTTGGGGAGGTGCGGTGGGGTGAGGGGGGGGTGGAGGTAGGGTTCAGGGAGGGTAAAACCTCCTTGGCAATCAAATGCACTGGCTGGTTTGCCACTACCTTCCCAACAAAAAGATGGTTTAAACTTACAAGAGAAAGATTACAATGCAGAGCCCCTATTATTTACAATTTGCATATTTGGTCAAATTCATCGACGTCTGTAGTGGTGAGCGTGTGAACAAAGGGTGGTGACACACAATACTATGCGATACGTATGTCATGTTAAAGCATTAAGGTCGAATTCTGAGCGAATGCATCAACTCTCCACCTTGCCCCACCACACCACCAGCGGTCCAGTTACCTGCACAGGCAAATGCTTCAGCTGGCTAAGAGGTTTGCCAACGTACGGTTGACCTCTTGGAGAATGGCGACCATCTGGGGAGGTGCCAGTCTTCTGGCGATGTACCTACGTGCCATGAAAGATCTTCTAAACATGGCCGACTGGACCTGGGACTTCTTCCTCAACCTCAGCGCTTCCGACTTCCCAGTCCGGTTATTGGTCCATTTCAATGCGTAACATTTAACTAAACCTGTCATGTATTCAACAAACACATTTTCATTGATTTATCCATCTTCCCCATACATGCATACTTTGTACCGCATGCTTCCTTATCAATTAATTAATTAATCTTCCACGGAGAGAGAGAGAGCCAATTCATTCACTACTTTATTCACTTGCTTAGTTCCCTTCTTATGCAATAACGTAACAAAATTCCTGCGACAGATTATTTTACCGGCAACACATGTAGCCAGCCTTGGTGTGTGGCCATTTAATTTTGTTGATTCTTGGTGCAATGATGGTAATTGATGTTGATGCAAATCAGGAGCAATAGTGGCAATTTGTGTACATGGAAAGGTGATCGTGTATATCCTGCATTAATTTTTCTTGCACTTTGTTCTTAAAAATGTCTTAAATTACATGTCTATCTTTCTTCTTCTTCTTCTTCTTCTTCTTCTTCTTCTTCTTCTTCTTCTTCTTCTTCTTCTTCTTCTTCCATATGCAGCACATGGATGCTGGTTGCATCATTTTCTGGGGGTGCAGTTGTGTCACTGATGGATTGGAGCAGGAATTTGTAATTTGATCAGGATGCCGGCAATAGCTCGCCTACTCGGCATTTCTTTACTTTTGAATGACATTGGAATGTTTGTTGTGCTCTCAATGCGGAGTTCTCCAGGCAGAGCACATTATTCATTTCATATGAACGTGAAATCGAACATAAATTGGTTCCTGCCTAAATTCCTGATCTTATCACACCTGACAATCTCTGCAAGAAACCTGGGATCAAGCAACAGGAATCTGCCTTATAATCCCTTCCCGCACGAGGATGAAGACTTTTGGTGATCGAGCACTCTTCAGATGTACTATTTACCCCAACTGTGGAATTCTCTACCCTTCGAAATTCACACGGCCTCACCCACTTCGAATTCATTTACCATCACTCTTTACCGAGTATTGGTGCTGCTGAAGCAGTTGCTTGGGAAGAGTTATACCGGGTGGTTTGCCATTGCCTTCTCAGCGTTGCTTGTCCGTTCTCTATCCTTTTAAATGCCGAGCATCAAGCAAGGAACAGCACGTACCATTTTAATAGTTGATGGTATCACTCGGTTGGGGTTTGAACCGTCGATCTCCCAGACTCTAAGTAGATGATCTTACCATTCCGCCACCCATTAGCATTTGTAAATTCCCCTGAAAACGCCATCATTATACACTTGTTGTTGATTCATTTCTTAAGTTCTCCATCTTTGTAAAGAGCTTTAAATTTGGCTTCTCAATTAAAAGCACGGAATAAGAAACGACCTGATTACCCTCGCTGAAGGATTGGGCATTGGGTTTAGGTCCGTTTGTCTGTTTGTTACTTGGCAAAAAATTTTTTTTGCCAACTATGTTGGTCTGTCGAGTTTGTCTGTCTGTTTTATCACACGTTTTTGGCCACACTTTTCAAGCAGTTGTTTTGAAATTTTTGTTTGTGTCGGTGACCGGCCAACTATGGCAACGCAAAATTTTGGTGAAGATCCGAATCCAGATCCGGATGCGAGATTTCTTAAAGCGGTTCTTCACCATTGAGAGATCGGGCCCAAAATGACAAATAGCACAATATCTCAAAAGGTTAGGGATGGATTCACACGAATCTTGGTGGACAGGTTGGGAATGCCACGAGGAAGAACTGATTCAATTTCGGTGAAGATCGGAATCTCGGTGTGGATACAAGAATTATTTAATTTTCAACTGATATTCACCATTGAGACATGGGGCTGAAATGATATAGCATGATATCTCAAGAAGTTGACGGATTTGGATGAAACTTTGTGGTCGGGTTGGGTGTGTGAAAAGGTCTAATTGATTCGATTTTGGTGAAGATCTAAATCTGGATTCGAGAATTTTTCAAGAGATTCTTCACCGTTGAGAGGTGGGGCCAAAAACTGTGTGTAGCATGTTATCTCTAAAAGTTGTGCACGACTTAATATCTGTGCTACCAATTAATTGAGTTTGGCAGCCATATTGGATTGAAGAAAATATTAAATAATGTTTTCTCTGGAACTGCCTAATCAATCAATGTGAAACTTCTCAATTATAATCTAGTCATGATGGGAAATACATCTTTTAAATTTCAACTCGATTGGATACATGGTCTGGCACCCAAAAGTTTTTTTTATTGTTTTTTTTGAATCAGGCTCACTTGGCTGTGGCTGGATGGGTTTGAGGGTAGAGGAGCAGCAGCTGAAATGTGAATCCTATCCAGGTTCCTCCTGATGACTTCATCTTTGCTTTTTGCTTGTTCGGGTTCCTTCTGATGACTCCAATGCAGGGCTGAACCTATTTGGTCTTCCATTTAATCTGAATTGAATTAATTTTATTCCCATTCTTAACACCACACAAAACAAGTTCTGGCGACGGTTTGCAATCTCTGATTGCTCTTTCTAGTTGAATTTGTTGTCATCTCTCTTGGTGTACATCCATTTTCTACAGTCAATCTGTGGTCACACATTACCTTGAACCGATTGTTCTTTAGGGCTTGCAGGATAGATATGTGAGCTGTGTATCATGTGTTGGAATCTTGACCGAGCTATAAACTGTCGTCGTGGTGTTTCACAGGCAGTGTGAGCCATGAATATGTGCGTCGTCCATAAGGACATTAAGCTGGAGGATCCATCTGTCATCGCCTGCCAGGAGTGATCTTGAATGTTAAATATCCCACGGTGGCTTTTGCAAAGAGGAGGCGAGTTATCGCCGGAACAAAGAACAAATTTCAGGTTCCTGCCCAAGTCACATTTTGCCTAATATCCTGCAATGGAGTGGCGATCTGTCCACAATCGGTTCCAAACTTGGTGTGGATGCCCTGAATCTCTGTCAAGGGTGTGTTCCTCCATTATTATTCAGTTCTTGTTTGATCTTTATTGGATTGGCAGATCATACAGAACCTTGAATCATTGTTTGTTCCTGAATATTTTGAATTATATCCAGCAATGCAGATCATCAATCAAACTTGATCATGGAATGTCCAAATGATTTTCTAAAACGATTGACAAATGGAATTTCCTCACTGTATTTTCTTATATTTTGTATTTTCTTTTATTTTGTTTCAGACCCAACGATCAACTCGTGGCATTTTTGAGCAAATACAGAGATAAGAACTTCCTGAAGTCGCATGGACGAGAGACAGCCAGGTTAGTGATCTGTGTTGAAAAAAGCTTTGATTGTATAGTTGGGTCTTGCCATATGTGTGTTTGTCGTTTGCCTCTGCCACCAAAGGTGGACAGAGGTTATATTTTCACCCCTGTCTTTGTTTGTCTGTCTGTGAGCAGGATACCTCAAAAGGTTATGGACGTATTCAGATAAAATTCGGTGGAAAGATTGACTTGGTGGACACGTTGGGTGTGTGACAAGGAATAATTGGTTCAAATTTGGTGAAGATCCGAATCCGAATCCGGATCCAAGAATTTTTAAAGTCATTCTTCATTATTGAGAGATGGGGTCAAAAACGACATAAGCATGATATTTCAAAACATTATGGACGACTTATGACAAAACTTGGTGGATGATTTGGATTGGTGACAAGAACAAGCCAATTAGATTCTGGTTAAGATCCGGATGCAGTCCCAGCCTATCAGTGGGATACGAAACATAAAGTGTTCAGCCTGGTGGAGGTATGAGCTCTACCGAGTGCAGTTCTCGTTCTGTATACAGCATGTGGCTGTGAGTAGCATCATTGGCTGAGGGAGCAGTGGCTATGCCACTGATGCATCGCCTCCTGTAGGGTCGGGCAGGTATTTGCAATTTGGCCAGGGTTCCAGCGATAGCATGCCTACTCTTCATGAAAGACACCATGGGATCTTTAACGTCTGAGGGACACACATTGTTGCCTTGCCCTGACGGCGAAACATTAGAGTGACATTTGTAGCTTGGCCGAGATTCATAGCCAGGCTCGATGGGTGAGGTGAGTGTGCATACCTCGAGGGCATCCTGCCAACCCTCTCGCAAAGCATGCTCGACTTGTGCAAATGTGACCCTATTTTCTATATCTTCTGGGACGTTTCGTTTCATGGGTGCAGCCTCGTGAGCATGCCAAAGTCTGAAGCCTCGGCCTCATGTCGGGTGTGCTTATATCTTTATTTATTCAACATCCTACGGACGTAAATGAACACTCGTTTTATTCTGTGCACGGCACACATTATGCACAGCAAATTTCACCTCCTTGTGCCTTGTATTTATTGTTATTGGTAAAAAAAAAATGATACTGTACCTTGAGGCTTGGTTTGCAAGTCTCCATCTACAATTCCAAGAGAAGAGGTGTAATTACTCTTTCATGGAAAATGGTTTTTGAGTTTTTTATCCTCAAAAATAGATCGCAGTGAACACAAAGTAATGTTTAAAGATTGCCCTTTAAAACCCTCCTCAAATCATCCTGATGAAGGGGGGACAGAGAAATACACAAATATACTGTTTTATATCAGTAGATTCGGAGGGATGTAAAGCCGGCTGGTCTTTCTGGAGTCATGTGGAAGGATATGATCCATGGTATGTTGTTGAATAAGAGTACAGTATACTGGTGACACATTTTGTAATCCAGGTGAGCCTCAAATAATTACTATGTATGCTTAGCTATTGAATAGTTAGGAAAAACCCAGCTGGCTCGCTAATGAACTACAACAAGGAACTAAAGTGTCTGTCCTCTCTCATGTGGTCTACTGGTGTCTTCAGGACACACTTTGTTGTTGACTATTAATCCCATCAAAGCAATATGATGTGCACTACAACTCTATGATGTGCACTAAGCCGTCTGCACCACCCTAATTAGTAAAATAAAGCATTAGCTCTGGGTTCGTGCCTTGAGCGAGATAACTTTGCTACTGGCATACATTTCTCAGTGTTTTCTTGTTGAATTCAAGTGAAGATGAAGTATGAACAATAAATAAATGTCTTCATTAAATAGTAATGAGAAATGCCTTGTGTGTGATGACCTGAACAGTCCATTCCTTGTGAAACCTTCCTTAGCCTCTGGGCTCAGCCCTCCATGACCTAATCTTTGTAATGTTGTGTGTATCATGGACTCAGCACCCGAGGAAATAATGATTCCACCTACTTTTGTCCACTTTACGTCACAGGTTCGTAAAGAAGCAGGGACTTGACCGAATTTTCCATGAGTGTGATGCACACATGTGGCGGTTGGGAGAGCGCACGGTACCTACTGGCATCACCATGGATGGCGGATCTGATTGGTTTGCTCTTAATCAACGCACGGTGGATTTCATCGTCAACTCCAAGCGTCGTCTGGTTACTGATCTCAAGCAGTTCTATGCTTTCACACTGCTGCCTGCAGAGGTAAATAAGGCTTGCAAACTCAAAAGAAACCTCACTTTGTGGTAACAATGCCTTTCCAAATGCCTTCCTACCATACGGCTTCATCTTCCTCCTGGCTTCTATGTTTCCCTTGTGGTTTTCTTACATACCTCGTCTCGTAGCGGTTAAACAGCGCTACCTTTCTTCATGCTTTTAACCAATCTTCTCTTTACCTTGGCCACGTTGTCTGCCTTTGTTTGATATAATTTGGGATCCATGAAAGCTCGGTCTGCAGCAAGTATTGGTGCAAGACCATTAACCTCTTCATGTTTGTGCCGACCATATCTCACCACTCATAGAGTTGTACGGTCTGTGTCATTTGGTGGTAATATCTGTGCTACATGGTCATGTCATCTATGCCGTATGGTCATGCCACCTGTACAATGCGGTCGCGCCGTCTGCGCCATCTGGTCATACTGCAGTGCTGTGAGACAGAGCGTTTAAGAGGATGGGTAAAAGCACTTGCAACTTCAAAGTCTGCATAAGGCCCAGTTAGCATGGAGGACAGAGCAGTTTTGAAGTTTGTACGAACAATTCTGAACCTCATCTCCACCCACACCCCAGTCGTTTTTCCACACTCTGTTGATGAATAGCGAGAATTGTACAAATGTCGTGGACAACAACTTGAGGCTTACCAACTGGAACCGCCGCCTGGGCTGCAAGTGCCAGTACAAGCACATCGTGGACTGGTGTGGCTGCTCTCCAAATGACTTCAAACCTGCGGACTTCAATCGATTCAAGGTGTTGCATAAGCACCTTCCATCTGGCACATTCTATATGTATCTGATAATAAATATGCATTTCTCAACATTTATGATAAAGCTTCGCAATCAACGAGATGATTTGTTTTTAAGTTGGTTGCAGTTAAGGGAAATGGACCTCCTTTTGTAAGTGTCCAATGCAACATCGCATTGTGTTTGTCCATAACCTGTCCACCACTCTCTCTTGATCTTGCAGGAACTTACAAGGCCCACTTTCTTTGCTCGCAAATTTGAAGCTTCAGTCAGCCAAAGCATTATTTCCTGGCTCCATACGGACCTGTATGGTTCGCTCCACAATGACTCGACTTCACTGCTGGCTTACTGGGAGAATGTTTTTGACAAAGCCGATGGTTTGAGAGTGCTCAGCGACACTGCCCTCACTTTTTATCATGCCTTCTTCCACCTAGGCCTAGCCATCTTTGACCTAGATCATCAAAATCCACACACCTGCAGGTGGGTGCCCAGCTATCAAACTGCATTGTTTTGCTGCTTTGTGAGCTAAATAAACACAAAGAACCATTGCTTTTGTGAATACAACACAATAACTCAGGAGAAATCAGTTATTGAGACAATATATTTCATGGGAATTAGAAAAGAGAATGCTGATGCTTGCTGAATGTCTCGTGCTTAATCCCAGTTCCAGCCAACCCTGTAATCTGAACTTGGATCTGAGCCATTACTCGTGACAATTTCATTGGTTGGATGTGCCAACTGTCACCATATCTTTAATATTTAACACCGTGAATGGATACCGATACAGCAGGCACCCAAAATTGGTCACAACCCTTGTAATAATTGCTGGGCGTGAGATAATATTTCGTGGTCACTATTCCAGTGAAGAGAAACAATTTCCTTGTGATGCCATATGGTACAACTTGCAAGCTCAACTCTTGAGGGGAATTCACTCCGTCTGATGATGGCTATTCGTTCCTAAAGTTATTGTTTAACCATGCATTCTGGACTTGTGGGTGAGGATGTATGTGTTTTTTTGACCATGCACTTCAGCTTTCGGGCTAAAGTACTGAGTGTGACAAGATTTGTGAACTGTGTGATCATGTGACAATGATAATAGTGATAATGGTACATAATGATAGCGTATCAAGCGCGAGACGGCCTGTTTTCATCAAATCACTTCTGTGTTTATTTATTTCAGCGTGTCTGTCCAGGACATAACTCTTACCATCTGAGCTTTTGTCATCATATCTTCAACTTGCCTTTATTATGAGAATATGGAGAACACAAATCAATAAAATGTACACGTTTCAATGTGTGTGTTTGTGTGTGTATATATATATATATATATATATATATATATATATATATATATATATATATATATATATATATATATATATATATATATATATACAGTGGGGAGAACAAGTATTTGATACACTGCCGATTTTGCAGGTTTTCCCACTTACAAAGCACCGAGAGATCTGTAATTTTTATCAGAGGTACACTTTAACTGTGAAAGACAGAATCTAAAACAAAAATCCTGAAAATCACATTGTATGATTTTTAAATAATTAATTTGCATTTTATTGCATGAAATAAGTATTTGATCACCTACCAACCAGTAAGAATTCCGGCTCTCACAGACCTGTTAGTTTTGTCTTTAAGAAGCCCTCCCATGCTCCACTCATTACCCGTATTAACTGCACCTGTTTGAACTCGTTATCTGCATAAAAGACAGCTGTCCACATTCAATCAATCAGACTCCAACCTCTCCACAATGGGCAAGACCAGAGAGCTGTCGAAGGACATCAGGGACAAAATTGTAGACTTGCATAAGGCTGGGATGGGCTACAGGACAATAGGCAAGCAGCTTGGTGAGAAGGCAACAACTGTTGGCGCAATTATTAGAAAATGGAAGAAGTTCAAGATAACAGTCAATCTCCCTTGGTCTGGGGCTCCATGCAAGATCTCACCTCGTGGAGCCTCAATGATCATGAGAGGTGAGGGATCAGCCCAGAACTACACGGCAGGACCTGGTCAATGACCTGAAGAGAGCTGGGACCACAGTATCAAAGAAAACCATAAGTAACACACTACGCCGTCATGGATTAAAATCCTGCAGCACATGCAAGGTCCCTCTGCTCAAGCCAGCGCATGTCCAGGCCCGTCTGTAGTTTGCCAATGACCATCTGGATGATCCAGAGGAGGAATGGGAGAAGGTCATGTGGTCTGATGAGACCAAAATAGAGCTTTTTGGTTTAAACTCCACTCGCCGTGTTTGGAGGAAGAAGAAGGATGAGTACAACCCCAAGAACACAATCCCAACGGTGAAGCATGGAGGTGGAAACGTCATTCTTTGGGGATGCTTTTCTGCAAAGGGGACAGGACGACTGCACCATATTGAGGGGAGGATGGATGGGGCCATGTATCGCGAGATCTTGGCCAACAACCTCCTTCCCTCAACAAGAGCTTTGAAGATGGGGCGTGGCTGGGTCTTCCAGCATGACAACGACCTGAAACACACAGCCAGGGAAACTAAGGAGTGGCTCCATAAGAAACATCTCAAGGTCCTGGAGTGGCCCAGCCAGTCTCCAGACCTGAACCCAATAGAAAATCTTTGGAGGGAGCTGAAAGTCTGTGTTGTCCAGCAACAGCCCTGAAACCTGAAGGATCTGGAGAAGATCTGTATGGAGGAGTGGGCCAAAATCCCTGCTGCAGTCTGTGCAAACCTGGTTAAGAAATACAGGAAAAGTCTGATCGCTGTAATTGTAAACAAAGGTTTCTGTACCAAATATTAAGTTCTGCTTTT
Organism: Eptatretus burgeri; assembly: GCF_056783735.1. NCBI lineage: Eukaryota > Metazoa > Chordata > Myxini > Myxiniformes > Myxinidae > Eptatretus > Eptatretus burgeri. Next base: position 143,405,598 of record NC_140961.1, read on the forward strand.
CTGATGTATCAAATACTTATTTCATGCAATAAAATGCAAATTAATTATTTAAAAATTATACAATGTGATTTTCAGGATTTTTGTTTTAGATTCCGTCTTTTACAGTTGAAGTGGACCTATGATAAAAAATTACAGACCTCTACATGCTTTGTAAGTGGGAAAACCTGCAAAATCGGCAGTGTATCAAATACTTGTTCTCCCCACTGTATATATATATATATATATATATATATATATATATATATATATATATATATATATATATATATATTATACATATACACTATATGGCCGAAAGTATGCGGACACACTTTCTAATTAATTGATTCGGCTATTTCAGCCACACCCATTGCTGACAGGTGTATAAAATCAAGAACAGCCATGCAATCTCCATAGAGAAATATTAGCAGGAGAACGGGCCGTACTGAAGAGCTCAGTGACTTTCAACGTGGCACCGTCATAGGATGCCACCTTTCCAACAAGTCAGTTCATCAAATTTATGCCCTGCTAGAGCTGCCCCGGTCAACTGTAAGTGCTGTTATTGTGAAGTGGAAACGTTTCGGAGGAACAACAGCTCAGCCGTGAAGTCGTAGGTCACACAAGCTCACAGAACGGGACCACTGAGTGCTGAAGCACGTAGCGTGGAAAAATCGTCTGTCGGTGGTTATCGGAGTACCGAGTGAAAACTGACTCTGGAAGCAACGTCAGCACAAGCAGTTTGTTGAGAGCTTCATGAAACGGGTTTTCATGGCCGAGCAGCCACACACAAGTCTAAGATGACCATGTGCAATGCCAAGCATCGGCTGGAGTGGTGTAAAGCTCACTGCCATTGGACTCTGGAGCAGTAGAAATGCGTTTTCTAGAGTTTTGAATCACGCTTTACAATCTGGCACTCTGACGGACGAATGTGGGTTTGGCGGATGCCAGGACAATGCTACCTGCTCAAATGAATAGTGCAAACTGTAAAGTTTGGTGGAGGAGGATTAATGGTCTGAGACTGTTTTCCATGGTTCGGGCTTGGCCCCTTTGTTCCAGTGAAGGGAAATCTTAACGCTACAGCATACAATGACATTCTCGATGAATCTATGCTTCCAACTTTGTGGCAACAGTATGGGAAAGGCACTTTCCTGTTTCAGCATGACAATGCCCCCATGCACAAAGCAAGGTCCACACAGAAATGGTTTGGCGAGATCGGTGTGGAAGAACTTGACTGGCCTGAACAGAGCCCTGACCTCAACCCTATGGAACACCTTTGGATGAATTGGAACGCCGACTGCGAGCCAGACCGAATCGCCCACCATCAGTGCCCAACCTCACTAATGCTCTTGTGGCTGAATGGAAGCAAATCCCCACAGCAATGTTCCAACATCTCGTGGAAAGCCTTCCCAGAAGAGTGGAGGCTGTTATAGCAGCAAAGGGGGGGGGGGGGACTAACTCCTTATTCATACCCGTGATTACCTCCACCACCGAAGGTGAAGGAGGTGATGTTTTCACCCCTTTCTGTCTGTTTGTCTGTTGGGTCGCTGAAATCGGTGACCCTTATTGTCAGCAAAAGTCTGTTTGTTTGGATGTTTGTTCGTTTGTCATCAGCATAATTGGTAGTAAACGTGGGCGGATTTTGACCAAACTCGGGTGGTAGGTACATCTTATGACCTCGTGCTTTGGAAATTGTGATGGTTGCTAGGGGCGCTTTGGTTCCCTAGCAACAACCGAAAAACCTTCAAAATCGGTACCGTTCATGCGAAATCAATTCCGAAAGCCATTATCCCACGTAGGGTTATGAAATTTGGCACAAATGATCTACAGGTGATGCTCTATCAAATCTATTCCGGTTTTTGTGATATATGGAATACTTTACCCGCAGTGCCCCCTACAATTAGGGTATGTGCGAAAATTGGTGAAAATTGAAGGCCCCCAAGCGACCAGGTGAGTGCATCGATACGAATGAAACTTTGCAGGTTCATGGTACTCAATGACGACTACAACTTTGCCTCAGGACAGATTGACCGATTTCGCTTAGGTCAGGGTGTCAAACATCAATTAGTGCAAAAATTGATAATATGCGAGAGCTGGAGGTGCCTTCGCGCCAAATGCTACTCCTCCTTGGGTTATGGTCGGATGGTCATGAAAATTCACACTAATCGTCTGGAATACATTGTGCACAAATGATCGCGCCGGATTTTCGACTGAGATCTTTGTTCACCCAGAGCACCCCCTCGAATAAAAATGCCATTTAAAGTCCGATTGACTTCCAAGTTTTGATCATGATCAAACTAAGTGCTATAACTCATTAAACAGTAGCACTATCGACTTGTATGAACCATATATATATATATATATAATATATATATATATGTATATATATATATATATATATATATATATATATATATATATATCTTCTTCTTCTTCTTCTTACGGCTGCTCCCGTTAAGGGTTGCCACAGCGGATCATCCGCATGATCCGCATCTTGATTTGGCACATGTTTTACGCCGGATGCCCTTCCTGACGCAACCCTGGTCGCCTCTTACGAAACACAGGGATATGGTGCACCTATTTTAACCAGGGTATACACCGGCCCAGTACACTGGTACTCACTTCGCCGACCTCGGAAGGATGACAGGCTGAGTCAACCCCCTGGTGTATTAATTGAGTGGCCCAACGGGGCTTGAACTCAGGACCTTTTGGATCCCAAGCCGCTGTCCTAACCACTGCGCCAACACCAGCCTTCGTGTATATATATATATATATATATATATATATATATATATATATATATATATATATATATATATATATATATATATATATATATATATATATATATATATATACACATACACATACACATACACATACACATACACATACACATACACATACACATACACATACACATACACATACACATACACATACACACTAATGAGGTACCTGAAGGGATGCCAAAAGAGCAGACAATGTGGAAATGGCGAATGCCAAACCATGAACCAATAAATCTACATTCCTGTTACACTTCAGTCAATCGTTAGGCATGCATAGTCGGTTCGTGAAAGACTTTGGCAAAAACCTTTCTGCACCTGACCAACAGAAGTAAGGTGGCTAATATTTTTTTTGATGTCACAATGTAAACTGCAAATGTTAAATCCACGAATGTCACTGGTGGAAAGCCTCACATAATTTCCTTCTCCTTTTGACTCAATCTCTTGATATTTACATTCCAAACAGCATCATTCTAATCACAAATTAATACTATCCAATTAATATAACGAAATACAATGTTGAAAACATACATGAGGTGACATCCTGGTAAGGAAGAGCTTCATATGGATCAAAACTCAAAATCATAATTTATTAAGGCATATACAGGGTGTTCGTAAAGTCCTTGAGTGGTTTTAAATATTTATTTAACTCAACCCATTCGGGATAGAATGATGCTGTTTTGTGCATAATATGGAGTAAACAATAGAGTTTTATTATCTGAGTTACACAATAACATTTTGAAAACTTCAATGTGGTTTTTTATGGCCCTCAGCACATCCAACCGACGATCGATTTCTTGCCATGCTGTTAGAATGCCGTGCATGCACCAATAGAATGTGCAACAGAATAAAATGTGTTAGTAATACTATATAATGCAAATAACCTCATCATTCTATCCCCAATGGGTTTAGTTAAATAAATACTTAAAACCACTCAACGACTTTACGAACACCCTGTATGTATATGTGTATGTGTATGTATATATATATATATATATGTATGTATATATATATATATATATATATATATATATATATATATATATATATATATATATATATATATATATATATATATATATATATATATATATACATACACACACACATTTTTCCAAATACATATTCATGTACAAATATACGCATATACTAATCTCTCTATATGCCCACCCGTGAACCCGTTTGGACAGCGGTTGATAAAAAATCATTTCAAAAAATAAAAAAGATAGCTCCAGCAAACTATACCACTGAGGTTGTTTGCATTGATCAAATACTCCCGAAGAGTACTGACTGAATCGGGAATTGATTTCTAAATAATTTTTTCGTTGCCCGATTTGAATGAAACTTGATACTGCACACCGCAGGAGAGTGTTGAGTAAGATGGCCCTAAAACTTTTGCATATGTATATCCATATAAAACATATGTATATGTATATATATATATATATGTATGTATATGTATGTGTATATATATATATATATATATATATATATATATATATGTATATATATATATATATATATATATATATATATACACATATATATACATACATATACATACATATATACACATATATACATATATATACATACATATATATATATATATATATATATATATATATATATATATGTATGTATATATATGTATGTATATATATATATATATATATATATATATATATATATATATATATATATATATATATATATATAATATTCACATGTACAAATAGCATTGGTCAGCATGTCAGCGTTGGTCAGGAACTGTAAGAACCTGTCAGCAATGGTCCGGAACCGTAAGGAACTGTCACCAGCTGTCAGGAACTGTCACCAACTCTCAGGAGCTCCAAGAAAAGGTCACCAGCTGTCACCAACTCTCAGGAGCTGTAAGGAACCGTCACCTGCTGTCAGGAGCTGTCACCAACTGTCAGGAAAGTGGTCCTCCTGTCCTTTTTATAGGCTACCAGTGTGGGCGGAGCATCAAGCAGACTTCAGCCAAATCCACCTTGCCTATTGGTGCATCGCTGCACGTCACTTCCAACCATCAATCTCACGATCATTCCTTCCTCGTTCAGCCCGACACGAACAAGAGCCAGCCAGCATCCACAGAGCTGCCAAACGTTGATGGGAAATGGTGGACGTCAACGTTGGTGAAAGAGAGGTGGGTGTCGAACGTTGATGAAAGACAGGTGAGTGAGGTAAATGATCCACAGCCATGTTTGACCGTCAGCATAACCGTTCAGGAAAAGCCCACGGTGTGCTTAATCAAATGTCCTGTAAGTCCAAGGTATAAATAAATCGTCCACCTCCAAGCCAATGTGTCCCGATGGAAAGGGGGTGGAATGAGTCTCCGTTGGGCTAACGGCTATCTCTCGTGTGCATTAACGTGTCGTAAAGAGAAAAAGGCCATCCCTTTAGGGCGCTGTCACACCTTGACGATTTAGCCAGCGTATGCCGACATGAAAAATTTGTCTAAAACGCTGGCACATGTTGAATACGTTATGGGTAAGTTTTATATACGTTAAGAGCACGCTGAAAAACACTGCCATACATCGTAGTACGCTGGCTTTCATCGTTGTACTTTGCGGTTGTCCTCAAATTTTAGCATGCTTGAAATTTTACGACGTATGCCAGCGTATGACTCACACGTTCCGCTACGCTGGCCATAAGTTGTTGGCACGCTATGTGATCGTTGACACACGTTACTTGTAAGGTACTCATAAGTCGAAACACGTCGAGGTAATGCTTCTTCTTCTTCTTCTTTCGGCTGCTCCCGTGAGGGGTCGCCACAGTGGATCATCCGTATGATCCGCATAGTGATTTGGCACATGTTTTACGCCGGATGCCCTTCCTGACGCAACCCAGGTCGCCTCTTACGACACAGGGATATGGTACACCTATTTTAAACGGGGTATACACCGGCCCAGTATACTGGTACTCATTTCGCCGACCTCGGAAGGATGACAGGCTGAGTGAACCCTCTGGTGTATTAATTCAGTGGCCCAACGGGGCTTGAACTCAGGACCTCTTGGATCCCAAGCCGCTGCCCTAACCACTGCGCCAACACCAGGCTTAACGTTGAGGTATTGCTTAGCGTACCCAAAACTTATTTCTAACCTATGAGTCACGCGCTTTGAACTTATGTGTAACGTACCTCCAACGCATATTGACGTATGTAGACGTATTTGATTGATGTCTTCCGGACGACCACAGAACTTACTGAACGTGTTTCTAATTTACAGCTACCGTATAATGGCGTATTGGCAGCGTTTAAAAACAAAACACAAAACAACAACAATAACTTCCGATATTTCGTCACGTGCCGTTACGTCACGTCCGATTGCCTCTTCAGTTTGCTCATGTCTTATTCTTAGTTCCTCCTCTGTGAATATTTTCTGTTTGAGGATATTGTTACGTCGACGTCAAAACTTAAAAGCAAATGTCCGAATATATTTTAAAATTCGTGATGGACTAAAAAAAAAACTAATAAAAAAAACAAAACAAAATAACAACAACTTCAGATATTTCGTCACGTGCCTTCACTAAGCCAAGGAGAAAAAAAGAAAATGTGCCTTGATGGAGAAAATAAGTTTTGGGTATGCTAAACATTACCTCGACGTGTTTCAACTTATGTGTAACTTACAAGGAACTTGTGGCGACGTGTGTCAACGATCGCATATCGTGCCTACAACTTATTCCCAGCGTAGCAGAACGTGTGAGCCATACGGCGAGTACGTCGTAAAATTTTCAGCATGCTTGAAATTTCACGACATACTCGACGTACCACGATATATAATATGACAGCGTACATCATAGTTTTTCAGCGTGCTCTTAACGTATACACTACTTACCCATACCGTATTTGACGTGTGCCAGCATTTTAGACGCATTTTTCATCGCTCAGCATATGCTGGCTAAATCGTCAAGGTGTGACTGCGTGGTTGACACTTCCAATTCTCAGGCGGTTATGATTTAAATCGGCGTGCGGCAGGTTTTTAACAGGCTATGCCACGTGATCGTCGGCGATACGTGCAGCGTGCTATGCCTAAGTTAAACTATCGTTGGGCATAGGTTGTGAACGCCGACAACAGGCTAAGCATTCATTGGTATAAGTTATCTATAAGACAACGAAACGTTCTGTGCCTTTACTAACATGTTATGCATACGACCAAAACTTTTTTTAAAATATCAAAATTTCAGCGTACGCCAACGTTTTACATACATTTTTATACGTTGCCATTGCTGGCTAAATCGTCAAGGTGTGACAACGCCTTTAGGAAGGGAATCTGTTCTCTACCCTTCTCCAATGCACCTTAGAGTTAGAATCCCACCAGACAAAGGGATGGGTCCATTCTGGACATGCATTTATGGAAATAACTGTCTGACGACCTAAATGTTGTGTGCATTCGTCGGATCTAATTCTGAAATCCATAACAATATCATTCTCTTTACTAACACCACCTCCACCCCTCAACTTTCTCTCTTCTTTTTTCATGTCTCTCTCTCTCTCTCTCTCTCTCTCTCTCTCTCTCTCTCTCTCTCTCTCTCTCTCTCTCTCTCTCTCTCTCTCTCTCTCACTCTCTCTCACCATATCCTCACATCCCTCCCTCTCACCCCATATAGCAACTTTTGGTGAGGCATAGTTCTACCCACCTCCCCCCCCTCCTTGCTCTTCTCCCCTTCCCCTCCCTCCTCACTCTTCTCTCTCCCCTCCATTTTTCGTCTCTTCCTCTCTCTCCTTCCCCTCCCTTCTCTCTCAGCGTTAATACCCCCGTTCAGCGAAGCGACGGGTTGCATTTGCTCGTGTGGAATATTTTAATGATAATTATGACGTCATAGGTCACGTGGTGTGGCAGCCATGTTGGAAAAATGGAAAAACTTTGGACCTCTGTATCTGTGAAAATGCACCAAGGAAAAAATTGAAACTTGGCACATCGCAAGTACCCCTCATGAGGAATAAGTGTGACTTTTATGACAGCATAGGTGCCTTCATTATGATGCAATAATAGAATATGTAGAACGCTACGTCTGCTGAGTATGAAAATGTTTGAGGTCATGGAGGGATGAAATGGTCCACAGAAAAAAAAATTCCTCCTGATGACCATCTTTGGTATTTGCTTGTTTGGGTTCCTTCTAATAATGCAGGACTGTACCTCTTTGGTCTTCCATTTGATTTGAATTGAATTTATTTTAATCCCATTCTTAATGAAATTGAATAATAATTAAAAACATCATGAGTCAGGGTCAGGTGTCCAATCAAAGCAGGATGTCTTCGTACCCGGTCATCTCTGCCAGCAGTTATAAAGTGGCAGTTCTAATTATGTCTCATTAATTATGTAACACCAGTACACAAACACCACACAAAACAAGTTCTGGTGAGGGTCTGCAATCTCTGATTATATCTATACCAGCGGGGTATGCTTACCCATTGTAAGCAATATAATGAACCGTGTGCCTCTCCATCGTCTCGAATCACTCACCTGTATTTATTTATTTTTTCATTTACCGTATTTATTTTCATTTATTTAGATTTTCATTTACGGACACTTTCCGACAGTTCTGTGATTTTTCCATGTGTATCAGCTTCAATGTCCATCAGCACACGAAATTTCAGCTTTCTACGTCACCCAGAAGGTACCGAACTTTAACATCAGTCAATCAGTCAGTGGGTGAATCATTCAGTGAGTCAGTGATTGGAATGAGCTCTCCATATTACATATATATTATATCTATTGTTTTCGTCAAGTTTTGTTTGAATACAAAGCAAACGTGGACAGGCTTTGCATTTTGGGATGCCTTCTCGTCAATATTGTACTACTTGAAACTTTCATGAATAAGTCCTTGTGAAGGAAAATTGCACCTACGGTGTTTTGGTTGTGTGTGTTTATTGATCTGTTCAACGGGCAATGGCAGCAGCTTTGCGGCAGTCGGGCATCCTTCAATGGTGCACCTATACTTCTGGGAAGACCGTTTCCAGGGCTACTTGGTGCAGCAATCCGCTATGTGCCGGGCCACGGGGAAGTTTGAGGTACTGGAGGCTCTGCTCACTCGGAAAGCTCTCTACCAGGCCCATAGGCCGAGCCTTCTGCCGCGACTGCTGAGGGTCGAGGTACGTCTCAGGTAAAGTTCTACTTGTGTGAAAAAAAGCTTTTATCATTGCATTTATTTTAAAGTAAGGCATTCTATATAATTACACATGGAAAATGGCGGATTCAGTGCCCCTATCCCTCCTCTTCATATGCCCCATACTTATCTGCCTATCACGCTCATTTCTGCCAACCTCCTTTCCTTCTCCTCAATGCTTTCCAACTTCCCTACCCTCCTTATTCTTCCCTATCTTCCCCTGTTCTGACCACAAAGTAATACAGTTGAACCAGTTCCAAAAGTTACGGACAATATGGCACTATTGAAAATTGCGAGCAGACTTTAAGATGATAATGAACATTCAGTCTGGTAGCTCATTCCTGCTAAGTAATTATTTAACAAGTTGTTCCTTCAGGTTGGCTCTGCTTGGGACCCCAAAGAGAGACTCTTTCGTAACTTTGGTGGACTCCTTGGACCATACGATGAACCAGCCTCAGTCCAGTGGTGGGGTCCTGGGCCCAACTGCTCAGCTACAGTGGTGTGGCTTGACCCTATGCACGTGGTTGCTTCAGCGTACGAGCTGCGTGTCGATAAAGGTGTCGAGGTGAGCCACCACCGGCCTCTCCTGAAGAAGCCGCTACGTCCTGGTGCCTGGAGTCTTCGTATCCTTCAAGGCTGGGAGCTCATTGCCGAGAAAACCTTCTTGGTGCTACCGGTTACTTTCAGAAAGGGACAGCCCATGAGTCAAGGTGATTGGAAACTTGAAGTGCTTCTTTTAAATAGTTTACAGATTGTATGTGTTGTTGGAGCATACAGGATCGATGTGAAGAATGGGGAGCAAGTCTCAAACAAAAACTCTCTGATGAGTATAATATGGTTGAGTCACACTGATCATACTAATACAACAACTAACCATACTTCTACTTTAATGGCCCCAATTATTCAGTTACACCAACGTGCTGGCTCAGACTGATGTTCAAATGCAGCTCGTAGGAATTTGTAATTTGCTCAGAGTGCTGGTGGTAACTCCTCCATTCTTCGCAAAAAAAAAAACACGGGATATTTAACCTCCGCCAACTCATCGTGGCAGACGAGACACCCTGCTTGTCATCCAAGGGAGGGCAAAACGTTGATGTTGCCTGCGTAAACCTGTGAAACACCAATGTGATAGTTCATAGTCAGATTGGGAATCTAACCCAAACTACATAGTGAAAAGGTAAGTCTACAACCTCTGAACCACCTTGTCAGACTGAGTCCCAAGTCATCAAAAATAATGGGAATTAAAGATTAATTTTTTTAATGTCATTGTCCAGTTGACTCGTTTTTTTAACTTCTTTCTGTTTCCATCTTCGTCAGGAAATGGTCTTGGTGTTTTAAACATGGCCTACTTTGGCTTTCAGTCAGGGATTCTTTTTTTCACAAGTTTCACATTAACTGTTTGAGTGATGTTGGCCATGGTCATGGCCTCACAGGAACCTCCTGTTTGCCATGGTCGTGGCCTCATGGGAACATGCTGTTGGCCACGGTTGTGGCCTCATGGGAGCGTCCTGTTGGCCATGGTCTTTGCCTCACGGGAACGTGCTGTTGGCCATGGTCATTACCGAGGCAAAAAAATTTTCCACCCGTCACAGCTGTTTATAAAGATTAATGTTTGTGATCATATCCCTGAAACGTCTATATAAATGTAACGTTATTTTTCGGTGAAAGCTACTCAAGGTTTCTGGGTTGTATACAGGAAGTATACAACCACACTGACGTTGGTTGTCGTTGGTAATCACACTGACTTCCACCTGCCGATTCCCGAAAAATTGCTCCAATACAGTGCAGCACCATCCTCCCACATCTCCTCTTTCATTCTCCCCCCCCCCTCTCTCTGTCTGTCTCTGGACATATCCAGACAGTGGTTATGTCTGGATGGAGTTTCTCTGCAGACGCGTCCGGGCGGTATTTATGACTGGACGGGAGTTTGTCTCCGGACCGTGTTTATAGTATGACCAGTCGAAAATGGATTTCAAACATTACTTTGTTTCCATCTTCACTGTTATTCTATGCAGAATCATTTTGATGAAACAATATGAATCGTAATTAACGCTCCACCGCACGTCTGCCTTCCCTTCCTCTCACCTCATACTGTCTTCTCTTCCCCCCTCCCTCCTCTTTTCCTTCCCCTCCACCTCTTCACTTTCCCAGCTCTGTCTCCCCCACCCTCTCTCCCTCCCCCATTTCGTATTATCGTCAGCAAAGTGACAGGTCGTATTTGCTAATATATTTGTATATGCTCCAAAAACAACAAAAAACCCACTGAACCAAATCCAACCAAATTTTGTTTTAAGGGCACCCCAAGTATGGTTTCTGTTGGGGTAGCATATCTGGGGGTGGGGGTTGGGGAAGACACCATTTCCCTCCATGTAAATGTGTATCGTACAGCACAATCTAATGGTAACCAGTCTTACAAATCATCTTGTAGAAAGGAAGTTTAAACAATTTAAGAATATGCATTCCGTTGATGTTGAGATCCGAGTGAAAATAATTCAAAGTTTTCGAAATGTTTCATTTCACTCATTTTTAAGCGGAGGTTCAAACCAAAGCATCCAGCACTGACCCTCACAGTGAAGCGGAAGTGATTTTTGCTCACACCATATGTAAACAGCAAGGATGGCTGATGAAGGTGATGCTAGCTGATGCAGATGGAAGATGACTTCAGGGAAATTATGGAGCGAACAGAGCAGAATGTTTGTGAAGTACATGTTGTCTTTTGATTAAATCTATCAGCAAAGTGATGGGGGAAAATACCTCGTTTCTGTGTAAAATAAGTTGGATATCCACCTTTTCCGCATTATTTTGATTCCATCAGCACTTCCAAAGATGTAATAGTTAATCAAATTATTTCGCAAAGAAAAGTTTTCCAACTGGCCTTTAGTTTCTAATAACTTTTGGTTCTGCTCATATCTTGCTTGCTCCTGAAATAACAATTGTTTCTCCACACAAATGAAAATTTCTTTTCCTTTCTTGTTTTCCAGACCAAGCGAGCCAAGCAAATATGGGTCCACCAGGCAATTCCTACGGGGAAAGCGATTTGCGGTGGTTGTTGCGGTTGCTGGGACTACCTGAGTCGCCCACCACGATGCCTACCCGTCTGCCACCCTTGCTTCCTTGGCTCCACAGACTCTTGCGAACCTTCTGGCAACCGGCGGGACTCTGCGCTGTGTCTCCATCAGAATGTCCACACTTGCCACAGTGCACAGCGACCAGTTGGAGTTCTCATTATCCAGACCCCAAGTCACAACTTGGGCCTGTAGGTCCAGATGGCCGACTCACCTGAAACGTACAAGATTGATTCTTCGTATCTACAGAATGAAGATGCCAAAGAAGAAATGTGCTGCAGGCACGCAACGGACGTGCTACGAAGTTTCATCCAATAAAGAACTGGGAATGTTCATCCATCCATTCTCGCTTTTGATTTGAGGATTTATGAAAGGCACTTCCAGTGATCCCAGTCATGAAATGTGCTGGAAGAGTCAATCAAAGTGAAATTTTTCATATTTTCCACCACGAAGAAAGGAAATGCAGTCAGCAATTTACAACTTAAAAAAAAAAAGGAAAATGCATTAATATCTTCCATTTTTATCTAATCGTGCAAGAAAAAGAACCAAACCTTTGACTCTGTGTGAGCCTGCCAAAGCATTTGCTGCAATAAAATGATATGAACTCACACGTGGCTTATTAAAATTGGTATCCACTGTTTGGAATATGACAACGGGTTTGACTCGAAGAACTCATCTTCGTGAGATCACCTTCGACCTTTGTGCAGGAATTGGTCCAAAGGTGCATAACGTTAAAGGTGTCATTACGATGATGCTATCCACATATTGTGTGTGGCTTATAAATGTAGGTTTTGCTAGACAACCAGTGCAGGCCAGAGCAGACTCCTGAGCTTGAGGAGGTCAAAGTACAACCTGCATGAAAAAACACATGATAATAGATCTTCTTATGATATTTGAACTGAAGAAATTACAAGCGAGTTAGGCATCCACAACCATCCTTGACTAGGTTGTGAAACATCGGCCAAGACCCTTGTGCGATTTAAATGAAAAAAAAAAGGATTCCACCAAAAGTTCCGGTCAACACAAAGTTCAGGATAATATTTTAGGTGCTCATTATCTTCGATGCTGTCGACACACAAGCATGGATATCACATGGCAGTAGGCCTTCAACATTTTCTAACAATTTTGAATTTCACATGCAAGTATTCTTCAACAAGCTGGTGTTTCTTCATGGTGAATTGTTTCCTGGGAATCCTGGAAAATTTGTGGGAAATCGATTCAGGATTCCTGCCTTTTTCCTGGTATTTTCGGTTCGGGCTGGAAAATTTGGGCTCGAATCACCTCTAATGGAAAGTGAAGATATGCAGTGTGCTCTGTGAACCTTATTTCCCAACAGGAAGGAGGTTCATCAACTTGTATTTTATGGTCTTCAAGCCAACATCCCACAATCAAGTTGATTCACGAAGAAATGTGACCAATGGTAAAAACTTCATAAAATTACACGATGATTGGATGGAAAATGCGCCCAGCATTCCACAAAATCGGTTTGCTGCTGGCACGCGGTGTTTCATGCAGCAGGAATAAATGGGCTCAACCTCACTTCGCCCAGCCAATGCCAAATTAATCATCACTGCCAGGAAAAATTGTGCAAGGAGTTAAAACGAGATGCTTGCTTCAAAAGTGGGTGACTGACTGCAGAAAGATTCGTGCATGCTCGATTCTTTGTCGGAGTTATGTTGCTCTTTCATGAACTGGGGAAATGTGACCTTCCATATGCCACATGATGACAGTTAAAAAACCAATAACAAACATCATTTGAAGTGCACACATCATGACGAGATGAAAAAGGTGGCGTGATGCTTAACATTTAGCACAAACTCAACTTTGACTGACCAACGTACGACTGTGACCACATTGATGGCTCCAATTATCTCCACCTTCTTATGGGGTAAGCCAGGAGAAAGTTTTTGACCCAAATCTTTCATGAACTCGATGCCCAGGCCCAAGGTGGCAGGAATATGAAACGTGCTGAGTTTACCGGCAATAACTTGACGATTCTTCATGAAAGACGCCTGGGATATTTAACGTCCAGGAACACCCTAAGGTATGGTTGCAACGTTGCTTCTTCAACTTCATCAATACGTATTTGTATAATATATAATATATATCATCTGATCCAGCGTACTCGTGCATTTTGCCTCTCGATGGCAGAAATAATCTACAGTGGTTGCCAGTCCTATTGTAGATCGCGGTGTTCACTTGAACCGGTCTCCCCCCAAAGGCGGAGTGCACTTCATACCGTTCTGCAAGTATATTAGCAGTCGCTAATTCATGCCTCATCGACCCGCTGCCATAGATGATTTTCTGACCTCAAATGGCTCAAATATCCCAGCAAGCTGGTACTCAATTTGCCGACCTCAGAAGGATGACAGGCTGAGTCAACCCCCTTGTGTGTATTAATTCAGTGGCCAACGGGGCTTGAACTCAGGACCTTTGGACTTGGATCCCAAGCCGCAACCCTGACCACTGAGCCAACCACCAAGCTAATATATATAAAACATATAATATAAATAAAATATATTATATAGTGTCATGGAAATGCCCCTTATGGGACTACTAAATATAGGATTAGCTCAGATCCCCCATTAAATGCCCGTTTAGCTCGGTTGTGTGGTAAAAGGGACGTTATATGTGTGTCGGGAGGTTGTTGTTTTATGTTCGTACAGTGGTGGTGAAATGAGAGATCCCTCTTATTCCGAACCCCATCCCGGGATAGGCCCCTCCCAGTCGGCTGAGGGGGTGTGGCCTGGAGAAAGGGTGTGGCTCGAGGGAGGAAGTGACGCAAAGGGGAGGGTTTTGGTAGGTTTTTCGCCGAGAGAGGTGTGCTCGTGGAACGAGAGAGAGAAAACGAGACCTCAGGTTCAGGAGGAGTTTGTCGTTTTCGCCGAGAGAGGCGGGCTCGTTTCTCGAGGCAAGCAAACGAGAGAGGAAACGAAGGTTTCGTAAAAAGGGTTGAGTGTGTGGAAATAGTCGCTCTCGAAGTGTGCTCGTGATTCAAAGCGAGCGAACGAAGGAGTTGAGTTTTGAGAAACGACAGTGGGCTTTTGAGAGGCTGCCTGCACGTTGAGGATTCTGCCGTGAGAGGGACGGCAGCCGGCTTCAAGGCGAGAAAGAAAAAGGAAAGGCAATGGTCAATCAGCCGGGAGAGAACGCTGAACTTGAGAGTCGAGTCTGCCATCGGCCGAGAAAGAAAAGATGATTCGACAGAGAGAGGAACTGAGAGGATGAAGCGGAAGTCGGGCTTCGAGGCGCGAAGGCAGGAGAAGAGACGCCGGAGCGTCTGACGGTCCTTACCTCACGGCTGGACACGTTGTCGATCCGCCTGCGGTGCCCGGCACCTCGATTTGGGCCTTGTCTGGTGAACGGGCCAGGCCTGGATTTGTATGCTGAACCCTGGTGAGAGATTGGCTGAGGCCCATCGTTGATCTGGCGGACTTGTGCCGTCGACATTGCGTGGGGCCAGAGCGCACGGAGACCGCGTACGTGAGGTCTGCGACAAAAGGACAAGCGCCATTTTGCCACGCGGCATGGTTCGAGCTGGGAGTTCGAATCCGTGGACATCCGCCTGTTCGAGCGACATTCGTGCTTTTTGACACTGTCCTCTCGTCCATGAAACCTCACCAAGTACTCTGTCTTGTCTTGCATGCATGCTGTTTGTCTATCTGTCTTTGTCTGCACGTTGTTTAAGGCATATTTCGGTATCGACACCCTGAAAACCTGTAGGCCGTGGTTCCCCAGTTAAGAACGGGTTGAGGATTGTTAATAAAACCATTGTCGTGAAATTTGCTTGTGTTGTGATCCCCAATGTTCCCCAATAAATCGAGTTAATTCGGACGAAGTTGCCGCTATGGATTAATTTGTGTCCCGTCGAGGAACGATCCGTTTGATTGACATATAAAACCAAAATGTTTACAGACTGGCAGAAAACGCTCGGCATCTGACACAACCAGTCTGTAACCAGGGGTTCTATTTCCCCAACTGGCAAGGTACAAGGATTACGTTGGTATCGCGATTGAAGGCGCGTGACCCGAGGCCTGTGCTGAGCCGGCCGGCATTATAGATCCCGGAGACAGCCAGAGTGGGTTGAGAATCCCTCCGTTGCTGAATCCTTGACAATATATATATATATATATATATATATATATATATATATATATATATATATATATATATATATATATATATATATATATATATATATATATGTATATATGTATATATGTATATATATATATATATATATATATATATGT
>NC_140961.1:143429306-143434306 GCF_056783735.1 Eptatretus burgeri
TCGATGTTACAAGAACTTCACTGCAGTTCCTCAGAGGACTGTGGTGATGCCACTCGCCAATCTGGCCCCCAAATCTCTTTTGCGGTCTGCTGTGGAACCTCCTTTGCCAATGGCGTCTACATCAGGAATATTTCCGAAAGAGTGTGTATTGTGCAACAAAGAGCGTAAGAATAGAAAGGGTCAGATTGAGGTAACCGGTGCGTGTCTCACCAAACACGCCGAATCTAAAATCAAGGAAGCTGCACAGATATTAGGAGATGAACAGCAAGGAGTTAAATTCTCCGATGTAGACTTCGTAGCAAAGGAGGTTCGTTACCATCATAGATGTAGGAAGGATTTCTTGGCTGCGGCGTCCAAGGCAGCTTTGAAGAGTGAACGTAATGAACGTAATCACATGGGTATTGATACGATTAGTTCCTACATTGAGCAGTCCGTAATCCAAAAAAAACGACCAGAATTGCTGACGTCTATATATGCTCGGTACGTGGATATGTGTGTTGACTTCGATGAGAAGCCACTACAGACCGTGCAATACCTGATGAAGGTGATCATAAAGAAATTCGGTGAACGTTTAAAGGCGCAGTGCCCAGCAGGTAAGAAGTCCGGCATAATTTTGTACAGCACTGACATGGCCGATGATGCTGTCCGTGTCGTATACGACTTCGCGGCCACACCAGATGGTACGGTCACAAAAGCAGCATTAATCCTTCGGCAGCTCATCAAGAATGTGCCAAACACAGAGTTTCCTGATTCTCCGACGTTGAATGATCTATACTCGTGTGCAGCAATTCCACCCGAATTACTGTCAACATTCTTCAGCGTACTATATGGTGGAACAAATCCAAATCGTCACACGGAGAGAGTTAGACGATGCTCCGAGTCAAGAAGTCAAGAAGTCAAGATGCGCTGTTTGTGGTGGGAAGAGGAAACGTGAAGCCGAAAAAGCACGTCGCTCTTGGTATTGCTGTGAAGTCAATGACAGGGAGCAAACAGCTCGTTACCATGCTCATTGGATTTGGGCACTGCCTGAACTACACAGCTGTGGAAGAACTAGAAACAGCTGTGGGATACGCCATCCATGAAAAAGAACAGACATGTCCCGACGGCACCGTCCCGAGCCTGCCGATGGGAGTAGCGTTTGATAACTTTGATGAACTGTCAAACACGTTGTGTGGGGCAGACACCTTACATGACACGATGGGAATATTGTACCAGGTTGAAGGCAGCGCATCATGTAATAAAACACCTGATAATCCGTGGTGCGCAACACAGCCATCTTCACAACCGTCATCACGACAGCGCAAACCATGAAAGGGAAAACTAGACGTCAGCCAGGTGTCACTTGAGCCATACCGGAAGATACCGAAGATGTCGGTCTTCAGCTACAACGTCGCGGATATATGGAATCAGCAAGACGTAAGCAGGAAAGGACGGAAGTTGGATTTTCTTTGGCTCATGCATCACGCGCTGCAAATGGAGAATATTCCAATGTGGGTTGGTTTCAACTCCAAGTTCTACGTCGACAACCTTCCAAAACAGGTGGTACTATACATGGGGAATATCCAGGTGCTGATCACTGCCCTGGCAGTTATACGGAAGACCATGAAAAGAGCTCAGAAATGCGCCCACGAATGCAATCAGAAATACGCTGTCCTCAGGTACGACCTGAATGCAGCCAAACCGGCTCTTCAGACACAGGTAACGGAAAGTCCCCAGTACGACGACATATTTATTATGCCGGGTGCTTTCCACATTGAGATGGCATTTTTCAAGGCAATTGGCAAGCTCATTGCAGAATCCGGTGGACCGAAGATGCTGACAGAATGTGGTGTACTTGCACCAGGATCGTTGAGAGGATTCTTAGACGGAAAACACTTCAATAGGTGCAAGCGCCAACATCCGATCCTCGCCCTCGCGTTCGAAATGCAACACTTCAATGCATTCCTGGAAACATTCGAGTCCAAAGATGAGATCAGGGACATGTTTCAAGAATTTGAGTTCACCCCAGGAACGAATATATCCCAGGAAATTGAATTGTCCAATCTGTTCAAAGACTGTGCGGAGTCATATGGCCGCTTCACTGAACAGACGCGACTGGGAGCGCATGGTGCCACCGCGCAGTTCTGGCTGATGTATGTCACATACATACAGGCTTACCATGACCTCGAACGCGCAATCAGGAGTAACGACATCGATCTGTTCACATACACACTCATGGAAGTCATAGCTCTTCGTGACAAATCATGTCAATTACTCCCGTTGGCTCTCCAAATTCCAACTGGACCTGCTCAACATTGATGAGACGCATCGTGACATCTTGAAGGCAGGCGCCTTCACTGTGTGAAGGACTGACCATCCATTAAGTTGATGTCCGGTGGACCTAACCCTCGAACAGACTGTTAACGCCAACGCTACGTCACGGATGACGGGGTTATCATCCGCCACCAACAACTTCAGTGCCAGGTTGCGGTGGATGATAACGAAGTCGGCCCGGGCTGCATCTCTCGCCACAGTTCGGGAAATGTTTGGAATTACAGTTCACGAAGACGCAACAGCCGAGTTGAAACCTGCACGCATGAAACGAGATTGTGGCGACCTACGTAAGGTCATGCAACAGATCACAGATACGTGCAATCCGTTCGAACCTTCCACCGCCAGTACCTCGCCAACACTGTACAACATTTACACTGGGAAAGCTGCTGACGACGCCGTGCGAGAGTGCTTACTCGGTGTTCCTTGCCGATGCTAACAACTACACAGGGAGTTTGTCGAGGCATGCCAGAGTGACCCCAAGTGATTTGAACAACCAATCAAGAGGGTGAAAGTCAGCTCATTCAAAGAGGCATGCGCGAAGAACAAGCGGGCTTCCGACAAGAAGATCGCTGCCCTGAAATGCACACGAAACCTCACTGGTCGTCTGGCTGTGGTCGCATCGAGAAAGAAAATGGACCTCAAACATGTCTTCTCCTACCCTCTAACACCTGTCCCACTATCACTTTGTGAAGGCGATGGTACAACGGTGAAAACATCCAAATGTACGCTGTTGCAGAGTCTGGAATTGAGAGTTGATAAGTCCTCACCTGAAAGTGTAAGTGCAGCTGTAGTAGATGGGAACTATCTACTTCACACCCTCCCACCAAACTTGCCAGCCACATATGGGGGACTCGCTGCTTCAATCCTCACTCAAGCAGTTTCACTCTCCCCACAATGCGTCGACCTCGTCTTTGACGCATACACAACACCTTCCATCAAGTGCCGTGAACGGTGTCGCAGAGGTGCGACAAACAGAGAGTACATCATTACAGGAGCGGATCAACGGCGTCCAAACATGAATGAAGTGCTTCAGTCGATATCCTTCAAGCAGCAGCTTCTGTCGTTCCGAGCCACTGAATGGCGAAACCCCCAGTATGCACGTATCATCGGTTACCGCGATATCTACCTTGGCCATCAGCAGGAATGTTTCCGCTTCTTTGTGAGAGACAGAGAAGTCAATAGGGAACTGGACAATGAATTGGCTGCCAACCACGACGAGGCGCACACGCGTATTGCCCTGCATGTCAAATCGATCGACACCGACGGAGCCAATCACATTGTCATCCGGGCATCAGATACCGACGTTGCCATCATTCTCCTCTTCCACAGCGAGAAGTTCGGAGCAAGGATCTGGATGGACACAGGAACTGGGAACAAACTTCGGTATGTAGCGATCACTGCCATAGATGCCTCTCTGCGACGGGACATGTGTGCTGCACTCCCTGACCTGCATGCCTTCACGGGTCGCGACTTTACATCCGCATTCGTGAGGAAAGGTAAAGCGAGGACACTGGCAATACTTAAGAATCAGGAGTACCAGGGGGTGTTTCGTCAACTCGCCGAATGTCCATGTGTGAGCACATCTACATGTAAAACGCTGCAAGACTTCACATGCGAGCTCTATGGTGCCAGGAAGAGGGTGGCCCTCGACGACTTCCGCTACCAAAAGTTCGAGAAGGCCTTCGGGCCAAAGGCAAACTCCGCGAATCCGCTCCACAAGCTGGCTGGCATAGATGGGAGCAGCCTTCCCCCATGCGAATCTGAGATCAAAATGCATAAACAGGGCGGCATTCGTAGCAAGGATGTGGGGCAGAGCCACAAATGCTCGAATCCAGATTCACCTGACAGCCGAGGACGGTTGGGCAGTGGCAGGCGATGGGCAATCCTACGATGTCGTGTGGTTTGAAGGGCCACAGATGCCGGACGCGTTGGTGGCCGATGTGGACGTCGAGAGCGACGACGAGACGGATGATTTGGTGCAATCGTCAGACGACGAGATGATGTTCGATGACGAACATGACATGACGTAATAAACAGGACAAACACGACATGACGTAATAAACATGACGAACACGACATGACGTAATAAACATGACGAACACGACATGACGTAATAAACATGACGAACACGACATGACGTAATAAACATGATGAACACGACATGACGTAATAAAGATGATGAACACGATACGACATACTAAAAGATGATGAACACGATACGACGTACTAAAACCTGACGAACACGACATGACATAATAAACATGACGAACACGACATGACATAATAAACATGACGAACACGACATGACATAATAAACATGATGAACACGACATGACGTAATAAACATGATGAACACGATACGACGTACTAAAACCTGACGAACACGATATGACATAATAAACATGACGAACACGACATGACATAATAAACATGACGAACACGACATGACATAATAAACATGACGAACACGACATGACGTAATAAACATGACGAACACGACATGACGTAATAAACATGACGAACACGACATGACGTAATAAACATGACGAACACGACATGACGTAATAAACATGACGAACACGACATGACGTAATAAACATGACGAACACGACATGACGTAATAAACATGACAAACACGACATGACATAATAAACATGACGAACACGACATGACGTAATAAACATGAC
>NC_140961.1:143441806-143571055 GCF_056783735.1 Eptatretus burgeri
AAATAGGGGAGTTCGGTATACTTTCCGCCAGTATTGTGACGAGGTTGCTAAGGTGAGTTATCATGCACGCTGCAATTACATTAGCAATGCCACATGAAGCAGTCTTGTAGATAACCCAAAACTGTTTGGGTCTTGTATTGAAAAATTTGTCTTTCAGAAAATCTGGGCAACCCGACTCTGACTGCTAACTAAGCTATGCACGTCAGGCAAAGAAAAGGCACACACTCTGAACTCGTACTTCGTCTGTTTTCATAAAATAATCCGCTCCTCGGGCTTTGATAAAGGACCATTTCCATATGCAGTAACCCTCTCTAAAGTTTTCACATTTTGATGCCACCCGAGCTTATTTCATGATGCTTTCAAATCAAACATGATATACAGATTCTTCACAAACTACTCCAAAGTGATAAAGCTAAAAAAAAAAAAAAAAGTGCAGATAAAATGTGAATAGTTTGATCAACAGAGAAAAATCAGATGATTATAAAAGTTGAACAAGTGCTGTATTTGAAACCCTTTGTAGTCAGAGTACAGACCACCACAAGAAAGGCACTCGGTAGAGTGCATACCTCCATGAAGCTGAACAGTTTATGTTTCGTGTCCCACCGATAGGCCGGATTTGAACCAAAATCGAATCTGCTCGTTATTGTCAAAAGAACAAACTCATCCACCAAGTTTTATCATAACCCGTCCAGGATATGTCAAAAGATTATGCTCACGGACCGGTCGACAACCAGACAGGGCTGAAAATATAACCGCGGTCCACCTTCAGTGGCAGAAGTAATAATAAACTGGAACAGAAACAAGTTGTCCTGCAATTCCAATGAAGAAAATGCATTTGCTGCAATAAAAAAAAACGACTTAATAACACTTTATTTAAAAGAAAATAAAAAAAAAACAATTTTAAGTTTTATACAAAGAAAATGCGATGTACAAAAATGTCACCTGAAATAAAAAACATTAACCTTCATTTGGAAAAAAAACAAAAAAAAACACAAAGATCGCTGTGCAAGCCACGAGGTGATCTTCAATCCATTACAGGCGACGTAACCGAGGACTTACACATTTGGTTCAACAATGCCGGGAACGACGAAGGCCTAAAGCAATAAATGACCGCAGCAATTCATTACAGTTACAGCCAAAGGTTAAACACACAAAGTCAGGTTATTAAAGAAATATAAAACAAGATAAAAAAAAAATAATAAGAATAAAATATATTTATGTAAACACCACACTGGTAGTCCCATAAAAACAAACAAATAAGCTGAACAAGCAGTTAGGTACCATGATGCGTGAGAACGAAAAGTTAGACGTCAGACAAGTTAAGTTTCCTGGGTGGAGAGTTCCAGTTGGCAGAACTTGTGCGTTTATCAAAACACGGCTTGAATTTGGTGAAAACAACCTCCAGCCTTATATCGATCATCATTTCCTTGAACAGCTCATCAAAATCAATCGGATGAAAGTATTGTTTCGTTATCGCAAGGTGTAGCGCTCTGCCTGCAAACATGCGCACAAACCATAAATAAATCATGTGCTTTGTTTAGCCCAGTAAAAAGAAGTAAAAAAAACAAACAAACAAAAACATTTGAGGAAGTGCAAGTAACAAATAAGTACCTGAACAAGAGCGCGTGAATTCTTTGCCACCGAAATGGAAAAATAAATAAATAAATAAAAAGGCCTTTGTTCTTATGGGATTTTTTTGCCACAAGAGAGGAAAAGTTCTGAATAGCACCTGAACACTGGGATAGCTCTTAACACACCATGAAAACTGACCTCTGAACCAGAACGACATTTGATGGAGCGCATACCTCTGCCAGGCTGAACAGTTTACGTTTCGTTTCCCACTGCTCGGCTGGATCTGGATGTGGATGTCAATCAAAATCGAATTGGCTTGTTCTTGTCACCTACCCAACTCACCCACCAAGTTTTGTCACAACTCGTCCATACCTCTTTGAAATATCATGCTCACAGGCAAACATACAGGGATGAAAACACAAACTCCGTCCACCTTCCGTGGCACAAGTAACTAAGGCCCAGGTTGAATAAGTAGCCTCTTCAGGCTTGAAGATCCTGCCCGAAACGGAGCAAACAGCACGCAAGTCATTACTGGTTCCTTGACGAGCAGGAAGTAGAAAATGGATTCGAGACAAACCTGTGGCCCACTTTGGAACGGGCTTTCTTGGACAATCCTCGTCGTCGGTTGAATCGTCGCTGACAATGTCCAACCCGTAGTCGTCCTCGTCGCAAAACCTCAATGGCTTTGGGGTCACGGAACACGGCGTCATTTCATACGATTCCAGGTTCTTTGAAAACTGCAAAGAAAATGGACGATAAGAGTTTTTACCAATAACTGGCCTGCTCCTAATGTGTTGCTCGATGAGCTCAAAGCAACCCTTCTCAACACTTTCATCACTGCTGTCAAGACGCAAGTTGACAAATGCCAAAAAAGGCAAAGTAAAGGTTGAAGGTTATGTAGTTTAAGATTTTCTCAATCTCAATGGAATAACCAAGTTTTATTACAATCCAATGTCCATGCTCTTTCCAGAACATCACGACGGCTGAAAGCGTCTTCAAGCAGAGATTACACTGGGTGTTTTGACCTCGTGACAACCATGACAGGAATTTGGAATTTAGGAAGGGCGCAGGCACACAATGGCCTACTCTTAGAAAAGACATCCTGGGATATTTAGCGTCAATCAGTGAATGCCAGCAGGTAGGACACCCGACGCCCCACCGTAGGACGGCACACGATTTTATGCAATGCCCTGTCCATCACCGAGGGGGTGACAGTCTTTAGTAGGATTGGGAGTTGAACTAACTTCAGACAGCTCAAAAAGGGAAGTACACGACTCAACTTCAAGTGATCTCATCTGGTCATGAACATCGCCATCACAAACCTCAAATCACATACCTTCTTCATCAGATCAGCCACAGTCTTTGGTTCTTCCTCTCGTTTTGAAATCAATACTCCGTCATCATCCTGGTGGAAAAAAAAAAAAACCAATCAAGTAAAATAACATTTCTCCTAATCGACTTGGCGATTAAACTGAAAATAAATAAATAATAATAAAGATTATTAAAAAAATAAAAAATTAGACAACCACAGAACGTCAAGGTGCTTACATCAGTGTCTGGATGAGCGTTACAGACCCTTGTATCACTGCTGCGATGAAAAGGAAAACGTGAAAATGGCAGGGGCAAAACTTAAGGATTAAAACAGAAAGGTACAAGGGTCACACATTCCATCAACAAACCATGAAATTCCGGTGGCTTCAGTACTTGAGCACAAATTTGCACAATGAAAAACATTTTCTTCTCGTGAAGAATTCCCTCATCGCTCTTGATGTTTTTGTGGCCCATGCTATTCGCATCAAAGCACACCCATAGCAAGGTCAAGCAAACGTAAGAAAAAAAAAGAGTTTACAAGAAACCTCAAAAGGCACACTTACCGCAATGCTGCCGTCGGTGTCCTTAGATTTCCTTGTGTTTTTGCCTGCTTACGCTCTTGGGCCTACGGGTGAAATGCTCAAAAACATCAGTGGTCTTCTACATAATAGCATACACCAAAATGGCAACATTGTCAAAACTCTCCACTTGCTAACTCCATTACGTTCACCGGCTCTTGAAAATAAATGAATAAACAAGAAAAAGACGTCGTGCAGAGCACGATACTAGCAAAAGCCACAAAAAAGAAAATCCTTTTCAAATTTCTCGTCAATCGGATGAAAATTGAGGATTTAAGAAAAAAAAAAATTGGAAAATGTATTGACCTTTTGACCTCAAAAAACAATGGACTTCTTTATGACAAATTCTACCATGTGGTGAAGTTTCGTGAAGATCGGTTAAAATTGTGACCTGTCGGGGATAAACAAACAAAAACAAGAAAAGGACGTCGTGCAGAGCACGACTTGCAAAATCCACACCCCCCCCTCTCCAAAGGTTGCCATGGATACATCAAATTGTCCATTTCATTAACATTAAAATTGATAATCTTAATCAAAGCTCACGTCAATCGGATGAAAATGATTATTTTTCAGATTGAAATTGATTTTGAAAGTTTGACCTTGAGTTGACCTTTTGATCTCAAATGCAGTTGGTTTCCAAATTCAGTGATGCAATATGAAATTGCTGCTTAATTTTCACGTTAAACAGATGAAAAATGATGATTTTAGAAACCAATTGGATCGTTGACCTCAAGATGACCTTTAACCTCAAAATCAATAGGCTTCTCAGTTGAGACTACCGCTGCACCTTGGTAAAGTTTCACGATGATTAGTTTAGAATTGTCACCTGTCGGTGATTGACAAACAAACAAACAGACAGACAGACAGAACTAGGAGGGCACTCGGTAGCACGCATACTTCTGCCACACAATGCCTGATCCAGGAGAACATATCGGGCCCAATACATTTGTGAGATATTGTGCTATAAATCGTTTTTGGCCCAATCTCTCAACGGTGCAGAATCACTTTACAAATTAAATAATCATATCCAGATCCAGATCCGGATCTTCACCAAAATGGAATTAATCTTCCTCGTCACACACCCAACATGTTCACCAAGTTTCATCGGAATCCGTCCACAACTTTTTGAGATATCCTGTACACAAACAAACAAACAAATGAAATTGCTCGTTGAACAAGGAATTGCCGGAATAACTGTCATATCTCATGATCTCTGAAAAAAAACAAAAACCTGGAAATTAATTTGGTTCTTATAAGTCGATAGTGCTACGGTTTAATGAGTTATAGCACTTAGTTTGGTCATGATCAAAACTTGGAAGTCAATCGGACTTGAAATGGCGTTTTTAATCGCAGTTTGAAAGTTTTGACCCGTCCCCCCCCCCGACATTCCACCCCCAACCGCTAAGAAGGGTGTTAGTGTGACACCCCAATGAGACATATGGTCAGATGCAGAATTGGAAGATGCACATTTTGGATTTGGTTTGAAGTCGATACGACCATTTTAGCGGACGTTATTGCGAAAATGAGAATTTCGGTTTTTCGGTGACCTTGACCTTTGACCCAGATTCACCAAAAGCAACAAGTGTCTAAGTTGGACCATGGTCGACATCTGTACCCAGTTTGGTCATGATCGCTGAAACAGTGTGGCTGCTACAGGGTAAACAAACAAACAGACAGACAGACAGACACACAGAATGACACACACAACCGACCAACATAATTGCCGATATCCGAAGGATTCTGGCAATTAACAAACAGACAGATAGAAAGGCGTGAAAACAACCTCCTTCACTTTCGGTGGTGGAGGGAATAACAAAATCGGCTGACCAATATATTTGAAAAATCTTCGATTTTCGCAAGTCATAAACATCTACAAAATAAGACGTTTACAAATCTTCATAAAACCTCTCCCACGCTGGTAATATAAATCCTTTGACAATAAAGGGAATGTCTTAACCGTAATTACAAATATTTTTTTTTGTTGGAAACAATGTTGAGCCTTGCACAAGAGACAGAACAGGCTAATACACAAAACAGGCTCGCATGAGAGCTAATTTCTCGTCTGCAGCCTGATGGAGTACTGCTCTCCACTCTGGGCTGGTGCTCCTGCCTCTCACCTCCCTTGGCTTCATGCTGTGGAAACCAAGACATTTAGGATCATTCATATCTCCCGTGATAAGGCTAAGTCTTTGGGTCTCTCACTCTCTCACCACAGGCAGGTCGTGGTCTTTCTGTCCTCTCCTGTCTCCTCTTCAGCCTCCACCTCCACCACATGCTTTTAACCTCCACCCTCCCCCCCACCCCCTGAAGCAGCAGCATCATCTCCTCTGAGCTAAGTCTTATGTTTTCTATTCACGGAAGAGAACAGTATAAACGAGTACGTAATATGTAATATGTAATATGTTTACCCTAAACCAACTAGCTGTTTTGGAATAAATTTCAAATTGTAAAACTCATGTTTTTTAAAATTTCAGTGTTAACATGCTTTATATATGTATGTATATATATATATATATATATATATATATATATATATATATATATATATATATATATATATATATATATATATATATATATATATATATATATATATATATATATATATATATATATATATATATATGGTCACGAAAAAATAAGTGACCACTATATTCGTTATTGGTGTGCGTCTTTCTGTCTGTCTATCTGTTGGGTAGTCGATCTAGTCTATCCTTATTATCAGTATTTCAAAATCAAAAATCGGGCCACGAGCGACTGTGGCCAGTGAATTCAGCCATATTGTCAAAATTTCCAGCCAGATCCTATGAAAACTGTCGGAGAAGATAGACTTTGAATGAACCCTGGTCGAAAACAATAAAAAAACGAAGTTCGTTATATCTCAGAGACTATGAGTCAGATATACATGAAACTGGTATGGTAGGTTCATGGTATGTCCTAGTTACGGGCGAGAAAGAACTGTTGCTATGGACGCTTTTGTTGGCTAGTAACGGCTGAAAAATGACTAAATTCAACTTGATGGACTACCCATGTCCGCCTACTGGCCTTGTCTGTCTGTCTGTCTGTCTGTCTGTCTGTCTGTCCCGAGCATAGCTCCATGGGTTTTGATCTGATCCTGATAAAATTTTGGTGGGAGGTTTATATCATGATCTAGTTGTGTTTTCCTGAGAATGGGAGTGGTGCGCGCATTATGAGCGGAGCCACGCCCAAAAAAACGTGTTTTTAGGGGGTAGCCAATTTCAATTTGCATCTTCTCCTAGGGGGTTTGTCAAATCTGACAGGGGTTTCGGTATTTGGTTAGCCCAATGGCACCTGCATAGCCCCACGGAGCTCGATTTTTCATTTTCGTCCCAAGGTCACAAGGTCACAAACTTTGAAAATTGCGAATTTTGACATAAAAATCATATGACTGCCCAAACTTTGAGAGCAAGGATGACAATATTTTTTATGCATAATCTTGAGGTCATTCCCCACCTAAAATCTTGAGACCATTTTGCTCTATCTCCAACACCTTGCCCGTGGCGCCCCCTTCAAGTTTGTTTTTACGCTGATTTCATCAAAGTATGGATAATCTGAGGAGTGCGAAATGCCATATAGCCTATATGACGTTATATTGTTCCTGGAATGTTCCAGAGGAAGTTTTGCACCAAAGGTCATAATCCTTGACCTTTGACCTTTAAAGGTCACAAAGGTCAAATTTTTAAAGTTGTGGGAATCGAACCGGGTTTTTGACCTTCTTTGACGAACTAACTCCAAAAAGCTATAGCACGTATCCTGTTTCCTTATTTTAATGTCCACAACATTGTATTGTGACCTTTAAAGGTTATACAAAGGTCAAATTTTGAAAGTTGTTGAACAAAACCGGGTTTTCGACATTTTGCAGCTAATAACCCGTCACTCGTACCACATCATGTTGATCATTTTTATAACTTGGTCAAAAATTATCACATCGTCTCATCCTTGACTTCTGAAACAATCTACATCGTCAAATACCGCTCGTGAAGGCCCCGTCACACCTTGACGATTTAGCCAGCGTATGAAAAATTTGTCTAAAATGCTCGCACACGTCGAATACGTTATGGGCAAGTTTGGTATACGTTGTAGTACGCTGGCATACGTCGTAGTACGCCGAGCTGTCGACAAATTTTAACATGCTTGAAATTTTTCGACGTATGCCAGTGTATGACTCACACGTTCTGCATACGCTGGCCATAAGTTGTAGGCACGTTACGCGATCGTTGACACACAGACACACGTTACTTGAAAGTTACTCATAAGTCAAAACATGTCGAGGTAATGTTTAGCGCCAGTGTTCCAGACTCCATGTTTTTTTTTTATTCGGTATGACGGTGATGTTGACACTTCAATCTATAGTGCGGTTATAATATAATTAATAGGCTGCGCTCAACGATTTAAATCATAACCGCACTAGAAATCGAAGTGTCAACATCACCGTCATGCCGAAGAAAAAAAAAAAATCATGGAGTGTGGAACACTGACGGGTTCCTCCTGTGTGAACCCCATTTTTATATACCAATTCCCCTAAACGCTGCCAATACGCCATTATACGGTAGCTGTAAGTTAGTAACACGTTCAGTAAGTTCTGTGGTCGTCTGGAAGACGTCGAATACAGCTACATACAGGTTCAAAGCACGTTACTCATAGGTTACAAATAATTTTCGGGTACACTAAACATTACCTCGACGCGTTTTAACTTATGAGTAACTTGCAAGTAATGTGTGTCGACGTGTGTCAACGATCACGTAACGTGCCTACAACTTATGGCCAGCGTGTGCGTCATATGCTGGATACGTCGAAAAATTTTCAACATGCTGAAAATTTGTCGACGTACTCAGCGTACTTTAGCGTGCTCTTAACGTATACAAAACTTACCCATAACGTATTCGACGTGTGCCAGCGTATTCGGCAAATTTTTCATAAGTCGGCATACGCTGGCTAAAACGTCAAGGTGTGACAGGGCCTTTAACCATCGTCGTCTTCAGACTTGTACATGTTTATTTCAATTATGATGCGTTTATTTCTGATTGCCACCCACCTTCCTCTACATACATTACTTGAAGCCCGGGGACTGATCCTCCCTCTTCCCATTGGGCCTTGGTTTCCACTAACACAATTTTAACTATTGTGGCATTTTCCAGGAGCCTCACCCCCACAATGTCACTTAAAAATTATCGTATCCGGCTCCGTATCTGGGTCATCACCAAATCAATTCGTCCTAGTCACACACCCAACCTGCCCACCAAATTCCATCCGAATCCGTACACAACTTTTTGAGATATCCTTCACTCAAATAGGAAAATGAACAGACAGACTGACAGACAGGGGTGAAAACATTACCTTTGTCCACCGTCGGTGGGAGGAGGTGATGAAAGTGATATTTCGAGAAGAATATTTTTGTATTCGACTTGAACATCCATTACTGGGAAGATTGTTTACAGTTAGTTAGGGCAGCATTTTGTTATCATGAAATAAATAAATATTGAATACCACATACCTTTTCAGGAGTTTCAATACAAGATATTCATTAAGGGGGGGGGGGTGAGAGGGTGGATGTCATGTGTCATGTTATGGAGGGGTTTCCCGGAATCACCCTCCCTCCAGTGTAAACTAAAGCATTCCCTTCCCCCTTACGTTTTCTGCACGTCTTTCCTTGGCAGATACTGGACTCGTTAACGCCATAATGTCTGGCCAAAACACCTCGCCTGGAACCCTGTTGTGAGCTCGTGACCATTTTGATTAGATCACATTTCCTGTATCACGTGGGTTTTCATTATAATCAGAGATCGCTTGCAAGATCGAAGATTTTTCAAGTATATTGATCACTCGATTTTTGGGTCACTGAATTGGTGACCCTTATTTTGTCAGTAATTCTGTCTGTTTCTTTGGATGTTTGTTCGTTTGTAATCAGCATAATTGGTAGTAAACGTGGGCGGATTTTGACCAAACTCAGGTGCTAGGTACACCTTATGACCTAGTTTCCTTGGAAATTGTGATGGTTGCTAGGGACGCTTTGGTTCCCTAGCAACAACCGAAAAACCTTCAAAATCGGTACCGTTCACGCGAAATCAATTCCAAAAGCCATTATCCCACGTAGGGTTATGAAATTTGGCGTGAATGATCTACAGGTGATGCTCTATCAAATACATTCCGGTTTTTGTGATACATGGAATACTTTACCAGCAGCGCCCCCTACAATTAGGATATGTGTGAAAATTGGCGAAAATTGAAGGGCCCCTAGCGACCAGGTGAGTGCATCGATATGAATGAAACTTTGCAGGTTCATGGTATTCGATGAGTACTACAACTTTGCCTCAGGACATATTGACCGATTTCGCTTGGGTCAAGGGTCAAAGGTCAATTAGTGCAAAAAAAAATCGATAATATGCGAGAACTGGAGGTGCCTTTCGCGCCAAATGCTACTCCTCCTTGGGTTATGGTAGGATGGTCATGAAAATTCACACTAATCGTCTGGAATACATTGTACACAAAGGATCGATCGGGATTTTCGATTTAGATCTTTGTTCACCCACAGCACCCCCTCGAACTTTGGGGATTTCCGATTTCAAACCGCATTTTCGGTACTTTTCATTCAAATGGACACTGAGTAGTTATCAGTCGATGGAACTCGATGAGATTTAATATGCATAATCTTCAGGTGATTCCCTATCCGCTATATGACATCCATTTTGCTCTATATCTTATAGTTTCCATGCTCGGCGACCCATCGCCGTCTACCGGCTTGTGTTATTGTCTGTCTGTCTATCGCCTACAGGTCACACTTTTAAACCGATCTTCAAGAAACTTCACCACATGGTAGAGTTTGTGATAAGGAAGAAGCCTATTGTTTTTGAGGTCAAAAGGTCAACAACTAAGGTGGTATTTCTAAAATCCTCAATTTTCATCCGATTGACTTGAAATTTGAAGAGGTTATATATTTCAGGTCATAGAATTCAACCAACAATTATTTTGGAGGTCCACATACGCCAAAAGGTCAACACAGGTCGAATTTCTAAAATTGTCAATTTCCCTCCGATTCACTTGAAATTTGAAGAGGAGCTGCATATTTGGTCATTGGATTCAACCACCAATTATTTTTGAGGTCAAATTTGTTTTATGGATGATACAAGTATCGTGCTCTGCATCATGTCGTCTTGCTTGTTTGTTTCTCTGCTTGTTTTCACGTCCGTCTTACTTTTGTCCTGGGATTCTTAGTTTTTGTTGTCCTGCGACTTCTTAAAATAAACTTATCGGTGTGGTGACCGGCCGGCCGTTGCAGACTTAACAGGTGAGAAACCATTTCAGCGTGGCTTTCATAATGTCAAATCTCCGGGGGGGGGGGAGGTTAAAATTGGTAATGTTCTCTAAAAAGAGACCGACGGAATTAACAAATCTAACGTCCTCCTCCAGCAGGGGTTGGTAAACACATACCATGCCACGAGTGACGGACACAAGGGAAAGTTGCAAGTCGTAATAAACAAATGAGTTTTAAAATATTGATTAGCGTGGGAGATGGGGTTTTATCAAGTGTGTGTGGGTGTGTCACAACTTTTTTTTTTTTACCATTTGAGCTTTTGTCATCAAATTTTCAACAAAGCTGGATACGAGAATATGGAGAAGACAAATTAATAACTTGGTCAAAAAGGTCAAACGGTCAGAGGCACTGTTTGGCAGACAGAAGAAGTCTGAATGCAAAGTGGACGGACCTTGCATTTTCAGATGTTTTCTGGTTTTATTTACATTTATAACACTCTCGTTTCTGCGCCGTCACATTTTTCTCATCCCCACAACGTGCAACGTAACGACGGCGCTTCGGTATTTTCTGTGACTTTGATTACCTACCCTCTCCTCCAGTCTCCTCTTCTTCTCTTGCTCATTAAGCACAGCCTTTTCTCGAGCCTTCCTGAGACGCTCTTCACGTTTCCTGCACAAAAATAATAATGAATGCTTTTGCTGGATGGACAGCGCGTTGAAATAAACATAAAAAAAAAATGCGAAAACAAATTACAACAATGAACAATAAACGAATTAAGTAAATAAACCGCATCGATCGCAAGTCCTGGCTCTCCGATTTTTCTCAAGGCGACGTGTATAGACAGCATTTAAAAGGAACACCAGGTGTTCACGACTTACTTCCTCATTTCATCTAACTTTTTACTTTTTTCTTCTTCGGCCTTCTTCTTACGCTCTTCGTCCATTTGTTGCTTCTTCAACAATTGCTCCATGAGTACCTTACGATTGTCCTGCGGTGGAGAACAGCAATACATCAGAATGACAAACGACGTGGCACCTGATGGGAGAACCTTCGCATCCAAGCGACAAGGGCCGGGGAAACAGCATTTCCGCTCCGACGAAGAAAACGAAGGCTACGGTACATGTCACAGTGACGACCCGATAGATTTTTACCCCCTCGCAACACACAATGTTTTCGCTATTCGACTCGCTACTCCTTTGTCTTGCCATCTTCAACTTGTCCATCACATCACATCATCAGGAAAGATGCAAATAAGAAGCCACTTCGCTACAAGCTTTCCTCCACTTTTATGTGACATCGTGGAATCCGCCGTCACAACAGACATCGAGTCGACAACAAACCCGTTCTGTTATCGTCGGTGTGGATCAAGATTTACTGCCACTTCCCTCTCAACGATGGAGCGAGGGCTGCAATAGTAAAGCGAGGCTCAGGGCAGTGTCATTGGACATCACCCACAGATTTCATTTTCTATAAGATTTGGACAAACACACATGGCAAAGCCAATCAGAATTGTAGATGACAAAAAATAAAAATAAAAATAAAAAAAAACCGAGTAAAGTGTGAGAGATGAACCCAAAAACGATATGTAGCATCACATTTCAGTTGTGGACGAGTTGTGAGTTGGGAAGGTGACGAGAACAAGCTATCGGGATGTGCAACATCAAATCGGGACTGTCCCGCCAAAATTGGGGTGGCTGGACAGTATGCGAACCGCCTTATTGGCACCTTCAAAAACCTCGAGCTTCGCACTACTTGAACTAAAATATTAAGGCACTTTACATCATCACGACCAATCAAATTTTCTGCTCGCAGACCCCACCAATGTCCTTTCCCCCCTCAAGACTTCACGGGGTTCAGTGTTCTTTGAACTATAGTTTTTTTTTAACCACTCATTCATTCAAAAGTTGACTTTCACTTTTAAAACAAAAGCACATTTCACCGTGTCAGCTCAGCAACAAATGTAGGTGGGCATAATCCACGGCTCAATGATGTTAACTGCTTGGCCGTGAATATCCTGTGTACCAAAGACCCGCACAGAGCTTCAGTCAAAGCATTTAGACTCGTCTTAGAAGAAACACCTTGTTAAGCCTTCGTGGCAGGGTTGCTCTGCTGGCCGCAGGGGAGACCGAAGGGGGCGTTCGCTGCAATGACGGAGCAAGGTTCTTACGCTGAGTCTTGAGGTTGGCCTGTCGAGGAAAAGCAAAGTAGGAATTCGAAACACCAGGCAAAGAATCAATTCAATCAGTCCTTTGACTGTTGTGATAAATGGCAAAATGAAAAGCTCCACGGGTTTTAAAAAAAAACAAAAAAACAAATAAACAACCAAACAAACAAAACCCGAAACATTCAGAATTACTTTGCCGCTGTCCAGAAGATTTGTTGCGGTCTTTTGCGGTGGAAATGCTTTGCAGTTCTGAGGACCATTGCCATCAATCGGTGTTCTTTCTCTCTGCGTACGTGTTCTATGACAAAAAAACAAACAGTCAGTAACATTGGGTTGCGATTCCCACCTTGCGCCCTCGGGAGAAAAGTTCAATCATTTATTTAGTACCTTTTAGAAATGAACTCTTCTTCACTGCACGACTGCCAATTTTCTCCATCTGACAAGAAGTTCCCACGAGGAGATTCAAGCATTTGTCGTAGAACGAAACGAAAAATAACTTTTTTTGGACCGACATTCATGTTTACGATTTGAAATCTTTTAATTATTATTATTATTTTTTTTTTACAAGTACAAACCATTCATTTGTTTCTGTCTGCCAGATGCAGCAACAGCAATCTTTCTGATGGGAATTGCAGAGGCGCTGCGCAAGACGGCAGACTGTTTTGGCAGCGGCTTTTGTGTGGCGCTGCGAGCAGAGCGGGCCGAATGGCTGCGGCCGCTTTTCTATCAGACACCAACCGAGCAGCAAGACGAACATCATTTGAGCACAAGTACGCAAAAATAATTATAATCAACAAATAAACAAACTCCAAGGGATTCATCGACTTCAACAGCCAATGTCAGTATGCCGCAGGACAAAATACTCGGCACCGTCACGATGTTCAACACAAAACAATCAAGAAAAAGAGCAATCAAGGATTGCAGACCATCGCCAGGGCTTGTTTTGTGTACTAATGTGTTACATAATAAATCAAGAGACATAAATATAACTGCCACTTTATAACTGCTGGCAGTGATGACCAGTTCAGCCATTTCAGAAAACATTTTTGAAGGTTTAAAAAAAAACAAAAAAAAAAAAACAATATTGCTGCCGAATCACATGACAGACGTCGTCATCAAATTGTTTATTTTGTGGACCATTTTACCCCAAGATGACCCTCAAAAATTTTTATACTGATCGGATGTAGTGTTTTACATATGCAATTATGATGTCATAATGAAGGAACTTTTATCATTAAAACATTCTACATGAGTAGTCGCACCGATGGTGAAAATTGGCTCATTCCAACAAGTGGTTGCGGAAAAAGACACGAAAGTTCTGTGCAAAAAAAAAAAATAAAAAATAAAAAATAAAAAAACGAAAACAGACAAAAAAACCCCCCAAAAAACAAGTCGTGCCAAGCACAACAAATCACACCCATTTAAGGCATAAAGTTATTTTGGGGATCAAATTTAAATTTGATATATCCTTAACCTGAATGTTAATTATAAGGAATAGAATAAGGAATATTTTAGTCTTAGTCTGAAGTCAATTAAACCATTTTTGACAAAGTTATGAGTGAAAAACAATTTTGACATTTTCATGACCTTGACCTTTGATCCAATTGGACCCAAAAGTTAATGGGGTCGTCCAAGGTTCATTTCCCACTTTCATTTCCAAGGTTCAAGGTTCATTTCCCACCTGTGGATTAAATTTGATCGTGTTTGCTAAAGCCGTTTTGCCGTAAAGTTGCTAACAGACAGACAGACAGACAATCAAACCGGACGGATTACAATATCCGCTCCCTCCCTCCGGGGGGGGGGGGGATAAAAAGAAAACAGGCAAACAAAAGCAATACCCTCCCCTTTGGTGAGGGTAAAAACGAAAATGCAATGCATAACATATTGCTTTGATTTGGATTTCTTCCGTATGCTAAACGATTCCTTTGACCTTTCAATTAAATACACAAGTTATACACGACATATTGTTACGGATTTGGAAGCCTCTTGCACACAGACAAGTCAGCAGTCCCGAAGCTTAGTTATTTCGTAAAGTATACTGTATGTGTATAGTTAGAATCCATCCCCTGTGTCTAACGGGAATTTCATGTGTGCGCTGCGAGTTTTTTTTTTTTGCAATAACCAACGCCAACCAATCAATCCTTCGTTTTCCGTTGGGAGACGGCCCAACTGCTCCGTCTAGCGGTCGTTCCTCGCAACCGACCCCACAACAATATTCCTCATACAACACACATACACACACATACACACACGCACGCACGCACGCACGCACGCACGCACGCACGCACGCACGCACACGCTCCGTTTCACTTTTCAAATCCGCATATGGAGATAACAAACAACAAGAAACACAGAAGTGATTGCAAGACCCAGTCTCCCGCTGTGCAGGGGACGTGCTAGCTACAACGGCACGAGGTAGAACGCATACCTCTGCCAGGCTGAACAGTTTAGGTTTCGTATCGCACCGATAGGCCGGATTTGGACCTGAACCAAAATCTAATCAGCTTGTTCTCGTCACCTTCCCAACTCACAACTCGTCCACAACTCAAATGTGATGCTGCATATCGTTTTTGGGTTCGTCTCTCAATGATGGAGAATCAACTAAAAAAAAAATTATAAAAGAAAATTCTCGCATCGAGATCAGGATCTTCTCCAAAATCGAATCAATTGGTCTTTGTCACACACCCAACCTGTCCACCAAGTTTCGCCCGAATCAGTGCGCAACTTTTTGATATATCCCGTTCGTAGAGACAGACAGAAAAGGGGTGAAAACGACCTCGGTCCACCTTTGGTGGCGGAGGTAACAACTAGAACGACCAAAGACTGCGAACCCTCGCCTGTGCTCGTTTTGTGCGGTTTTATAGTACGTATTTTATAGACGTACGTGGATGAAGAAAGAGAACGGGTGCTACTGGCTACCACTAGGTGTAGTTTGTGGCCTACATGAGCACATTCTGAGTGGGCAGACAGACAAACAAACAAATGCAAGACCTCTCCTTTGGCGAGGGTAACAACAACAAAAAAAAACAAAGAACCAAAACCGATCGTCATTCGATATTACAGGCAAGCACAACAACAACAACAACAACAATCACCAAAACAGGAGATTCCATTTTATGCAAGTACCTGAATATTTACCTTTTCATAAGATCCTTGTGTTTCACCACATCTGCAAAAGAAAACGAATGCAGAATTCACTTTCAAACACCATGACAGTATTCGATTTGTTCAGGTGCTACATATGGGGGCGCAGAACGCAAACAACGTGGCGAGTTTTAAAGGCCGTGACCACTCGGTGCCCAAATCGTAATGACCGACCTTGTGAGAATCTTCTTCTGA
The DNA here is from genome assembly GCF_056783735.1 of Eptatretus burgeri. Lineage (NCBI taxonomy): Eukaryota > Metazoa > Chordata > Myxini > Myxiniformes > Myxinidae > Eptatretus > Eptatretus burgeri. The sequence continues at coordinate 143,458,044 of NC_140961.1, forward strand.
ACAGTATCCGCTTGCTTGCTCGCAATCACAAAAGCCTTTCCAATATCTTGGGACCAAAAAGGAGGGAGACAATCATTTTTTTTTTTGTTTTTCATTATTGAAGCACCGCTGTTACATCGACAGATCAAGCTATTTAGAAGAAGACGACGAGAAGCTGACCGACAAGACTCAGGGGTGCAATGGTTCGTGTTCGCTCCGAGTCTGGGAGGTCGGCAGTTCAAACCGTGGAGTCACCCCGAAGATTTATTTATTTATTTATTTGTTTTTAAATGGTTGGTGCTGCTTCCTTGCTTGACATTCGGTATTTAAAAAGATAACAGCATGAACGATCGCCACATGTTGGCATTCATGGGGGAGGAGGAAATGCCCCGCTGAGTGCGGTGAGAAAGACGGAGCCATTGTCGTGATGTTGCTGGTACCCAGAGGGCTCTTCCCTCGAGCTAAGTGGCTGTGTTTGTCAAGTCTCCTCGAATGGTCCTGCAATTTCATTAAAATAAATAAATAAATAATAAACCCAGAGCAGTAGGGAACATGTGGGACATGTGATGCAAAAACAGACATCTGTCACAGGAGTAATAACTACTTAAATAAATAAATAAAACCCAAATGTGACACATCGACAAAACGAGGACAAATGTGTCCAAGAGCCGCATCATAAAAGGTTTTGTCTTCACCAGAAGAAGAACAAGAACAAGAAGAAGAACAACAACGCGGCGCTCTCTTAGAGCCAGCGTTCGCAAAACGAGGCGGCTAAAAAAATAACAAAACGAAGAAAATGAATGCGTGGGATATTTAATTGTTGGAATTAAAATTTGGCAAACAAAAGCGTCAGTGAACGGGGCAGTGGAAAAGAGGAAGACCAGCGGGACAAGATGCGAGAGCAATGAAGGCAGTGAAGTCAAAATCAAATAGAGCACAAGGTAAAGATACAATTTTTTGGGAAAACAAAGCAATTGCCAAATAAATCAAACAAGACGATAATAAAATTGGGATAATAGTTTTCATACTGGTAGAAGCAGGCGCTTCATTCTCAGCTTGCCAGGTGACCTTGCTTTGGTCCTTGTGCTGTGCAGAATTTTTCAGATTGTGGAATTTTGAGAGGGGCAAGTGGCTGCCTTTTTTACTCTGTCTCTCGTTTACGTTCTCCTTGACGCACTCATCGACGTCCATCCAATCATTGTCAACCTGAAAGGAAAGAAAAATAACGTTAAAAAAATTAATAATCCAAGTTAAGTACATGAAGCAAAAAACGTGTACACCGCCTATTTGCATAGATATTTTACATCACTGTCGTATGGCTTGGATGATTTCATTTGCAGGTCTGAACCCTGATGCCTGCAAGTACCGTCGCCTGCACAAGACCCATGATACCCACCCAGCTCCAACCTTTGAATGCCTGGTGTTGGCTTTATGGTTCGGGTGGTGGGCTTTGGATCCTCGGGTCCTGAGTTCATATATACCGCTCAGCTGTTGATTAATACCAGGTGGGGTTAACTCGACCTGTCATCCCTCCAAGGTCGGCAAAATTAGTGCCAGCTTGCTGGTATGCTGTGTCGGAGTGGCGACCCGTCCAGGATTGTGCCCAATAGCCAAGGAGACTGCTTCAGCAGCACCAATCTCCTCCTCCTCCAACCTTTGAATATTTGATGATCCTTTTAACCAAAATGGCAGAAGTGTTGTTTTTTTTTTTCAAGTTACAATTGCCGGTGGCGTCAGGCCAGCTGGCTCACCAATGGGTATAGAGCAGAGCAGACATACATATATATATATATATATATATATATATATATATATATATATATATATATCCATATGCGTGTGGTGGACCAAAAAAAATGGAAGCACCCGTGTAAAATAAGGGATTGCACCAAGTATATTGAAAGCAACGGCTTCCACACGCAAGAGGAGACCTTAGTGACAAAGACAGATCAACTTGATGATGTTTCTCACGAGAAACGGTGTCTCAGGTGAGGTCTTTCCCTCGAGGTTCCATGCTGACATCAGCAAAGGGAAAAGGTGGCGGAAGCGCATACTCCAAATTAATGCATGGATATCACGATCCTGAAGTGCAAGGCAAAGCAGGCAAACAACTGCAAATGTCAACCTGGAGCACGAGCAGCAAGTTTAATCAAAATTGGTCCGCCGAGAACTCCAAGGAGCGGGATACCACAGTTGGGTTGCATTGCATAAACTTCTCATCACATCTGGCAATGCAAACAGGCAATGAACTACTCAGCAGCGGAGAACTGTGATACGGTCAGATGAATCATCCTTCACCATGTTCTCAACAGACGAGTGCACGTGTGGCGCCAACCTAAAGAACTCTACAACCTTGAGTGCTTGGTTCCAAAAGTGAAGGGTTCTGGTGGCTCTGTAATGTGTGGGGCACATTTTCCTTGCATGGTTTGGGTGTAGTCATTCCCTTCGAAGGCAAGGTCAATGTCAATCGCTGCTTAAAGGTACCGAGTCATCATCATCATCATCTTCACCCCATGTTGCAGCATTTCTTTCCTGCCGGGAAGGGTGTCTTCCAGGATGACAATGTCTCCAACAACAGAAAACGTTTGATCACCCAATGGTTTAATGAGCATGACACTAATGTTATCCATATGTCATGGCCTTCTTCGTCACCAGATCTGAACCCAATCGAGCATTTAAACGGGATATTCTGGAACGACACCTGAGACTGCATTTTCCACCTCCATCAAACAGGTGTGAGTTGATCGATTTTTCTCATGGAAGAATGGCGCCGCATCCCTCCTGCAGAATTCCAGATGCTTGTCGACCGAATGCCACGGCCCATATAGGTTGTCCTGGCCTCACAAGGTGGCCCAACGCCCTATTAAGTGACTTTACATTGGCGTTTCCATTTTTCACCCACTACCAGTAGGTTAATGTGATAAGAGCCCATAATGCCTGGTCAATATAGTTCAATTGGCAAAAAACATTTAAAGGAAAAGCTAAATTCACAAAATTACTCTCCTTCGTAAATAGATGGTGATCATTGTGCCAGGCACTCCAGCTTGAACTGTGAAAATGTGCCGTATAGCAAACAAAACAACGCATCCATTTATGGACGCGCTCCTTCTCGAGAATCAGCAATGCCGAAGCAGTCGCTAAACAGAACGCACTTGGTGTTTTACCAAAGCACTTCCCAGTGGTAACCGAGGCAAGAATTTGAAGAGGGTACGGCACACAATGACCTATTCCTTTCCAATGGTGCCATGGTGTCCAAGGTCCACCAGCGACTACTCAAAGATTGGAAAAGCAATAAACAAATAAATACGATAGCCAGCTAAATAAAGTTTGAAGAAAATTCAATTAACGGTAATGATAAAAAGAAAAAAATTAATTAATTAATAAGCAAACAAACAAACAAAAAAATCACAAATGTCAACCATTTGCATTTTCTCTCCAATCTTTTTATATTGGAATTCCTGGGTCAACCTTTGAAGAGCATTCCACATCCATATTGTCATTCTTTGTAGCAACAGCAGCCAAGGGTGTCGGTGCCTTCTTCATCGCACCAGCTCTGGTCACTCTTCTGAATTCTTTCAACGTGGACAGACTCGGCGATTGAAAGAGTGTTTGACGGGCCAGGCTCCTCCGTACGACTCGAGAACTCCTGTGGACACAAAGTTCAAGCAAGGAATGAACGATGAGCAAAATGAAACTTTCCTTCTGTCTTTTGCTCTCAAGCAATGCCTTCTCATTTCTTTGGGTCCATGGTTGAGGCTCGTGGAAGAGAGCGAGAGTTTCAATTTAATGGAGCCGCAAATTTAATCCCCTCTCGCCCCAAAAACTCCTCATGTTTTGAACCAATTTTTCTCAGCAAGTTGTGCATCAATGGATAAAAACAAAACAACAAACAACAAAGCAATATTTTCGTTCGTTGTGCAAACTCACGGTCCATGTAAAACATGGATCTTGGAGATGTACAACATTTACAAAACGAGAAGGGCACTCGGTGGAGCGCGTACCTCCGCCACGCAACGCCTGATCCACGAGAACATATCGGGCCCCAATACATTTTTGAAAGAAAATTTTGCAAAGGAAAAGCAAAAGTCGTCACGAGAACCGTTCTCCAAACGTCGATCAAACCTCACGTCTTACCTTCTGGACTCTTTGGGAAGCACGGCACGCTTCTGTTTGTGGCGGTTCTTCACAGAAGGCGTCATGGGCAAGAGCTGAGGCATTTCACTAAAGAGAAAAATGAAGTTTGAACTCTGATCAGAACCTTACAAGATTTGCAAAGCTACTCAAAACAGGAAAATAAACAACAACAACAACAACAACAACAACAGAGGAGCAATACACTAAACCCTCCGTATTCATGAGGGCCACGTTCCTGGAAAAAAAAAATAACCTCACGAAGGCACATTTCGCAAATACCGACACCGACTTCATTTCCTGGGTCAGATTTGATGATGATGATGATGATGATGATGGTGATGATGGTGATGATGGTGGTGATGAATCATCCTTCTTGGGGGGGGGTGGAGTCAGAAGGATGATACAAGCCCACTGTGGACACTCTCATACCTGTAGCCAGTCTGTCCAACTCCAACACATTCACTTTCTCGCTAAAAAAAAAACTCTTCACTTCCTTTGGCTTATTTTCAGCAGACTCACCGACCCGACTCATCTTACACTTCGAGGACATGATTAAGGGTAATTACTAGTTCACGGGAGCAAGTCGAGAGGGCCGGGAGGCGTTTGTGGCGTGGGAACCAAATACAGTGCCGTGCAGCATTAACAACTTCACAGCTCCTTCTCATGTTGGGAGTAGGGTGAGTTGGAGGTGACGCAGGGGTCGGGTGATGGGGGCCCGCAAACGAGAAATCAGGATATAGTTACCAATTCATTAATTTACACGGAACTCGCGAATACAGAGAGAGTTTACTGTATATAAAGGGTCCACAACATCATGGTATAAAATTTGTGAAAAGGAGACTTTAACATTTCCCATTTCATTCAAAAAAAAATGAAAAAAAATTACAAGAGCACTCTTCAACATCATGACGTCACCAGATTGTGCCTCCGCCCACGTTATTACATCACGATACATGCTTGTACCGAGTTTGATTGAAATCCCTGAACCCAGATTTAAATTATTAAATAATTATGGCTGCCAGATAATGCATCCGATCAGGTTAAAATTTTAAAACACATGTTCCCCATCACTACTCGATCATAACTGTGACGTTTCACGTCAATTGATGAAGCTGTTCAAGAGAGAATTAAAAAAAAAAAAAAAAAAAATTTCGTTCATCCAATTTGGCTGCCAATCCATGCGACCTATGACATCATCGGTGTGAATGTTTTGTTCCTCACGGATAGACGATCATACCTGTATCGTTTCACCTTGATCTGTTCAGCCGTTTCGATGAAGATTTTTGAAAGTTTTGATGTTGAAAACAATATTGCTGCCAAACCACGTGACTGATGATGTCTTAATCCCCCCCCCCCCATACAATTTAGCCCTAGATGACCCTCAAATTTTTATACTGATCAGATAAAGCGTTCGACGTATGCATTGACATCATAACTAAGCCACCTATGACATTATCAAAAAATATGAACACTGGACCTGTAGCTTATCTAGGCCCTGTCCTAATGTTGTAACCCAAAGTTTGTAGCATTCTGACTGGTGGGGTAGGAGGAGAAGAATTTTGAAGGAATTTACTAAGCCTGCCATCTTGATCTACATAAAGTTATGTTACTGGAACGAGCTTCGCAATTCCTGCCACCAGCCCCGAGAGGAATGTTGAGCTGCAAATTTTCAGCCGGATTGGCCCAGCAGTTTGGCCGGAGAAGTTGAAATAGGAGACGGACGGATGGACTGACGGTGCGCGATGACAATACCTGATCTGGAATTTAAATTCCATACAAGCTATAACAAAAAAAATAACCATGCTCGTTTCCCATGGGGAGTACTTCACGTGTGCCAAGTTTCCATTATCTCCATGGAGCGGTTTCGGAGATAGAGGTCGAAAGTTTTTTCCTTTTTCCCCAGCATGGCTACCACATCATGTGACCTACGACATCATAATTATCATGAAAACATTCTGCACGAGTAATCACACCTATGGCGAAAATTGTGTCAATCTGACAAGCGGATACAGAGAAAACAGAAAACTAGCAAGGGCGGACGTACGTATGGACGGACAACCCGAAAACATAATGCCTTCGGCAACTTCATCAGCGGAGGCATAAAAATCATGAAAGAATCGTTTCATTCATAAGTAAGTAAGTAAGTAAGTAAGTAAGTAAGTAAGTAAGTAAGTAAGTAAGTAAGTAAATAAATAAATAAATAAATAAATAAATAAATAAATAAATAAATAAATAAATAAATAAATAAATAAATAGATAGGACCATGGGTCCTGAAGCAAAACCTGAATCAGGAGCAACAGTCAATGACGTCATAAAAATATCGAAAGTTCGTTCATGCGCAGAATCTGGTCACGTGGTTGGTTCAATGGAAGCCCTCTCGATGCCGATTCCAGTGATGCATGTTTACAAGTCATGGTTTTACAGGTTACAGGTCATGTTTTTGGCTGAGGGAACGGCTGTGCTGCCCCCTGTCGGTTAAGGCAGGATTAAAAATTTTTTTTTTTTTTTAGAGCTTTCGGCATGATTTCAATCCTTTAATGAGTGCAGATTGTGATGCGGTCAATACGCCTTCATTAGGCATCAAATATGAAGCTTGTGGCCAAGTTTCATCAAAATGGTGTGTTTGGTTCAAGCGATAATGACTGAAGTGTTCACAGACTCACTGAATCAGGTGAGTTCAGGTGAGCTAAAAAGGTTTTTGTTTGCAAGGGCGAGTTGGATAACAGCGCATAGCTTCAACGGCTGCACACACTCTGGGAGATGCATTTTGGTGGTGTGTGAACTTAGACAATCCACGTGAAATCAAACTACTCGTATTCCGAGGGCTTTCCATGAAAGGTGTCCAGGTAACAATAACAACGAATGAGGAACGTACCCTGACAGAGCTTTTGTGACGTTCAAAAAAAACAAAACAAAATAAATAAATAACAAGATTTGAGGTTAGAACCGGTCCTGGACAGATCGCCAACTCCATCGCAGGAATTTGTAATTTGTTCAGGGCGTTGGTGATAACTCGCCTACTCGGCCCGAAAGACACCGCAGGAACGTTAAGATCCACCAACGACCAGTCCCAGCAGGTGGGTCCTCCTGCTGAACAATAACAGTGCACTCATTTAATTGATGAATCACCATGTCTGCAAAACACCAGGATGACAGCTCGTAGCGACATCGAAATTCAAACCCAGGATAGACAGCTAAAAACACGAGTGTGCATACATCTAGGCTAACCGACACGACTATGCCCAGGTAACGCAAACTAAATACCAGACTGGCTCTCAGTAGAATACATACCTCCGCCAGGCTGATTAGTTTACGTTTTGCATTCCACCGATCGGCTCGATCTGGATTCAGAGCTGAGCTAAAATTTAAATCGGCTTGTTCTTGTCACCTATCCAACTCATCGGACCAAGTTTCATCAAGATCGCATCAAACGATCACGGAGCAATGCTCTGGAGAGAGTCACAAACAGACACAACAACAATAGTGGTCACTGCTGGCTCCCGCGAACCAACAGCATAATCTTTACCTGCTAAAGCAGCGCATAGCTTCAAGGACGATTTCTTCAAGCCATGCGAAATGGTTGCTCTCAACACTCTCCACAAAATTGGTCGACTCCTTACGAACAGTCTTCCATAACAGGTCATTCACCTTCCCCTGCGTGGCACCCAACAGCTCCAACACGCCATTTTCCAACTGCGGCATCATAATCATGGCCGGAAAACCTGGGGGAATGGAAAACAAACGCATTCGGTTTCCGGAAAAATGCAATGGAGTCACACCATGAAGGTGTTCACGCCCAGACGCAAGTTTCTTCACTCAAAGAGTAATGGAGGATTGGAGCACCTTCCCAACTTCCCTGGTGGAATCCACCTCTGTAACAACCTTCAATGACGAGACCCAAGAGGGACAGACGCTCGTCTCTCGATGGAGGGCGGTCGTAGTTATGGGTGGATTAGGTGATAAAAGTTAATTTTCGGTTCGATTCGATGGAAAATTAGGAGCCTGTGGGGGGCTAAAAGACCCGATATCGCGATTACATTCACGCAGTGAAAGCTATGTGGGATGAGTGAGTCTTGAATTGATGAAAAACGTTATATTAGTTTTTTGTTTTTTTTTTTCCAGTGAAAGGACCCTTTAACATTTTTAGACCTTAAAGGAGTGTAAAAGAGGGTCTTAAAGGGGGTCTGGTGAGTTTAAGGGATAGATTCCAATCGTAGTTAATGAGCCTGGTGTGGCTCAGTGGTAAAGGTGGTGACTTGGGATCCTTGGGGTCCTGAGTCCGAGCCCCGCTGGCCGCTGAGTTAGCATCAGGGGGGTTGACTCAGCCTGTCAACCTTCCGAAGGTCGGCGAAATGAGCCCCAGTATACTGGTAATTATCCCTGCAGGGTCGAAGGCGACTAAAGGGTTGGCATCAGGAAGAGCATCCGGCCATAAAAACATTGCCACAAGAAAGGGTACCATGATTGGAGCCCGCAAAAAGCTGACCCTTGCTCAGGGATAAAGGCTTTCAAATGGTGTGATGATTCCAATCGTAGTTCGGATCAAAAACCTCTATCGGGGTCGAAAGTGTTCAAAGGGTCTTAAAAAGGTGCAAAGCCTCTTAAAAAGTTCCAAAGCCTCTTAAAAAAGGCCCAGAGCATCTTTAAAAAGTCCAAAGGGTCTTAAAAAGGTGCAAAGCGTGTTAAAAAAGATCCAAAGCGTGTTAAAAAGGCCCAGAGCGTCTTTAAAAATGTCCAAAAGGTCTAAAGAAGTTCCAAATGGTCTTAAAAAAAGATCCAAAGCGTGTTAAAAAGGGTCCAAAGCGTCTTTAAAAGTTCCAAAGCGTCTTAAAAAGTTCCAAACCATCATAAAAAAGGTCCAAGCCTCTTAAAAAAGGTCCAAAGGGCCTCAAAAAGGGTCCAAAGGGTCTTAAAAAGGTCCAAAGGGTCTTGAGAAGTATAAATGTTCGCACTGAAGAAGCAACATGGAGAAAGATAGGTGCCTGGAGGTGGTCGGTTGGAATTGAAAGAACTTTGGCGATCTTCGGTCCGGCGATAGGCCCAAAAAGTGCTCGTTCTCAAATTTGTTTTGCTCATTTGAGGTGAGATCCGATTCTTATAGCCGGAGCCGGATCTTCAACAAAACCAAGTAAACCGGTCCTCGTCACACACACACACACACACACACACACACACACACACACACACACACACACACACACACACACACACACACACACACACACACACACACACACACACACACACACACACACACACACACACACACACACACACACACACACACACACCTCATCCACCAAGTTCGGGCCGAATCTGTCCACAACTTTTTGAGATATTATGCTGACAGACAAACAAACACCGGGGTGAAAACATCACCTGGGCCCACCTTCGGTGGCGAAGGAACCAAGGCAGAGACAGACTCATTGAGGGGGAAAAGGAGGAGGGAGGGGAAAAGGAGAGGGAGGGGGATAAGGAGGGGGAGAGGGAGGGGAGAGGGCGAGAGGGAGGGGAGGGGGAAAGGGAGGGGAAGGGGGTAAGGGGAAAAGGAGGAGGGAGGGGAGGGGAAAAGGAGGGAGGGGAGGGGGAAGGGGAAAAGGAGGAGGAGGGGGAGGGGGAAAAGGAGGGGGAGGGGAAGGGGAAAAGGAGGGGGAGGGGAAGGGGAAAAGGAGGGGGGAGGGGGAAGGGGAAAAGGAGGGGGAGGGGAGGGGGAAAAAGGAGGAGGGAGGGGGAGAGCAAAGGAGCAAAATTCCGCCGAACTTGCGAACAAAACAAGTACGTGGCTCCACTGCACGCGAGAACGAAGCCCGGTACGAGTCTCGTTTCCGACACAGGCACGAATGAAACACGAGCACATGCAAACTTTAAACACTCCAGGAGAGCGCTCTGTCAATACTGCCCTCCGTCCGCCAGAACGAGTCTTCATAGGCACGTGACGTTGCATTACACCGTAAAGTACAATTACCTTCAACAGGTCATTAGCAATGGAGTGTGACAACAAACCACGGCAAGGATTCTCTGGTTATTCACTTTCGCCGGAACGTCAATAACCAGAAATTCAAATAACCCAACGTACCAAAACAAGAGCGATCCACGACCGCCAGCCAATCAGAACGCCGAATTATGTCACGCGGGCAACCCTTAACCCGGATGCGTTACAAACACGTCCACGATTCCAAAAATATAATAACTTGAAATTTATTCAACGACTAATATTGATATAGTTATTCGAACAAATTACTAATAATTAAATCAGTTAATTTTCAAGTAAACGTGGCGGGTTAGTTTTAACGCAAATCTCGCGAGAACTTTCACCTTTGAGGGAAATCGCACGAGCTGCTTGAAATCTCGCGATATTTTACAGGGTCTTCGTGTCCCTTCCACGTCGCATCCGCCGGAGTTGAGCGGCAGCTTTCCTGTGGGCCGTGCTCCGTGCTCCGTGCTCCGTGCTCCGTACGTGTCGCTGTGTTTGAGGATTTTCAACGTCGTGAGAAAGGTCTGAAAACTTACTTCAGAGGGCAAAATATCTGCTGGCGGTGTCGAGCTCGTTTTGTTGTATCAGTGACGGCTCCTGTCAGGGGGCACGGAACCAGTTTCGTGGGATTTGTTAATTCCCTTCACGAAGGTATTAATTTAATATAAAACCTCGGACCTCGCGGCCTCCATTACCGCGATGGTGTTGAAGGTCCGTGTGGAGTAATTCGTGTGTTTCCCTCGTCCTCGTTGGAGTCTTGTTCTTGTTCTTGTTCTTGTTCTCTGATCCAGTGTTTTATTATCGTCTCGTGACGTCTCGTGCTGTAAAGACCTCCAGGTGAACGGACATTGAAGGTCGTCAGGTCGGTAACGAGTGTCGATATTAAAGGAGAAACGACGTGGAAAGTTTGAAGAACCCGAACCCTTCAAAATGTGTTCGACGTGTTGTAGATCGATACAGAACTCCGTATAACATGGACACGTGATGGGACAACAATTATATATATATATATATATATATATACACACATGCATATATAACATGGACACGTGATGTGACAACAACAATTATTTATATATATTGTTACGGATTCGCGCCCGCCGGCGTGCGACGGCCACGTAACTCGAATCGCGGCACGTCGCCCACCGGACGGACAATCCAGTCGTGACCCTCTCGGACTAACGCCGGGAACCAGTCACGGGTGGACCTTTCGGTCTCACCGCGATCGAGCCAATCGGCCCCCGCGTGGGATAGGGTTGCTCGCCAAATTCGACCTACCTAAGTACCCACACGGAGGGTAGACCGGGCGATCGCACCTCGCCGCAGGTCGACTTCGGACACGGGCCACTTAAGCGACCCGTTCCGTACTATCGGGATAACCGAGCGGTGTTATTCGTCGACCTCGACGGTTCGATTAATTATCGGGCGTATTCAGCCCACTACCAACCCTTTACGTGAAGCAAGATGAGGATTCAATGAAAGAAACGACGAAGCGAAGCGGGAAACAGTTCAACACAAAGCACATTTATTCGCGATGAACGGAAAGCACACATATACAATTCCACCAAAAGCACATAGAAAAGAAAAACACAATGCAATTTACACAAAAAGCAAATGCGACAATGCAGATCTAATACCGATTACGCGAGCACACGGCAACACTTATACAATTTTACTTCACAGACGGCGCCGACAACACATACCCAAAACCAAGAAAAAGAAAAGAACACCCTCAAGGATGAGGCGGGCCTGAGGCCGAGACCGGGTCGGGCCTACCCGTCTGGTGATGAGACGCGGAGCGGCGATGGTGCCTCAACTCCGCGGGCCTCGCGGGCAGTGTCTGGTAGGGGGTGGGAAAGGGGCCCCCTTGGTCGCGGGGGGAAACAGGAGGGGGTTGCTGATGCTCGGGATATAGAGGATTTCTACTCTGCCTCGAGTCCCGCGACGAGCGTCTCCACCCCGACCAGGTCGCGCCGTCGTGCCGGGAGCTGCACACCAGGGAGGCCGACGCGAGCACCCCCTCGTCTGCCCTCGCCGCCTCTCCACAGCTCCGTCCCCTTCGCTCCGACTCCAACACACACGACGACGACCAACTCCTTCTTGCTTCTTCTTCCCAACTCCACCGACTGCGAAGTCTTAACTCCCCATTCTTGACGAACGCGGTCGCTTATATAAGCCCCGTGGCTTCGCTCTCTCATCTTTGACCCCCTGCCTTCGACCTTTCACCTCGCTCCCCATTGGCCCGAGAAAAAGTGGGCGTGAATGCTTTTTGATCCATAAATTTGCATATAGCGATCGCCCTCCAACGCCCTGGAGGCGGGGCCAAATCGCCCCTCGCTCACCGATTGGACGGAACAAAAGTGGGCGTGTGTCGTTTTTGATCCGTTTTTGAAGTGGAAAATCCGTGGTTTTGTACACGCTGTTCGGCGCGCGCCCTGCACGAGTCCAACACCGGTACCCACAAGCGGCGCAAGAACGGTGGCGATGCGACGGTTGCGAGGTGTGACGTGAAGCGGCGCCGCGGTGGGTGGTTGATGTTGTGGTTGGTGGTGGTAACAATGGCGGTTGGTCCAAAATAAAGATAGTAAAAGAAAAACGGCTATCCTGAAGAGTCGCAGCACGCATAAATGACATTTATTCCCACTAGACAACGGGTTTGGGCCTAACTACACATATACTTACCGAGATATCTCACCTAAGGGACCTGAATGGTGGTTTGCGAATTTGGTAACCACAACAATATAAATACACACATACATATATAACATGGACACGTGATGGGACAACAACAATTATTTATATATATAAATACACACATACATATATAACATGGACACGTGATGGGACAACAATTGTATATATGTACATATACACATACATATATAATGTGCATACGTGATGGGACAACAATTATATGTGTGTGTGTATATATATATATATATATATATATATATATATATATATATATATATATATATATATATATATATATATATATATATATATATATATATATATATATATTGTTACGGTTGTGGAAATTCGCAAACCACCATTCAGGTCCCGTAGGTGAGATACCTCTAAGTACATGTGTAGTTAGTCCAAATCCGTTGTTTCGAGGGAATAAATGTGATTCATTCGGGCTGCAATACTTTGAGATAGCCGTTTTTCTGTTATACCTTTATTTTGAACCAACCGCCATCACACAACAACCACCAACCACAACGCCGCTTCACAACAACAACGCCAACAGCCACGACCTTTACCTTCACAACTCGCTCCCACATCATCGCATCATGCCATTCCCAAACGCACCATGACCATCAAACCACCACCATAAACCCTCCACCACCCTCACCTCCCTCCTTCTACTGCCATTCCCGCACCACCTGTGAGCACCGAGCGTCGGGCTGTCCTGGGCTCGTACAAGATACGCACCTATTCCGCGAGTGCAAAATGCGGCCTTTCCGAGGAGAATTCGGATCAGGAATGCTACACGCCCACTTCTGATCCGTCCAATCAGCAAGCGCGGGGCGGCTTGGCCCCGCCTCCAGGCGCGTCTGTGTGGAATCGAGATATGCAAATTCTAGGATCAGGGGAGATTCACGCCCCTTTTCCTCCGTCCAATGGGCGAGCGTGGCTCCACCCCCAAGCTCGTTCTGATCCAGAAATTTGCATATGGGTTCTCCTGCCGGCCTATAAAACGCCGAGCAGAAAAGCAGAGTTGAGTGGTAGAAAAGCGAAGAGAGTTTTGGGGCAGAGAGAAAGAAGAGTTGTTGCGAGGCATCAAGTCGGGTTGGAGCGTGGCGTGGAGTCGGGAGGCGAGGGCGTCCAGGTGGTTTTCTGCAGTCGGCTGAGGAGAATTGGGGGAAGAGTCCAAGGAGCTCGGGTCCGAGGCAAGGAAGACGGCAGTCGGCGACGAGGTCGCGGTGGAATCGCTAGTCACGGGACCCAAGCAAGCCAGCTATACTCCTTCCCCGGAGCATCAACAATTCCCCCTTTCCCCCACGCTGAGATAGTGCGAAAAGGGGGCCCCGTTACCACCCCACTCCAAGCGGTGCCAACGAAACCCGCGAAGGAGCACGAAGTCGGGGCACCGCCGCTCTGCCACATTTGCGGCTCATCACGAAGACGCGGGTAGGACCCCCCCCCCGGTCTCGCGGGCCTGGCCGCTCCTCCAGATTCCGCGCACACATTGGCCTACGGGCCCATCTGCCCCCTTGCCTATGAGGGTGGCTTTCTTTTCCTTTGCTTTTGAGTAAATGTGTGTCGGCGCCGTCTGTGAAGTAAAACTGTTTAAGTGTTGCCGTGTGCTCGCGTAGTCGGTAGTATCTCTGCATCATTGTTTCTTTTGTTGCATTTGCTATATGTGTGCTCTCCGTGTGCCGCGGAATAAATGTGCATTATGTTGAACTGTTTTCCCGTTTCGCTTCGTCTTTTCTTTAATTGAATCTCCATCTTGCTTCACGTAACGGGTTCGTCGTGGACTTAATACGCCGGATAATTAATCGGAACCGTCGAGGTTGACGATAACACCGCTCGGTTATCCCGATAGCACGGAACGGATCGCTTAAGAGGCTCGTGTCCGGAGGCGACCTGCGGCGAGGTGTGATTGCCCGTTCTACCCTCCGTGTGGGTACTTAGGTTGGTCGAGTTTGGCGAACAACCCTATCCCCGCGCGGGGGGCCGATTGGCACGATCGTGGTGAGGCCGAAAGGCCCACCCGTGACTAGCTCCCGGCGTTAGTCCGAGAGGGTCACGACAGAATTGTCCGTCCGGTGGGCGACGTGCCGCGATTCGAGTCACGTGGCCTATCGCACGCCAGCGGGCGCGAATTCGCAACAATATCCACGTACATGTATAACATGCACACGTCTTGGGACAACAACAATTTATTTATATATATATATATATATATATATATATATATATATATATATTTACAAATTTGGAATTTGATTGCACACAACATACAGGTTCCTGTAGTCAGCTATGTTGATAAGTGCATGTTCTCGAGATAGCTCACCTTCCATTGTTTAAATGTTCAGAAATCGATTAGATGCGCTGCAGATCGATTTAATATTTAGGGAACGAAACAATGGAGACATCCCTCCCCCTCTTCTGCGAAGAAGAAGAAGCCTGCCGTCCCGTGATTCATGATGTCAACAACTTCCTCCCACCCGTGTTTGAGCGGGGGATGGAGCATGAGGGCATGAGTCATGAGTCACGCCGGGAGCGGGTGAAGGGCGGAAGAGGATAAGGAAGAGATCCTTTCTTTGTTCGGGTTGTTCAGTAGTAAGCTTTTTGCTTCGGCAGAGAGTCGTCTCTGAGCAGACCTTCGGGTACTGTTTGGCTTGGTTGAGGGTTGAGGCCTTCGGAAGCTTTTTGCTTCGGCTGCAGCCTGGCTCGGGAGGAGGCTTTTTGGAGGCTTTTTGCTTTGGTGGTTCAATGAGCTTCGGCTTCTTATTGGCTCGGGAGAGCTTTTTGCTTCAAGCTGATTTGTTTTGGAAGGAAGTTGAGCCAGTTGCTCGGCTCGAGCTGCGAATGGTGGATTCTTCTTCTTCTTCTTCTTCTTCTTCTTCTTCTTCTTCTTCTTCTTGGTTCGTGGAGCTCTTTGTTCTCCATTTTGGTTCCTGGCTTGGTGCGACTCATCGGCCTCTTCTTGGATGTGGTTCCTTGGTGGAAGCGGTGCATCGACGGGAAGGATCGGTGCATCGACGGGAAGGATCGGCGCCTCGTCTCACCAGCACGTGTTGAGAAGCATGGGAGGATTCGCGGGAGCTCGGGAGGGATCGCGGCTCACGGCGATTGGATCCAGCTCGCTCTCGCTGGACCCCGGGTCCAAACAACTTGAAGACCACACGAGGTGGAAAGGTTCGAGATAGGTTCTGCGTTTCAGCTCACCTGTCCTCCGAGCTGGAGCTCGTTATTAAAGGCCTCTGCCACCATTTCTTGGGTGTGTGTGTGCGTACGTGTGTCCGTGGGCCCGTCTAATAAGTAGGAAATTGTTAAGTGCTTTGTGTGCTGTAAATGTTTGCATCGCATTTTGTATAGTCGGTATCGTTCTGCTCTTGCGTGCTTCCCTCGTTCCCCATTATTATTAATAAATACCCCAATTGTTAAATGTTTTCAGCTCGTCGCGTCGATTCTATCATTGACTGAGCATTTCGTGTGTTGGGAGTTAGAAAGCCGTTGGTTTGCCGTAAAAGGGGGACATTTGGACCGACGGTTCTCGGCGATTAAGCCGCTCAGAATCGCGCACGGGACAGGCTCGCCTCGGCAATTTGTTCCGTCGAGGGTGGCATACCCCGGTAGTTGGATCACGTGGGTATTTAGGTACATTGAAGATTGGCAATCGACCCTACCCCACGTGATCTTCCCATTGGCGTATTTCGGTTCTTGTACAAGGACCTGTCAACTTGGACTTATCCGGGCGGCGATCTCTCTTTCGGGTGATCGGTCGGGTCGACTCGATTTGCGGCGCCTTCAAAGCAGTCGGTTGGCGGCCGACCCCCTCCCCCCCCCCGGCCTGTAACTATATATATAATACACATACATGTATAACATGGACACATGATGGGACAACAATAATTATATATACATATATAACGTGGACACGTGATGGGACAGCAACAAATATATATATACCGTAACTAGGACATACCATGAATCTTCCATACCAGTTTCATGTATATCTGACTCGTAGTCTCTGAGATATAACGAACATGTTTTTTTTATTGTTTTCGACCAGGGTTCATTCAAAGTCTATCTTCTCCGACAGTTTTCATAGGATCCAGCTGGAAATTTTTGACAATATGGGTGAATGGACTGCCCACAGTCGCTTGTGGCCTGATTTTTGATTTTCGAAAATATTTTTTTTATTTTTCAAAAATTTCAAAGTCCAGTTGCTTGGCAACGGTGGTGTCCATAGCAACGGTTCTCATTTGCACACAACTGGGTCATGGTATGAACCTACCCACCAAGTTTCATCAAAATCGCCATTGTATTAACAGACATACGCATCGACGGAAAAAGTGATGATGGTTGATCAAAAAAAAAAAAATTTTTTTTCGACTTTACCGACTACCTAACAAACATGGACAGAAATGCTGATAATAAAGGAAGATCAAAAAAAAAAATTTTTTTTTTTTTTCCCGACTGGATCAACTACCCAATAACATGAACGTCTCTTTCAGCTGATTCAATGACCACCCAAGTCACCATCAGCCTTCCATCCCAGAGCCGATCCGAACGACGGGTCCACAACCTTAGTCATGTTGCAAGGTTATTGTGTGTGTGAGAGGGTGTTCGTGTTAGTGTCAGTATCATGGGAAAGCTTTGGGACAAGGTGTTCAACACAACATAGCTCTGCACCCGTTTTATTGTGTTCCACACCACACATTGTGTTGAGGCATCATTGTAACTTGTGTTTCGGTAAAAGCACCAAGTGTCCAAGTGGAAATGCTCATTAACCTCTCGTGCTCCGTGGGGCAAAAGCTTCACCTTTTGAAACACCATCTGGAGCATTTCACACCTTACAAGAGGCAATTGGAGACGAATCATTTCGCACACATTGTCAAAACGTGTATGTAACAAGATAACGTGTTTACAGAGCTATGTACATTCACATACACGTGTACACACACACACACACACACACACACACACACACACACACACACACACACACACACACACACACACACACACACACACACACACACACACACACACACACACACACACACACATCTGTGAGGAGTTGATGCCAACAGTGTGTTGTGTAGATCTGCAATAGGTCCAGGAGGTGGATGGAGTTGCTCGATGTGCGTTTGCTTTGTGTTGCAGGACAGAGCGTGAGCACAAAAATGACTGCGGCAGAGAACATCTGCTACACTCTTATCAACATCCCAAGTGAAGCGGAACCTCCAAGCGAGATTACGCTGAAAAACGATCTTGGTTAGTTCATATTTTGATTGATTAAATGTTTATCGGTGCAGATTGTACTCTGTGTGATTGGAGAATTGATTTCCAAATATCGTGTTCAATCTGCGTAACTGTTCTACAGAGAAAGGAGACATCAAGACAAAGACTGAGGCCTTGAAAAAGGTGATTGTGATGATACTGAGTGGTGAGCGGTTGCCAGGACTCCTCATGACCATAATTCGATTTGTTTTACCACTCCAAGACCACACGATCAAAAAACTGTTGCTTATCTTCTGGGAGATTGTTCCAAAGACAACACAAGATGGAAAACTTCTTCAAGAGATGATCCTGGTCTGCGATGCTTACAGGAAGGTGAGCTCTTTTTTTTTTTTTACAGGATCTAAGGTTTGTGGTGGAGTTGACACACACACACACACACACACACACACACACACACACACACACACGCCACAACATGACTGTTCGACGAGACAAACTCAATCGCTGAGCTGGGGGGAAGTGCCATCACTTCCTGGGGCACTATGGTACCAGTGACGTCACCACAATGGTGCCGCAATTCTCAGCACACTCAGCGGGGCATTGTGTTGCCAACCTATGGGGATTGTCTGTGCTCTTATCCTTTTTAAATACCGAACGTCAAGCAAGGAAGCAGCACATACCGTTTTAAAGTCTCGTATGACTCGGCCAGGGTTTGAACCGCTGATCTTCCAAACTCAGAGCGGACGCTCTAGCCATTCATTACACCACCGAGTCTGGTTTGTGAGAATCGGTCAGTGTTTCTGTTGTGTTGACAGTCTTGCTCAGAGTTAGTATGGTATATCTGCCTTCTAGCTGTGAGATCTGGGTTGATACCCTACCCGATAAACTGCAGACCGGAAATGAGGTGTCTGAGCCGCTGGGATTACGGGCTTCCTGGGACAAACATAAGATCCAGGCTTTCGATGCTGCTGTCCTGTCTGTGCCTGTTTGTGGTGAGGATGTTGAGGTCACATAGAGATTCACTTACATTGGCAGTGATATTCATGTCTCTGCTGGCTGTGAACCAGAGGTCAACAGACATCTGCGTTGGGAGTCATGGATTCACTGGATCATGGGGTGTGGCGCTGCCCGTACCTGTGCGGGAGGACGAAAGTCCGAGTCTTTAGGTTCTTGGTGCTTCCTGTCTTCTCTATGGATGTAAGACTTGGACTCTTACCAGGGATCTGAGACGGAGACTTAATTCCTTTGGTACCAGTTCTCTTGGCTATCGCTGGTCGGACTTTGTGTCCAACGAGCGGTTGCTGAGAGAAACTCAAATGAGATTTGTTACCTGCACAGTCCGTGAGCGTCAGCTGTGGCTGTGTGGACATGTGGCTCATTTTCCTGACGCTGATCCTGCTCACCAGATTCTCTCGGCAAGGGAGCCTCGTGAGTGGAGGAGTCCAATGGGCTAACCATGTGCCTCGTGGTTGCAGCAGGTTGATCGGTATCTCGAGACGGAGGCCCCTGGAGTACCGGCAGAAAGTGGACACAGTGACGCGCTGCTCCGGCATGTGCTCCCATACCTTACCTGACCTGACATACCTTGAGACTATCTTGTCATCCATATGCATAAAACTCAGGACCATAAATTTTGGAAATTTGCTTGCTACATAAAAAGCAAGTTGTCTTCTTGCATTATTTGTTTCACTGGAATCACCCACTCCCTCTGGGAGCAGTGTCGGAGGGAGGGGGAGGGTATATTGTGTGAGGTGGGACAAATATATTGTTGTGTTTGCTCGGTTTGAATGCGGGAAGTCTTCTCAATACGACTGTAACGGTAAACCATTTTGGCGACCCCCCCCCCTCCTACCGGATCTCACGTCCTACCATGCAGATTTGGGGCACCCAATCAACGCAAATTAGCACCACCGTCTCGTAACCAATTAGGCTGAGCGAGCCTGAGATATGGGCCACCGTCTTTATAAATGCTGATTTGACTGCCGCAGGAAATTATCCCTCAGTACGCTTTCCCTAATCACCAAATGAAGAACCACGACAGTCAGAATTCACGCCAATACAGGTATATTTAATTCTTAAAACGATGGTCACAGGGAAGAAAACACAAGGCAAGAATAAATCAATGATGTCATAATAGAACCCCTTAACTCCCATTAGTATGCACCCACAATGCCAGTGAACGAGTGGAGACCTTAATTATCTTGAACCGCAGGTTGTGGGTCACCAAACATGTTCTGAAAATTTATCAACATGATTATATGTGCATTAAATAGTTCGATGCAAACTATTGTGGTTGCTTAACTTTTTGGAAAATTAATGAAATTTAACTCCGAAGTTGTTATTTCTTGAGGCTGTTGAAAACCACAGCCGCGTGCCATATGTGGATGGTGACGTCACGTTCTCCAAAACAAAGCGGACGCTCACTCGCTCATTGAAGAAGTGTGCAGTTGAGCAGGCCATTCTTTCGCTTTTTTTATTTTTATTTTGAATTTTTGTAGAACAAAGTTATTTGGATATTTGTACATCATGCCTCGTACGTGTGTGTCGTCATGTTTTGCGAAAATGGCTGGAAAACGGGTAATCGCTCCCACCGATTCCCGAAGGAATCAAACATTCGCCGGCGGTGGATAAGATTTGTACAAACAAAACTGGCAAAGAGGACCCTTTGGATAGACTTGTCATTTGTGGTGACCATTTTACAGCCGAGGATTACGAAGGCATAAACACATCTGATCACCACTCTGAATATGAGTTGTTGGTTGACAAGTTCCCCAGATACTGCTCTGTCACATCAATTGTTGAGTTTAAGTGAGAAAAACCTTGAAATGTATTCTTAAAGAGTCCTAGTGGGGCAACTTAGCATAACAATTGTGCATTTTGTGAGGAAAGCACCAAATTTGGCACACTAGTAGCCTTACGTATTATGAACAGATTTGGATATCGGGCCATCTCAAATTCAGCCGCTGATGGCTGTGGCAGACATTTTTCCACTGCCATCAAAAATTTTGAGATGGCCCAATATCCAAATCTGTTCATAATATGATAGGCTACTAGTGTGCCAAATTTGGTGCTTTCCTCACAAAATGCACAATTGTTATGCTATATTTAGCGAAGTTGCACCACTATACATGGAAAAACACATAAATAAACTTTCTGAAAAACACAAGCATGAAAAAATTTCTCAACAAATCAAGTTATTGTTGATTAAATTACTTTTTTTTTTAACAGCATCAGCAAATTGGGCTATTTCATTTCAATTGTAAAAAAAATTGATCAATTTTCCACTTTTTTTTTTTTTTTTTTCTAAATGTGGTAGAATATTTCCCAATGAGGCTAAACATGTTTTGGTATTTATATGCCACAACAGTCTCTTGAAAGTTGGGGTTTGTTCTAACTGTTCACTTTTGCTGGGGTCAAGCTCAGCTGTCAGAAAGACTTCAACGCCAAGGCTACGGTTATACGGTGTATAATATATTTGGGTCCATTATTGATTCATTCTATTTCTGACTCTTGAGTGACTAGAGGGTTAATTATAATTATATCAAGTCACAGACGAATCAAACTTTACATTATTTGATGCATCGAACAAGAAAATGAAAATCTACAAACCAATCTGTCAGTGTGAACTGCCGGGCAGTCAGTCCTGCCACTTGTACACAAAATAGGCCGTTTTCTGGCACTTGCAAGTGGCTCAAATTTATATGGCTCAGGGCCAGAAACTCCATAGTATAAATTCCCATCATCCTCCGACTCGTCCTCAGCAATATAGGAATGAAAACACTCTATTTCATCGCGCTGAAATCGCTCTCTGATTCGTATCTCGCCATTGTTCACACGCTGTTTCCTAATGTTCACAAAGTTTTCGGAGAACGTGACGTCATAGCATCTTCGGTAAATTCCGGCCTGTTTTTTGATCACTGACAAAAGTTTTGACTTAAAAGTTAATTTTAGCATATTTTGAGTTTCAAACGAAAGAAAATAATTGCCCGATTATTAATGTGATTACAACCTTCAAATCACGTGAAGTCATCAGCGACCCAAAACGTGCTCTTTAAGTCCTTAGGGCCTGATAAGCACACCATGATAGAGAGACAGAGGTAACTAGAAGGGCACTCAGTAGAACGCATACCTCTGCGAGTCTGATTAGTTGACGTGTTGTATTCCACTGATGGGCCGGATCTGGATTCGGACCTGAACTAAAATTTAATCGTCTTGTTCATTGTCACCTCACCAACTCACCCACCAAGTTTCATCCAAATCCGTCCATAACTTTTTTGAAATATCGTGCCATTTATCATTTTAGCCCTATCACTCAGTGGGGAAATATCATTTAAAAGTTCTCGGATTGGGATTCGGTTCTTCCTTGTTAAATTCCCAACCTGCCCACCAAGTTTTGTCTGAATCCGTCCACAACTTTTTTGTGATATCCTCCTATATGTTGTTTTTGGCCCCATCTCCCAATGGTGAAGAATCACTTCAAATATTCTCAGATCCAGATCCGGATTCGGATCTTCACCAAAATGTAATCATTTCGTCCAAATCCGTCCACAACTTTTTGATATTTTTTTTTGTTCACAAATAAACAAACATACACACAGGGGTGAAAACATAACCTCCATCCACCTTTGGGGGTGGAAATAATCATGAGAATGAAATTCCATGCGGTGTCTAGCAGGGCACCACAGGATGATCAAGATCCCTACTACTCTGGCAGGGAAACAGCCCGTCCGTTGTCTGGCTCAGAGGAGAGGCGAAAGCTTGGCTCTGGCACGGGTGGGGCATAGTTCTGGCTGCGGTAGGAACGAGGGAAGCGTACAGATCTTTCAAGAACATTCGGGCTTCTCTTCCAGCTTCCATCCTTACCCCACCCTTTTATCCCCTCGGGCCCAGGCATCATCAATGATGTGCCATGCGTTTCCCTTCTCACTCGCTGTTTGTACCGCAGCGAAGTCTGTGGGTGGGGCAAAACCCGTCCTTGACTCTTGATCTGCTGATGCCCCGACAGGCTCGGTCGGCGTTCCCAGCAATTTTATTTCTCGTGCTGAGGTAGCACCTCGGGCTGATTTAAACCCTTTAAAATAAAAAAGACATTACCGAGTTTATAACATTAAACATGTGGTTAAAAAGCTCGGCATTTTTTGAACACAGACATTGGGAAAGGGAGATGACGTCTAACTATTACATGAGCGACACATTTCTCTTTGCTGATGACTCCACCCTCTGCTGTACCATCTGTCATCCCTCAAACCGGCAAGCAGCAGCCTCTTCACTCTTTGCAGATCTGGATAAAATGACAAACTGGTCCAACGCGTGGAACATGTCATTCAATCTGGACAAATCTCACACACTCACTATGTGTCTCCGAAAGGACAGTACGGAAACCCCACATCGACTTTCTCAACAATCCCCTTGAAGAAGTCCTTTTGTTCTAGCTTCTGGGTCTCACTATCTGCCACAATCTTTCCTGGGAAAGCCACATCTTTAAGCTGGCCTCCAAAGCCAGTCGCCGACTAGACAGCCTACGTCGTGCAACGTCCTTCCTTGGCACACCTGAGCTCCTGACCACCTACTCAGCTTTCATCTGCAGCCTGATGGAGTACTGCTCTCCCCTCTGGAGTGGTGCTCCTGCCTCACACCAAGCTCACCTTCACGCTGTGGAAACCAAGGCTTTTTGGTCATTGGTATCTCTCACGGCGAAGCTGAGTCTTAGAGTCTCTCACTCTCTCACTGCAGGTAGTTTGGTCGTCTTTGTCTTCTACTGTCTCCTCTCTGGCCTTGTCTCTCCTTCTCTGTCTGTGCTCTGTCCCCCCTATATTTCCGCAGGGCATTCAAGGTCCTCCAAATAACCCCTTCTCGTGAAACTGCCAAAATCACGAATCGCTGCTCACCTTTCACTCTTTCATTCCTCTTTTTTTTTTTTCCCCGCCTCTGGAACAAACTCCCACACTCTCTTCAATCTCACTCCTCCTTCCTGTTCTTCAAAACAGCTGTTTACCACCATCTCACATCTTCCCCCGTCCAAAATCTTGATCTTTTCTACCCCCGTTAAACCACCCCAAACCCACCTCCTTCAATTTCATTGTTCCCCTTGAATTTTTTTCTTTTCCCCACTGTTTTGTGCTTCCCTCCCCCACCCTTGTTATCTCCAGCTGCCATTGTTATATGTTCTGTGTGTTTGCTCTTACCTTGAGCCTCGACATGGTATATGAAAAAAAGAAGAATATTACGACACGCTCATGCTATCACATTTAGGAAAGATACACCTGCACGATACTAAGTAAGCATTATTAACCCCCAGAAGCCATCTCCACAACAATATTTTGTGCCGCGGCACTTGCACTGTGCCATGTGTACAATTGTAGGGAATGGGAGGGGGGGTACGGGAGTGTGCCCATGACCCGTTCCTCGGTACCTCCAGTATGTATGCAAAATTTGGCGGAGATTGGCCCAGCCGTATTTTATTTTTTTGTCCGATTATTTACATGCGCGCGCACACACACACACACACACACACACACACACACACACACACACACACACACACACACACACACACACACACACACACACACACACACACACACACACACACACACACACACACACACACACACGCACTCTTGTTTTTATATCGAGGATTATGTGCCTTCCCACTTTATTTTGAGCACTGTTGTATTGTGCACAACTCATTACTACAGAGTGAGTGTGAATAATAGGTTTTCAAATTCCAATGAAATCCACAACATTGATTCATTACCCAGCTAACCCATTATCCCATCGAGCTTCATTGTGTAGAGTTATATTAAAAGTTTTTTTTTTTTTTTTTTTATCCCCCGCCACGTGGCGGAAGGGGGATATTGTTTAATTTTTATTGTACAATGATGCAGGACCTGCAGCACCCGAATGAATTTATCCGTGGCTCAACTCTACGGTTCCTTTGCAAGCTCAAGGAGTCTGAACTGCTGGAGCCCCTCATGCCAGCCATCCGTACGTGCCTGGAACATCGGCACAGCTATGTGCGGCGCAATGCTGTCCTTGCTATATACACCATCTTCAGGTACCGTACCCAGCTTCCATGGCTTCAGAGAGGTGTTGTTGTTGTTGTTGTTGGTGTTCATAAACCAATTGTTCTGTTGCTTTTTCCTTCAATTCACATTTTAATTGCTTGCAGAAATTTTGAGCATCTCATCCCAGATGCACCTGAGCTCATTCACGACTTTTTGGTGAACGAAAAAGACGCCAGCTGCAAACGTAACGCTTTCATGATGTTGATTCATGCAGACCAGGTAATTAGCTTCGTTTTTGGTAATTTGTTGTAACTGTTTGCATGCTCCTTTTAACGATCCAGCCTCTGCACAACAGAGCAACGGTAATTAAAATCACCAATATTCGTTTGACTGTCGTACATCTGCAAAAATTGTGTATGCCCAAACATATTACAATGTGTGTAAAATGACAACGAATTGTGTCGACAGATCTAGACTTCTTTGTTTTCTTTACATCATTGGAATATATATATCACACATATATGCCGTGGAACCCTGCGGATTCGCAGTTCTTAAAATGTGAACTGCTTCTCCATTCGTGACCCTGTGTTTCGCGTATTCATAGTTTTTGCAGGTGCGAAATCCATCTCCCACCAGCCGCGCACATAACACACCTCTAAAACCATCTCCCACCAACTGTGCAGCAAGCACCTCGCTGTGCGCATAAACCATCCCCCTCCGTCACCCCCCACAAACGATGGTCACACTGCCCAACCCTCCCCCGTCTACCCACAACTCCTGCGCCGCTACTTGTGTGCAACGTGTTCTGGGAGTCATTCTTTCTTCTCGTCCCACTGCCTTGACCTGCTAACCTTGACCCTTATCCTCACCTGCATCCCCTCCTTCACTGGATTCTAACTCGTCGTCATTATCATTACCACATCAAAAGTTACGTCGTATCTTAATTTTAAATTGGAAATTGTACTCGCTGTTTTTGTTTTTTCTTTCCCTGGTGAATGGCGAACCGCTGGAAACCTATCTCCCCCCCCCCCCCCCAATTTTTCCCATTGAAACGATGCACCGACATTCGTGGCATTTTTCAGGAACATATGCCTCTCAAATGTTGGGGTGTGCGTGGATGCGCACGTATGTGTTTTTTTTTTATGGTTCTGCGAAACCGGCACTCCCCCAAGGCAATGGCACACACCACATAGCGGGTCCTGAGACAGTTATTTCATCAGTATTTGTTTTAGATCATCCTTCCTTTGTGTGTAGTGGGTTTTTTTTTTTTCTGACAACACGCGTTGCCTTTAGATCGTGTTTTCCTTTGCATTCTTTACCCATCTTTCCTTCTTTTCATTCTTTTGCTTTGCTGTACACGACCTTTCTTCATGCGTGCTCGCACACCAAAGACCATGGCAACAGGGGCAAGTCATTTGCATGCACGCGCCATTTCACATTCAAATTGTGCGCCATTATCCAACAGACGTTGCACCGCAGATTTCACCAGACTCGAATCCTAACATTGCAGCATTTCATACACCACCACAACACCTTTATAAAAATCACCACATCTTTGGACCACCAGCCAAGCACGCTCTCCTTTGCCATTAACAACCACAACCAACCAACAGCCAACCACCTCCATCATGAATCACTACGCTGCACCACCGCTGCCGTGTGGAGGCAAGGGCCAGTTCATCACCATCGATGTTCACCACCCCCCCCCCCGGACCGGCAGGAGATGGGGGAGCCCGACGCATCATAGGAGATACTTGGATCGGGCCGTTGTGGCATGTAATTTGAGGTGTGAGCATGTGTGAGACGCCGTTCAACATAATACGGATATCCCTATGATTCTGTTCAATTATGGCCTCCATTGTGTGTTCGGCACACGCTCGAGGGCGAGGCATGCGACTGAATGTGCACCGCCGTGTTAATTTTGGAGATGGATCCCATGTCAGTGTGTGAAGCGACCGAGGCCATTTTCCGTCGCCGAACCCTCGCAAGGCCGTGGCCAATGTGGTAATGAGGCCCCTGGAAAGCTCTATCGGCTCATCTGACTCTTGGCTCTGCCCTCCGCCAGGGGATTTTAAAATGCAACTTCAGAGGCAAAATTTTCACCATAGGTGCGACTGCTCATGTAGAAGGTTTTAATCATAATTATGACGTCATTGGTCACGTGGTGTGGCAGCCATGTTGGAAAACAGGAAAACTTTGGACCTCTGTATCTCTGAAATCTCACCAAGGGAAAAATTGAAACTTGGCACATGGCAAGTACTCATGGGGAATGAGTGTGGTTTTTTTTTTGATGACATCATAGGTGCCTTCGTTATGATGTCATTTGCATATGTAGAATGCCACATCTGATCAGTCATTAAATTTTTGAGGGTCATCTCGGGATAAAATGGTCCACAGAAAAGAATTTGATGATGTCATTGGTCACATGATTTGGCAGCCATATTGTTTTAAAAAAAGACAACTTTCAAAAATCTTCTTCTCTGAAGTGGCTGACTAGATCGAAGCAAAACGTTACACGTATGACCGCTTATCCATGAGGAACAAAAAGATTCACACACGTGATGTCATAGGTCGCATGGTTTGGCAGCCATATTGGAGTTACCCTAAAACGTATAAAAATCTCCTCCTCCAGAACGGCTGGACAGATCGAGGGGAAATTTCACACAAATTTTCCCCAAGCCATGGGTGTAAAAGTTTGTTAAGGAATAATTGATAGGTCACATGGTTTGGCAGCCATATTGGATTGAACAAAAATATTAAATGATGTTTTCCCTGGAACCGCTTAATCAATCGATGTGAAACTTCACAATTATGATCTCGTCGTGATGGGGAGGGAATACATGTTTTAAATTTCAACTTGATCGGACGCATGGTCAAGGCAGCCAGAATTGTTTAATTTTTTTTGCTCTGGGTTATTTTTTTTAAATATATTTCATTTTAATAAGGCTCACTTGGCTGTGCCCGGATGGGTTTGAGGGCACAGGAGCAGCAGCTGAAATGTGAATCCTAGCCAGGTTCCTCTTGATAACTTCATCTTTGCTTTTTGCATGTTTGGGTTCCTTCTGATTACTCCAATGCAGGAATGTACCTATTTAGTCTTCCACTTGATTTGAATTGAATTTATTTTAATCCCATTCTGAATTCAATTGAATGATGAATAAAAAACATCATGGGTCAGGGTCATGTGTCCGATTTTAAAAGTACGACATCTTGGTACCCGGTCATCACTGCCAGCAGTTATAAAGTGGTTGTTCTAATGATGTCTCTTA
Organism: Eptatretus burgeri; assembly: GCF_056783735.1. NCBI lineage: Eukaryota > Metazoa > Chordata > Myxini > Myxiniformes > Myxinidae > Eptatretus > Eptatretus burgeri. Next base: position 143,486,334 of record NC_140961.1, read on the forward strand.
TTAATTACATACATCAGTACACATACACCACACAAAATACATCATACAAAACTACACAAACACCACACAAAAGCAGTCCTGGCGAGGGTTTGCCATCTCTGCACTTTTTCTTGTTTCACTTGTACAAAAGTTCGGGTTTTCACGTCTTTCCTTTTCCATTTATCTGTCCGAGTATTGTTGCCTTGTGACCACCGTGTCGGAATTATTTTTATAATGAACCATTTTAATTGGGAAAAAAAAACGTTTTCCTGCCTCTTGCGCATGTACCACCACCAGGTCCGGCTTCGTTTGTGTGATCTTTGGGGAATCGCAATTGTAATTGAACGCAGTAGCATGAAATGTCATTTCGGCATCCTCGGAGGTCTTGGATCATCTGGCTCAGATGGTCTGTGTTAATTGATCTGCTTGGCACAACAATATTGAAACTGGGATGGCTGGAAACCACCTTTTTGTTTTGTGATTCCTCTGTAAATTTTCATAATGTGTATGTTTCTTTTGCAAAGCATATTTCCCAAATGCGTAGCTCTCATGGACATTTTTTGTTTGTTTGTTAGCATAAAGACAACAACTTCAGGATAAATTAAACAGTGGGAAGAGTATAATGGGCCATGTGTCCCACGCGCTCCCTGTTTTTCCTACCCCCCCACCCTCCCATGATCGATAAACATGCCTGCGTGCTGCTGTGCCACGGGGTCTGGATGGTGCCTTGGTGGCTGGACGGTGCCCTAGTGATTGGACAGTGCTTCTCTTTGGTCACGGTGCAGTACAGGGAGGTTCGCCACGAGGCGTTCTCCAGCTCAAGCTTGGCCTCTCCAAGCTCGATTTGGAGAACGCCTTCACACCGTACCACACGGCTCACTTGCTTCTCACCACCCTCGTCGTCCTACTGGGACTGTGTGTGTCCAGCACATCCGCGGTGCAAGCAGTGAAGAACTCAGAGGGTGGTGAGAGTGGATTGAGCTGTGCTGTGTGGACGGTTGAGGGAGAAAGAGAATGGGGCTGTGACTGGAGTGGGTTGGAGATCAGACACCTGTTCTGAAAAGACCGCACTGTTGGGTTCCCCTTAGACATGACTGCTCTCGCTGCACACTAGGCTGCATGGCTGAAGTGATTTTGGGCGAGCAATACGAGACGGCCGCCATCTTGCACACCACAAACATTGAGATGGACCTTCCATTTCATTTTATTGTGCCCTGTGTGCTTTTTTTTTTCTTCTTTTCTGCCACCCCTTGTTTTCTTCTGTGCATTTTTCTGCCAACCCATGGCCATAGTTTGTGCGAAGAGTTTGTATGTGCCTTATGTTGAGCTCGATCACAAATTTGTGTCCGTTGTCTTCAGTAAATAAATTCTACGCAAACTTTATCACTTCTGTAGGATGTTAATTGAAACCACTGTTTTGCTGCACTTTGTTGATTATTATTATATAATTCCTTGCTTATTCAAGTGGGTGTTGCGTTCTTGCTCTGTCATTTTGGCGGGAAGTGGCACGATGGGAGCAAAGCTGTTAATTTTGGCGGAAAGGATGCTTCCATCCCGTAACTGCAAATTTGGGGAATCATACTGTTCGACCATCCCTGAGGCCCACGACCTGGCGGGTCTCATACCTGTTACAAATATATACAACATCGTTGAGAAAAAGATATCCAACCCGAAAAAGTAACAACGTCTACCCTGCCGGTCTAGTAATAAACAAGTGAGAGCAGATCCAGTCTCGGGTGCCGTTTGATCCGTTCCCCCGAGGGACTTCATCAGACCAATAGTCCTATCCACAGGATGTCAGTTCACTTTTTGCGGGAATCCACTCTGCACTGATTACGGCCACGGACCCAGAAACGCATCCGTGGATTGATTCCTTTCCCCAGGGGGTGGGCCGACGATCCTGCCAAAAAAAAGCCTCTTAAGCCACGTTGGCTGGCTGACTGCTGTGATTGGCGATGCAGGAGCTGACATTGCATTAGGCAGTGGGTGGTTCTGTGTTTTTCACAGATTATAACAGGGTCGGTTTACCAAATTAATTTTAAGACTTGTTGAAAAAAAAAAAATACACAATCGAGACTCGTGGAAGAGCAAGATGATGGAGGTTAAGAACGCTTGTACTGACAGTTAAGACAAGCAAGGGACCCAAAGAAGAGGGAGGGGGGAAACACAGTAGCTTGCAAATACGTCGGGTTCATGGGGGTATTATTGAACCATTTCATGAAAATATGTGACCTTTGTTCTGTATGAAGAAGTGACCTTATCATTTGTTCATTAAATCCACTCATTCACAAGTGATGCTTGTTAGTTTTTATCTTTGGGGTTGGGGGGGGGGGGGAACGGAGTGACAGTCCTTTTGGGTTGTTGTCATCAGGATCGGGCCTTGGATTATTTGAGTACGTGCATCGATCAGGTGCACACCTTTGGAGACATTCTTCAGCTCGTCATTGTGGAATTGATATACAAGGTACGTCTCTCCTGACTTGCTCACCACACACAAACAATAATTTATATAATTATACTACCTTTACATTAGCAGAATCGTTTGAAGCAGCTTTAAAAGCGTAAAGCTAGGCTTGGCATAAAAAGTGAGTGGTAGCGTTGAAATGTCACTTGGATAGATGGCATTAATGTTAGAACTCGCTTTTTGTGCCAAGGATGGTTTTACGGTGAGCTGTGAAGCTTGTGGAAGAGTTTAACATGGTATGGGTAACACACCAGCAGCAGGGTAGAGGGATGAATGGGTGATGGGAAGGGTGTGAGGGTAAAGGGAAGGTGAGGAGAGGGGAGGAATATACAGAGGGTGAACAAGCTGGGATACAAGGTCAAGCACCAGTGAGGGGGTTAAATGATCAGGAAGGGGAAGCCAGGCTTGAAAGGGCAAATAAATGGAAAGATTGCTGGAGGGAGAGAGGAGAAAATACAATAACCTGGTAAGGAATGGGTAGGCTTGGGAGGGTTGCTGAGGGTAGAAAAGATCATGAGTATAGGTGGGGGATTACGTGAAGAGAAAGGGAACAGCCATCTCAAAGCCATAGAGGAAAGAACATTGAACCGACCGAGGAAGTTTATGAGAAATACAGAATTTTACTTTTAAACTATTTATCATATTGCAAAATAACTTCAATATAAACAACATAAACTAGAGGGGGAGCGCTCGGTAGAGTGCAAAACCTCCGCCGCCAATACTGCTAGGTCACTCAAGTGAACCTGATATCCTATTCATTCAATTTGACATCAACAGTGCTCACAGAGTTATAGTTTGCAACTTTCCCTTTTACTTTTAACTTTTACATACTCAATTCATTCGTCATAACTAGATTCCTTGAGACAGAAATTGATTTTACGTGGGTATATCCACCTGAAGTTCCAAAATCAGCCGCAATTATAATTTTGGCATGTTTTTTGTTGGAAGTCACTTTTAACATGGAGAAATGCAAAAAAAATAAAAAATCGAAATTTTGTTGAAAAAAAAAGTTGCAAAATTTTCTAAGTTTTTTTTTTTGGGGGGGGGGGGGGGTTGGAAATCACTTAAAACATGTAGAAATGCAAAAAAAAAAAAAATTTTCAAACAAATCGAAATTTTTTTTGAAAAAAGTTGCTAAATTTTCTGTTTTTTTTTTTTCTCTAACAAATTTATTTATTTTTTGGTTGGAAATCACTGAAAACATGTAGAAATGCAAAAACAAAAATTCAAATATTTTTTCAAAATGGCCGTCATAGCAGCCATATTGGACTTTGGACCAAGTCCAAAATCTAATGGCATGATCTTTGGACCACACCTAATACCCCCACCAAGTTTCGTCGAAATCTGTCCAGGAGTTTTTCCATAATACTGTTCACAAACAAACAAACAAGCAGTCATAGACTGGTACTTACGAAATCGTCAACTTGACCTCTGACCTTGTCAAGTAAAAGCTGTCTCTCGAGAAGGTAGCGACGCAAACCAGAAGTTTCTACGATGATTCTGTACCAAACCATCAAAAATCGTAACGTCGACCGAAGCACAAATCTCCATTTCTCCACGCAATTACTTTATATTATATTATTTTATCAAAGTCACAAAACCGTAATATTCGGCCATCCACCAACAATCTTTACATAATCCGACGAGTACCTTTATTGGGATAAAAAATGACTTTTAAACACCGTCAGCGCGCACACGGAAAACCATACGTGACTCAACGACGCGTCTGCTCGATCGCACTGCATCACGTGACGACCCGTGACGCGCGAGTGAAATGTTTTTATACAATCTTAAAACGTCTCCAAAACATCCGATTTTTACCAGAATTTCGACAACCGAGTTTTAAGCATCCTAAGCAATCGCAAAAACCGAAGACACAATTAAAATCAAAGTTAAAACGAACTCTTAACGTCGAGCGAAGCAAAAACACTCCATTTCTCCACATTAATTTACGGGATTATGTTTGACTTCACTGTGACCTTGACCTTTGACTGATTTTGACCAAAATCTAATCGGCGCTAGCCATCACCCTCCTGAATCACTTGGTATAATTTGACATTGGTAGCTTCTTCCATTCTCGAGTTATGGTGCCTACAAACAAACAAACAGAAACGGAAGTGATCAATATACTAAGATTTCGTAAGTAACAAACAGACAGGGGTGAAAACAGTAACCTCCATCCATCTTCGATGGCGGAGGTTAAAAATGCAAAAACAAAAATTCAAATATTTTTCAAAATGGCCGCCATAGCGGCCATATTGAACTTTGGACCAAGTCCAAAATCTAATGGCATGATCCTTGGACCATACCTAATCCCCCCACCAGGTTTCGTCAAAATCCGTCGAGTTTTTTCCGTAATACTGTTCACAAACAAACAAACAAACAGACAGGGGTGAAAACAGTAACCTCCGTCCATCTTAGATGGCGGAGGTTAATAATTAATTGATACACATTTATCCACTCGATTCCTTTTTCATTCATATGAAGCACAAGGCCACGGGGAAGCATCATTGGCTGAGGGTGCGGTTGTGTCTCTGCTGATTAGGGCAGGAAGTTGTAATTTGTTCAGGGTGCCGGCGATCGCTCGCCTACTCTTCACGGAGGTCAACCAACATGTGATCTTTAACGTCCACCAATGAATGGCAGCAAACGGAATACCAGTTCAACGTCCACCCGAGGGACGGCTCTCGCATTGATGAATCGCCCTGCCTGCGAAACCCCAGGATGGCAGTTTATCTCTGCGTCGGGATTCAAACCCAGGCGAGACAGCTTAGATGTGGGTGTGCACACCTCTAGGCCATTCTGTCAGCCTATTGTCCACACTGAATTTGAAATTTGAAATTGCACGACACCCGTTAATTTGAAGCTGGGTTCAATGAAAGGACAGGCATGTTCTTGGTGAAGAGGATTATATCGCCTAAAATTTCCGATTTTAGCCACACAAGTTCTACGTTCATGTTGTACTTTCTCAAGGTTTGCCGCGCCAGCCCGTCGGAACGAGCACGCTTCATCCGATGCATATACAACCTGCTGCAATCTTCGAGCCCCGCTGTGCGCTACGAGGCTGCCGGCACACTCGTCACACTGTCCAGTGCTCCCACTGCCATTAAGGTTCAGATTATACAACTCCACTGAGGCTTGTTTATTTTTCTCGTAAAGCTCTTTTTTTTGTATCAACAGTAAATATTTTTGTAACAAACTTTTTTTCGTTTTTTGCTTTTGTTTCAAAAGATGACTTATCTCGGTTTTGGTGAATTCCCGTTCCTGATCGGTCAATTACGCAATGTTCCCCAGTTTGGTGTTGCATTATCTTTGTAGCAATGGTTTTGCAGGACCAAAAGTGATCGTGAAATGAAATATTCTTCCTCTTCTTCTGCTCCTCCTCCTTCTCCTCCTCCTCCTCCTCCTCCTCCTCCTTCATCTGGTAGAATTGAATGTTAATCTGCTATCTTTCAATTATTGATGGGAAGTTTTTTCTAATGTTCTTGCACACTGTTTCTTTGTTAATAAGGTTTATTTTGCTCGCTTTCAGTAATTGTCTGGTCTCTAACCAAAGTGCGCACGTCCCATCAGGCTGCCGCCCAATGTTACATCGAGCTGATAATCAAAGAGAGTGACAACAACGTCAAACTCATTGTTCTTGATCGGCTCATTGATCTCAAGGAGCATCCAAACCATGAGAAAATCCTCCAGGTACGGGTAATTATCTTGTGTCGTCGGTGATCTGTTTTTTTTAATATTTTATTTTATTTATAAACACGACATAAAGCTCGTAGTGGGAGCTGACACACGCACACCTCACACACGTGGACATACAGCCAAATACACGAGTTATAACGTAGGACTCGAACATGTCCCTGTGCTCTAGCCACGATGCTCATGATGCTCGAAGCACTGGAAATATTTTTCTATTTTCTTTATAATATTTTTATTGTAAAGATAAACACGTTATAATATTTATAAACACGGGCCTCTAATATTTTTCTTTTGTTCTCGCAGGAACTTGTGATGGACATCCTTCGTGTGCTGAGCACACCAGATCTGGAAGTTCGACGCAAGACGTTGCAGCTGGCTTTGGACCTCGTCTCCACACGCAATGTGGAGGAGGTAAAACCCTCTGTCATGCTGTCTCCACATTTCCATGTTGCGTGCATTGGCTGTGCTTGTAAATATAACTTTCCTGGCCTGGTTATATACATATTAGTTTTGTTGGTCAAATCACTTATCGATATGAAATGTCACGGAGTACGGTGTAGTATTCCGTTCGGTGGGAAGGCACGGCAAAATTTGAGATGTATCAAATTTATTTTTTCTCTTGTTCTTCTTTTTTTAATTTTTTTTTTTTCTTAATTGTTGATCGAATAGGAAAGGAGGAAGGGAGGAAAATAAATAGCAAGTAAAATGGTTGATGTCGTCATCGTCGTCGTTGTCATCCATGCCCAATGCAGAACCTTGGTCCTGTCGAAGCGGTTTCTCGGCTGCAATTATGGACGGGTCGCCACTCCGACTCAGGAAGTCAAGGCAGGAATTTGTAATTTGTTCATAGTGCTGCTGCGCTTGTAAATTGGCAGCACTTAAAAAAAAAAAGAATACAAGTTTCCTTCCATGGAACTGCAACATACAGGAGGAGGCCATGGGGCCATCAAAACCTGCACTGGTGTTGTCAACATGTGGTTGTTGTCTGTTCTCTATCTTTTAAATGCTGAGTTTCACAAGGAAACAGCACTTACCATTTGTAAAGTCTTTGGTATGACTCGGGTGGAGTTTGAACCACCGAACTCAGACTCAGAGCGGACACTCGAACCATTTATACCACCGAGTCTTTGATACCACCCTCCCCCCCTCCCCCCCCGAGAAATTCCAGAAAATGAAACTTTTTCAAAAGACTGTCACTGAAAGGAAAAACAAAATTTAGCCTCTTCTGTCTTCCCATGTATGCTAAGAGAAAGAATGAATCGCACACGCACGACTGTTCGACGAGACTAACACAAACGCTGAGCTCGGTTCATGAAAAAAAAATTTCCGTGAATGTCGGGGTCCGGGTGTATATCATACGTACTTGCCCTCCCATGAACCTTTTTAAATTGTTCGTGAAAATGTAATCTTCATAATAAATTAATACTGTGTAGGGATGACAGGATGACCTGAAGGACGGCACGCTCGCCTCCAAGCCGTCTCACCTTTGACCCTGATCCAGCTAAAAACTGTCATCCCGGTGTTTCACAAGCAAAGGTGATTCATCGATGTGTGTGCCATCCCTCGAGTGCATGTTAAACTGGAGTCCCGTCTGCCGGCATTCGTTGGTGGACGATAAAGATCCCACGGTGTCCTTCGAGAAGAGCAGGCGAGCTATCGCCTGCACCCTGAACAAATTCCAAATTCCTCTCCTAACCAGCAGAGGGCATTACATTGGTGGCACAGCCACGCCTTCAGCCAATGATGCTACCCCACAGCTTTGTGCTGCATTGAACGAAGAAGAAGAATACTCTGCAACGATGGATGAGACTAATATCCTTCAAGATGAGTGATCCACAGAGCATATCCATCGTCTTAACAAGAATCAACAGCAGTATCTATCAAAAGTAGATTAGGGGATGAATAGGATAACAAAAACACGAGTCCAGGCGAAGATGAGCTAAATCAGGCAGAAAAAAAAAAGAGGAGGTGGCAGGCCTGAACCAATAAGGGACCAAACCTAGAAGGATCTCGTGCCGTTCTGTCAAAGCAGTTGTATGTATCTACAAGCGGTAAACGTTGGGAGTGTGGCCGAATGAATATGCTGCAGCTGACGCTTTGGAAACAAACATATTGCATCTCGAATGGCTGTATTCCAATTACTCGTTTTGCCCACAAATGTGGGTTCAGTGCTACCGGAATGGTAGAGCACTGTCCAGTGACCGGTGACCGGTGTCTGAGCAAGCTTTGTTGCATAAATGCTGGTTTCTCCCCGACCCATTTGATTTGCGGCTTGTTTGGAAGATGGCCGCTTCGGTTAAAAGCCACAACGAAGTTGTTGTTCTTTGTTCGGTTCGTGCTACCGAAAAGGAGATGTATGCTTTTTATCTCGAATGTACCAAGATCGTTTTCTACGCCAATGCACGCTAATTGTTTTTTTTTTTTTTGTCTGATGACAGCTGGTTGTGGTTTTGAAGAAAGAGGTGATCAAGACGAATAACGTGACGGACCACGAAGACACGGACAAGTACCGACAACTCCTTGTGCGTACACTCCATTCGTGCAGTGTCCGTTTTCCAGACATCGCGGCAAGCATCATTCCGGTGGTGAGTCCAGAATGGCTTGCACAAAGGGGTGGAAAGTCTTCCTGTTTGAGGAGCTTGACGCATTGCAAGTTTGATTGGATTTGTCGTCGTCAGCTGCTCGAATGGATCATTTTGCGTTTTTTATTTATTTATTTATTTTTTTCTCAATATTGAGCTTTAACCTGGAGAGGATTTTCTTTGTGTGACGTCACCGTGAAGCATAATCGGGTAATTATTGGATCAAATCGTTCATTGTGATGCAAGCAAAGCATTTTGTGAATGTCCGACAGCTGATGGAGTTTTTGAGCGACTCCAATGAAGCAGCAGCCGCAGACGTGCTGGTGTTTGTACGTGAGGCCATTCAGCGTTTCGACCATTTACGTCCTCTCGTCATCGAGACGTTGTTGGAGGTTTTTCACTCCATCAAGGGTGTCAAGTGAGTGAAAGTTTCGTAAAATGGTCTTTGGTACTCTCGATTGTCTGAAGATTTGACCTGGGTGCTCCCTAAAGGATTCTAAAAAAAAAAAAGAAGTCCCTTTAAACGAGTTCAATCATCTGGGAAACTTTAAAAGCCACGTTTGCCATTGCCTTTAAAATTCCGAACTTTGACCACCCCCCCCCCCTGCCGAGCACATTGAGTTGAACGATTTCCAAATATGGGCATAAAAAGAAAGCAAATCTTTCCTTTTCCTGCCAGAGTAAATGTGCTCCTGTTTGCTCCTCCGATCAGAATCCAGCGAGGTGCATTGTGGATTCTCGGCGAGTATTGTTCTTCCCAAGAGGATATCCAGAGCGTGATGACAGAAATCCGCCGATCTCTCGGCGAGGTATGTCGGTGAACTCTCTTCCGATTGCCGAATGCATTGACGGGGGGGGGGGGAGGGGGGAATACTTTGTTTTGAAGGGTTGAAAATTAAAAATCATTTAACGCTTTCTGGAAAACGTACTACAGTTTAAAGAACAGAGTTTGAATCCTAAGTGGTGGTGTTTGCATATTTGAATGAGGCCTTGTTAGCAAGGAAGGAAATTTTAAAAAGCAATTCGAGCAGGTTTCATCTCATTAGTTAAAAAAAAAAAAAAATAAAAAGAAGTAGAGTGGTAGTTTTCTGAAGGCCATCTTGTAATGAGCAAACTTTTGTAGCACAGAGGACAGCAGCACATGTACAGTAGAGAGGCTGTTCTCGTTACTTTAATCATGGCTTGGCATGCCCTGCGGTCTCTGCTTTATGGCCACATTTAGATCCCGATAGTGGAGACCGAGCTGAAGAAGGCAGCGGGTGAATTGAAGCCCGAGGAGGAAATAATGTTGACCCCGGCACCGAAGCTGGTGACGGAGATGGGAACGTATGTGACTCAGAGCGCGCTCAGCAGCACACATCTGGTCAAGAAGGAAGAAGAAAGGTGGGTGGCTTGCAAACACTGTGGTTGAGTCTTTTTGTTAAAAAAAAAAATTTTTCCTGCTGGTTTGCTCAGCACATGTTGCATCCCTGTTAACTAGGCCACCTCTACGAGCTTTCTTGCTCGACGGTGACTTCTTTGTCGGGGCTTCTCTTGCCACCACACTGACGAAGCTCGCTCTGCGTTACATCACTTTGGTGGACAGCGATCACAAGAAGAATGTAAGTGCTTGCCTTCCTGGAAATACCAATCTGGTGCAATGTAGCTAATTTTTCGGTGAAGATAATGAATGATTGTAGTCCATCAAAGGCAATAATGAGTCCAAATATGTTAGTGTCGTATAAACGGGGCTGATAGGTTGTTGCTGAGTTGGCCGACTTGCCTTTGAGCTCCCTTGTATGTATTTAATTCCTGACCTGATGATAAACTGTCACCCTGGCGCTTTGCTGGCAAAGGATTGTATCGATGAGTGCTGCGTCCATTTCAGGGGCATTTAGCCAGGTGGCCTGTGCACTTGCACTTACTGGTGGATGCTATGTTTCGCAAGTGTGCTGACACCTTCGTCACATTGCTGCCCTAATCTATCGCTTGCAACTTTTGAGAAGGTCACTACTGGATTGGTATACAGGTTTGACTATCACGTCCACCTAACCAGATAAATGTGCAGTGATTGGACCTGAGGACCAAGTTGGAACATTTCACTTCTCAAGTGAGATCCGATTTAGTTAGGGCAGGAAGTTGTCATTTGCCCAGGGTGCCGGTGATAGCTCGCATACTCTTCGCGAGGGATCACCGTGGGATCTTTAACATCCACCAACTAATGCCGGCAGATTGGATGCCCAATTTACTGTCCATCCGAGGGACGGCACACACATTTACGATGATGAATCGCCCTTCTCAAGCGAGAAGGCTAATGAATGAATCGGTACTTCTTTCATGGTCTACAGATACAGCTCTGGTAACTCTTAATAACATTGGTCATTGGAGTAAAATGAGCACAAATATAGCTACTGCTGTTAAAGATTGAGAAATGTCTCAATTAATAAATCCTTCTGCATCAACCTCACTCCCAAATCTTCAACGTACACCTCTGCTCACTAACAGAGCACTGACTTATCCCCATGTTGAGCCATCAAGCCTCAAAGGACAATCGTATTTTTTTTTTTTTCCAATGCTGTTTTGTCTTGTGCCTGGCAGGTGTTTTTGGCAGAGGCCATGCTCATCATGTCCAGCGTGCTTCACTTGGGTCGCTCAGGACTTCCTAAGAAGGCCATTTCTGAGGACGACGTGGACAGGATTTCCGTTTGCCTCAAGGTGCTGTCTGAGCTCTTGCCGTTCCTCACCGACATCTTCAACACCGAATGCCGACACTCCCTCTCACAGATGCTGACAGCACGCCAGGAGGAAGAGAAGCGCTCGCAGAAGGTTTGCCCAAGACTGACATTTGCTTGAATTCACCAAGGGATTGACGAAATTCCACTTTTTTTTTTTTCCCCCCCTCCAATCTTCTTGGCTCTCCATCGTTTCTACGTAACATATCATGTTCGTTGGCTCGAATTAAGACGTCGTTGAAAGCATTGTTCAATGCTTAAGGTTTGGCGTGTGCTTTAATCTGGCATTCTGTGGATTCGCAGAAAAACTTGGAGAAACACGTGTCAGTTCAAGCAGATGACCCAGTTTCCTTTGACCAACTGCTGGCACGTAGTGATAACACTTCCAAGGAGGACCTGTTTCAACAGAGCCTGCTAGCTGCCGTCGGTTGCGTGCAGAAAAACGAGGCTACCGATCCATTGGCTTCCTCCAAACTGAACAAGGTGATGGAACATCTCTGATATGTCACTTTTGCCTCGTTTAGCAGTTGTTCCTTGAAGTTCAATTTGGTTGGCCTCTGATTGTTCAAATTTGATGTTTGTTTAATTGCAGGGGGGGGGGAGTTCTTGCATTATATTTATCTTAACAAGACACGATTTTCGAGATTATGTATGAATGCCAATAAGGCCTTTTGGGCATGCGCTGTGTGCATTTTCAGCGATTCGGTTCTGCTCTCCGGACAATGCCGTTACGAGTGCAAAATCTGTTATTTGCAAATAGTCTTTGCCTTTCATGGAATTTTAACCGTTCAAACGAAAGAGTGGCTGGTTAAATTTGCAGACTGGTTAATCATATCATCATTGTTCTGTTCCTGAATGCAAATCGGACTCTTAGAAATACATAAAATATCCCTGGATTAGAGGTGCGAGCTTCAACCATTTCCTGTTGGTACAAGCGAGCGGCGGCAGTGGATAGAACACACACACACACACACACACACGTTTCTCCTCATAGTCCACTCGCTGGCAGGGCTGATCGGGGAAGTCAGGTACAACGAGCCCGTCCACAGGCCTTGCACGGGCCCACATCGTTGGGAGTTTTCGCAGAATGGGCTGCAAGAGATCAAGTTTTTTTGGGCGAGTTGATCAGAAAGCTATCGAAATCTTTCATTGTGCACAGGCAAACGCACCCCTCTCTCACGGGTACTCTTCCAAATATTTTTGGCTTATTTTTGAAGCTTCGTGAGCCGTTTTAGGTAATAACCCTTATCTGGCATGCACGATATACATTCCCTCCTCCAACGACTGTTGTGGCTATGGGTTTTTCAGGGAGGTTTAGCAATTGGTTCACTTCTGTCTGTCCGTCTGTCCACAAACGTAAGTTTATGATCGAGCAACAACTTGATTTCATTTTGATGTGATATTATGAACACGAATCGGAACATGAATCGGAAAACAAACCTGCAGTTTAACAGTACTTTGGCTTTGAATATTTCCCAATCGTACATGCACAGAGAGGAGTGGGATAATCGTTTTTACTCTGTCTACCTGTTTGGCTAGGTTACGAGAACAAGCCAATTTAAATTCTAGTTCACGTCCATATCCTGATCCAGCCCATCAGTGGGATACAAAACGTGAGCTGTTCCACCTGGCAGAGGCGTATGCGCTCCACCGAGTGCCCTTCTACTTTGTGTTGATGAATGTGCTTCTGCTTCTTCTTTCGGATGCGCCACAATGGCTGTGGGTCGCATCATTTTCTGAGCGGCGCAGCTGTGCGGCTGATGCAGTGTAGGTTAAAGCAGGAATTTTGAATTTGTTCAGGGTGCCGGCGATAATTCACTGACTCTTCACGAAGGACACAGTGCGATCTCTAACTGTTACACCAACTAATGATGGCAGACGGGACGTCCAGTTTAACGTCCATCCTCGGCACGGTACGCACATTGATGCCTCGCCCTGCATGAGAAACACCAGGATGACATTTTATAGCTGGGTCGATATTGGTACCCAGGCTAGACATTTCAGAAGCGAGTGTCGTGGTGTGCTTGAGGTCACAAAGGTAAGTCAGAGTCTCGAGATTTTGACGTGAATTAATCTTTTCTTTTCTTTTTGATGCGTTTGTGTTTATTGAATATCCTTTGCATTCAACACATGCATTTAAAAAAATGGTCCAATGAACATGTATCAATTTTTTTTTTAAAAAAAACAAGACTCTTCAGTACCTTGGTATACCTTGGTGGTGGTACAGATCTTCACCTACCTGCTTGCTGATAACCTGGTGGGCTGGTGTTTTTTGCAGCCATGTTTTGTCCTCGAGTAATACAGGCTGTTCCAAAAAGACCTGGACAACTTTGGTTGTTAATATATTTAGTACCACAAATGATACGCCGATGCCCTTTGGTTTATGTGATACAGAAACTCATAATGTTTTCTTTATTTTCAGGTCTGGTGGTTCAATGTAAAAGAAAATGGTAACTCCACAGGTGCTCAACTCGTCGAATGGTTCATCGAGATGAGATCCGAAACGCAAGTTCAGTGTAATTTTCGTACAAGGTATGGAAAGAATCTGCCATCATGGACTAGTTTCAAGGTGGTATAAGAGGTTTTTAAGGAGACTGGAAGTTTTCAGGAACAGAAAAGTACCGGTCGACCAAGCACAAGTGCAGCAGACTTTGAAAGAGTGCGTGAGGGAATCATTTCAACAAAGTCCCAGAAAATCAATCCGTTGCTCATCCAGAGAACTGGGACTACCAACCACCATTGTACAGAGGATTTTGCATAAAAGACTGAAGCTTTATGCTTATAAGGTGCAGATTCTGCAGGAACTCAAGCCAATGACGCATCCAAACGCAAGGCATTTGCCTTGGAAATGCTCAGTCGCATAGAGGATGACGAAGATTACCTGAAAAAGGTCATGTTCACAGACGAAGCTTGCTTTCGTGTATCAAGGAAGGTTAACCAGCACAATGTGAGGATCTGGAACTCTGAAAACCCTCACATGGTCATTGAACACATACACGACAGTCCAATGGTCAATGTGTGGTGTGGCCTTCTCCATGACCGCTTGGTGGGTCAGTTTTTAAAAAAAAATTGCGGAGGATACAGTGACTTCAACAATTTACATGAACAAGTTGGAAGGATTCACCTTCCCACAGATTGAAGATCTGCAACCAGATATAATTTTTCAACAGGATGGTGCTCCCCCTCATTCAGCCTCAGTCGTTCTACCCGTCATGAATGAAAAATTTCCAGGTTGTTGGATTGTCCAAGATGGACCAACCACCTGGCCCCTACAATCACCAGACACCAGACGTAACCCTGCCTTGATTTTTTTTTTTCTTTCTTTGGGTGTTTGTCAAAGATGTCTACAACTAAACACCAAGGTAGCAAACCTGCAGGATCTTCGTTCTCAGATAACAGCTTCATGCGCATAGGTGCATGCAAACGTGCAGAGCCGAACATGACGAGAACTTATGTACCGCCTTGATGTCCTGCACACGACAAATGGAGCTCACATTGAAGTGTATTGATGGTGTGTACAAAACTTTATGAGTTACTATGTCATATAAACCAAAGGGTATTGTTGTATCATTTGTGGTTTTAAATATATTGTTGCGGATTCGCGCCCGCCGGCGTGCGAACGGCCACGTAACTCGAATCGCGCACGTCGCCCACCGGACGGACAATCCCGTCGTGACCCTCTCGGACTAACGCCGGGAACTAGTCACGGGTGGGCCTTTCGGCCTCACCACGATCGTGCCAATCGGCCCCCGCGTGGGATAGGGTTGCTCACCAAATTCGACCTACCTAAGTACCCACACGGAGGGTAGACCGGGCGACCGCACCTCGCCGCAGGTCGACTTCGGACACGGGCCACTTTAAGCGACCCGTTCCGTACTATCGGGATAACCGAGCGGTGTTATCATCAACCTGGACGGTTTGATTAATTATCGGGCGTTTTAGCCCACGACCAACCCTTTACGTGAAGTAAGATGGAGATTCAATAGAGGAAAAGACGAAGCGAAACGGGAAAACAGTTCAACATAAAGCGCATTTATTTCGCGATGAACGGAAAGCACACATATACAATTACACCAAAAGCAAATGTAAAAGAAGAAGAAGAAGAAACACACAATAATGCACAAAAAGCAAATGCAACAATGCAGATCTAACCGACTACCGAGCACACGGCAACACTTATGCAGTTTTACTTCACAGACGGCGCCGACAACACATAAACCCAAAGCAAAAGAAAAGGACCACCCTCAAGGATGAGGCGGGCCTGGGGCCGAGACCGCGTCGGGCCTACCCGTCTGGTGATGAGCCGCGAAATGGCGCTGGCGCCCCGACTCCGCGGGCCTCGCTGGGACTGCCTGGTATGGGGTGGGGACGGGGCCCCCTTCTCGCACTATCTCAGCGCGGGGGGAAACAGGAGGGGGGTTGTTGATGCTCGGGGGGAAGGAGGATATCTCCCTGTCTCGGGTCCCGCGACGAGCGTCTCCACCACGACCTCGGTCGCGCCGCCGGCCTCTCCCTCCGCAGCTCCCCGACTCTGACACGAGCACCCCCTCGACCGCCTCCGCCGCCACCTCTCCACAGCTCCGTCCTCTTCACTCTGACTACTACCACTTCTTCCTAGCTCCACCGACAACTCCCTTGACTGACGAACGTGGTCGTTTATATCCCCCGTGGCCTCGCTCCTTCACCTTTGACCCTTTACCTCCGACCCTTCACCTCTAACTGGCTCCCCATTGGACCGAGGAAAAGTGGGCGTGAATGCTTTTTGATCCATGAATTTGCATTTAGCGACCACACTCCAACGCCCCTGGAGGCGGGGCCAAATCGCCCCACGCTCACCGATAGGACGGAACAGAAGTGGGCGTGAGTCGTTTTTGATCCGTTTTCTTCGGAAAGGCCGGCGCTTTTGCACCCCTGCTCGGTGCGCGCCCTGCACGAGTCCAGTATCGGTGCCCACAAGCGGCGTGGGAATGACGGTGATGCGATGGTTGCGAGGGCGAGTTGTGACGGTAAAGGTCGTGGCTGTTGTTGTGAAGCGGCGTTGCGGTTGGTGGTTGTTGTGTGATGGCTGTTGAGACGTGGTTGGTGGTGGTAGTAATGGCGGCTGTTCCAAAATAAAGATAGTAAAAGAAAAACGGCTATCTCGAGGGGTCGCAGCCCGAATGAATGACATTTATTCCCTCGAAACAACGGGTTTGGGCCTAACTACACATATACTCACAGAGATATCTCACCTAAGGGACCTGGATGGTGGTTTGCGAATTTCGTCAACCACAACACTACCCCCTCCCCTTTTTACAGACTCGTCCCGAGTCGTCAAATTTTCGTGTGCCATCATGTGTAGTTTTCCCCTAGTACACTTTACCTACGGATCCCTGAGTGCGACATTCATGGTATTCGTGTCCCCAAAATAAATAACCTGAGGGCTGAGTAACTACCTAAACAAACTCACTCACACGGACGACTTAAATAAAATTGCCGGTGCTAGGACAGACATGCCGGGGGCGCACTCATATTTACAGTACATCTTACCTTAACTTACAAATTTTACACTAAACCATGGCCCAGGATCAATTAACTCTGCAAAAAGAAAGCAGTTAGCAGGGAGCCAGGCTGCTCGCATGCAGTCTCTGACTCAAACAATGCAGGTGACAGGGAACGTGGCCGGCTGCTCACACACAGTCCAAGGCCTTCCCTTTTGAACTGAACGCAGTGAACCACAAGGGTGCATGGGCTGCACAAACGTAGTCTCCGTGCTAGCTCAAGTGGCACACGCAATTAACACAATGAATGGATGGATGAATGGTTTGAACTGAACGCAAACACGGTGCACGGGCCGCCACTGCAGGCCCGTGTTGTAGCTGCCAACAGGGCAGTTCTTGCAGCTTGCAAACTGTTGCTTTTACGATGATCCCGGCGCGCAAGGAAATGAACAGGGGGGGGGGGGCAAAGCAAAATTGAACGGGGCTGGTGAACAGGGGCAGTGGGCGTGGCATGGCAAAGGCAGCAGGCAAACACAACCTGCAGAAGAAGGCCGCTGCAGGCAAACACAGCCGGCAGATGAACTGGCCGGCACAGGCCTTGAAGCACAGCAGCTGCAGACAATCCGACCGGCACAGGCCTTGCAGCACAGCAGCTGCAGATGATCCAGCCGGCACAGGCCTCGCAGCAAAACAACAGCTGCCGATGAAGTGGGCCGGCCTTTGCCTTGCAGCAACGCAGCCAGCAGATGAAGCTGGCCAGTCTTTGCCATTCAGTGGAGGTTGGTGGAGGGAGTGTGGTGGTGCTGGCCACTCGGAAGACGGGCTCGGACCTACCCTACGGTCTCCCTCCCAACCTATCGCCTTTGCCTGTCACTGTCTATACCCACTCCCTTAATTTGTCAAACCCCAATTTAGCCCCAACTTCTTTTTTTATTTTTACTTCCCCACTATAAATCGTCCCCTAACCCCCTTTATCGTCTTTGTTCGGCTAACCTATCCTGTCACCGAGCCTACTCCCAACCCCTACGTTCCCTTCCCGGAGGGAATAAGGGAGAGCTAACGTCCTGTGTCGAGGCCCAATCCAAGCCTCAGAATGGCCTCCCCAGACTTCAGCGATCGAACCAAAGTGGGTCCAGCGGCCCACAACGAGAGCGAGGGGATGGATGGTGCGGAAGGGTACACTTCCTAATCTACCCTAACCATTTAACTGTTAAACTACCCCGGGGCTTTCAACAAGCGCCTCTCGCTTAAACTATTGGTTCTAACAACCCAGATTCCCGTCGCCTGTGTTGGTGTCCTCACAATTTCGGGCCTCGCACCCCAATTTTCTCTCCGTGCCCTCACACGGTCTCATGGCTGGGACACGTGGCTCCCTTTGGCAGGCATGACCCTCTGCCGATTCTCCCGCTATGGCACCCCCGGGCACTACACTGCCTCCGAGCCTACCTGCTCCCTAAACACCGGGGAGTGCCCCCCATGGCACCTCCCCTGAAACGCACACGTGGCAGGCTGGCTTCCCAGGCCCCTTTCCGAGGGTCACCCGTGCCCACAACACTGCCCATGCGGCTAATGGCGCCCCGGGCCCCCGCACCAAGCAGGCGCACCCGTGCCCACTACGCTATCCCGGCCCCCCATGGGCCCTTGGCCTACTACGGCCGACTAGCCTGGTGCCCGGGGTACCCACTCAGCGATACTCACTTTTCGCAGCCACGCTCCCAGCCCGTCAACAGGGCTCCTGCACCCCTCCAAACGGGTTTCGAGCCTACACTCCCACCAACAGCAAAACGACTTCCATTTTTCAATTTGACTAACCCCCTAACTCACTCTACACTGACCCCGGGGTCCCTTGGGCGGGAGTCACTCCTCCCCCCCAATCACTCATCGCACCATGCAGTCCCCATTCGCTCCACTCACACAGACCCGCTGGCCTCACTCACTCATCATGCACTCACCTCACAACTCTTCAACACACTCACCGCTGGACTCTGCCATCCTTCTAACTACCTCCCCTAACTAACTCGTGCTCCCACGTCGTCCCTTAAACTATAGCACGTTCCATTTAACCTACGTAGCTAAGCTACGTCCCCTCTACACATTCACAAGTCTGTCACTGTCCTCGAATGTCCCAAAAATCAATTTCCCAACCTAAATCTGACTACAATCCCTCTAACTAATCCATTCCACGGACTCCATGAGGACTTACCCCTGCCCCATGAAGTCGGTCTAACTAAGCTAACCCTTCCCCCTAACTAGTTTCCATCCTGTGCCCTGATAAGGGGGTCTTCCACCCCTTGCCCGGGAATCCTGTGCACCCGAAAGTGAGGCCTGCTTTTTTTTTTTTTTACATGCGCAGCACCAGCGCGGCAACTCACAGCTCGCGCACTTTGCACCTGCCCGTGACGTCATGCAGCTGCACGTGTACCTCGTCCCTCCTTGGACGGTACCATCCGGCAGGGATACCCCTCCTGCCGGATTCCAACCCCACGCGCAGCCATGACGTCACCGTGCGCATAAAAAAAAAACAAGCCCCACGTCTCGAGGGGTTCCCCACGCGAACACATGTGCCTTGCCCGTTGGAGCTTAACACACACGATCGCGTGGAGAACCCATCCGGTCCAAATCCGTTTACCTGCCTAAACTTTGTCCGTCCGCGGGATCGGCAAATCCACCGCGTGCGTTTCCGGACCGGGACTTCACTCTCGCAAGCGAGCACGTGGGGGCCTCGTGCGTTGCACAGCACGGACCTCGTGCTCGCGGCTGGGCGAACCCGGCACGGTCCCCGAAACAACTACAGCCGCTACTCGGCTTTCTTTCCTCACATGTCGCCGTCGTCGCCATTCGACCCACGCACACCTGCGTGTTACGACGCTCACACTCCATTCCATTATATTCACCCCGGGAGACGTGGCTGCATGTTCACACATGCCCACCGACATCTCCCTTACATACCGCTCTCTCACACACACGGTCTCCCTTGCACTCGGCCGTTCACTCACGCATGCCATTACCCTTGCACACATGGCTCCCCTCACTCGCGGCCTTCCACTCACTCGTGTCATTTCCCTCACACAAACCATACTACTCACACACGCGGGGGCACTCATCCGCGGTGCCTCATCCACACACCGTCCCTCACTCACACACGCGGGGCACTCACCCGCGGTGCCTCACTCATACACCGTGCCTCACTCACACACGCGGGGGCACTCATCCGCGGTGCCTCATCCACACACCGCGTGCTGGGAAGCACGTACTCCGGCACAATCGCCACCACACCACTCACACACGGGGTCGCTTCCACACACGGGGACGCACTCACACCTTGCACCACACACACAGGGACAACCACACTGGGGATTCGTGTCCCCACAAGGGTCTCCGGGGCCTCTATACCCCCCAAGCTCTCCGTGCACCTGTCTACAGCACTCCTCCCCTCGAACTCGCAAAGCACGACCGAACTCACCTGGTCGTGACTCGCCTCAAGGGGGCATACTCCCTCCCCTCGTTCCTGGAAGAGGCCATCCAGCTGCTCGCACCGGGTCTCTACCCAGTCCGCGAGCTCACCCCCATTATCCTCCACTACCTCCGTGTGTGTGTGTGTGTGCGTCACTAACCCTGTCTTCATCGTGTAGTCTTCCCTCTATCGTTCCCATCTCCCGTGTCTCTGCCAACTCAGTCACCTCTTCACCCTTTACCTCCCTTGTCTCAACTAT
The DNA here is from genome assembly GCF_056783735.1 of Eptatretus burgeri. Taxonomy (NCBI): domain Eukaryota; kingdom Metazoa; phylum Chordata; class Myxini; order Myxiniformes; family Myxinidae; genus Eptatretus; species Eptatretus burgeri. The sequence goes on from NC_140961.1 coordinate 143,506,959, forward strand.
TATTTCCGTCTCTTCCCTTATCTCCCTCGTGTACGTCTCCGTCACCCCAATTAGTTTGTCCCTCTCGGTTACCGTCACTTTTTCTGTCACGACCCTCGCCCAACACGCCCCCCGAATTATTTTGTCACCCGCCTCCACCGCGGGCCCGACAGCCGTTGCACCCCCTTCCAGCTCGTTCGCTCCCACACGTGGAGTCGCCATTTTAAGCTCCCTGCTAACGGCCTTCATGCCCGCCTGCAGGCTTCGGCCCATGTTCTGCGTCTCACCCCGCAGCTTTTTAGTTTCTTCCTTCATGTTTGTTTCCATTCCGTTCATTTGCTTGTTCATTCCTTCCATTTCGTTTTTCATTTCATTTGTGTATGTATCCATTTTCGTTTTCATTTTTTGTGTATTCGCATCCATCCTCGTTTTCACTTCGTTCATTTGCTTGTTCATGTTCGCTGTCATTTCCGCCAGCATGGCGCATAGCTGGGCCATGTCGGGTGCGCTTGGGTGAGCCGATTCGGCAAAGATCGGGGGGTTTTGGCGGAGGGGGGGAGGGAAGGTGTCATACACCGCGGCCGCTGCCGCACCTATTTCGGGCTCTGGGCTCAGTTGGGGGAGTTCATGTTCCTGCACAATCAACATTTCCTGCACGGGGTTTTCATCCTGGACCATGGATTCTACACATTCTACATCCATTTCTAATACCCCCGGCTCCCGCTCGCCTTGAGACGCCATCTTGCTTCTCGCAAAGGGTTAATTTAGCTCGCTCGTAATTTGGAGGGAATTGGGGGTCGCTCCTCTCACCCCTGGACCGATTCCCGTGAATTTAGCTGGAGACAGGAGAGCCCGTTGTCCCGTTCTCCGTCACCAGTGCCGCGAGGAGGGCGACGAGTTTGTATCGCACGACCTGACACCAGTGTTGCTGATTCGCGCCCGCCGGCGTGCGAACGGCCACGTAACTCGAATCGCGGCACGTCGCCCACCGGACGGACAATCCCGTCATGACCCTCTCGGACTAACGCCGGGAACTAGTCACGGGTGGACCTTTCGGCCTCACCACGATCGTGCCAATCGGCCCCCGCGTGGGATAGGGTTGCTCTCCAAATTCGACCTACCTAAGTACCTACACGGAGGGTAGACCGGGCGACCGCACCTCGCAGCAGGTCGACTTCGGACACGGGCCACTTTAAGCGACCCGTTCCGTACTATCGGGATAACCGAGCGGTGTTATCGTCAACCTGGACGGTTCGATTAATTATCGGGCGTTTTAGCCCACGACCAACCCTTTACGTGAAGCAAGATGGAGATTCAATAGAGGAAAAGACGAAGCGAAACGGGAAAACAGTTCAACATAAAGCGCATTTATTTCGCGATGAATGGAAAGCACACATATACAATTGCACCAAAAGCAAATGTAAAAGAAGAAGAAGAAACGCACAATAATGCACAAAAAGCAAATGCAACAATGCAGATCGAACCGACTACCGAGCACACGGCAACACTTATGCAGTTTTACTTCACAGACGGCGCCGACAACACATATACCCAAAGCAAAAGAAAAGGACCACCCTCAAGGATGAGGCGGGCCTGGGGCCGAGACCGCGTCGGGCCTACCCTTCTGGTGATGAGCCGCGAAATGGTGCTGGCGCCCCGACTCCATGGGCCATCGATGGGACTGCCTGGTCTGGGGTGGGGACGGGGCCCCCGTCTCGCACTATCTCAGCGCGGGGGGAAACAGGAGGGGGTTGTTGATGCTCGGGGGGGAAGGAGGATATCTCCCTGTCTCGGGTCCCGCGACGAGCGTCTCCACCACGACCTCGGTCGCGCCGCCGGCCTCTCCCTCCGCAGCTCCCCGACTCCGACACGAGCACCCCCTCGACCGCCTCCGCCGCCACCTCTCCACAGCTCCGTCCTCTTCACTCTGACTACTACCACTTCTTCCCAGCTCCACCGACAACTCCCTTGACTGACGAACGCGGTCGTTTATATCCCCCGTGGCCTCGCTCCTTCACCTTTGACCCTTTACCTCCGACCCTTCACCTCTAACTGGCTCCCCATTGGACCGAGGAAAAGTGGGCGTGAATGCTTTTTGATCCATGAATTTGCATATAGCGACCACACTCCAACGCCCCTGGAGGCGGGGCCAAATCGCCCCACGCTCACTGATAGGATGGAACAGAAGTGGGCGTGAGTCGTTTTTGATCCGTTTTCTTCGGAAAGGCCGGCGCTTTTGCACCCCTGCTCGGTGCGCGCCCTGCACGAGTCCAGTATCGGTGCCCACAAGCGGCGTGGGAATGACGGTGATGCGATGGTTGCGAGGGCGAGTTGTGACGGTAAAGGTCGTGGCTGTTGTTGTGAAGCGGCGTTGCGGTTGGTGGTTGTTGTGTGATGGCTGTTGAGACGTGGTTGGTGGTGGTAGTAATGGCGGCTGGTCCAAAATAAAGATAGTAAAAGAAAAACGGCTATCTAGAGGCGTCGCAGCCCGAATGAATGACATTTATTCCCTCGAAACAACGGGTTTGGGCCTAACTACACATATACTGACAGAGATATCTCACCGAAGGGACCTGGATGGTGGTTTGCGAATTTCGTCAACCACAACAATATCAACAACCAAAGTTGTCCAAGTCTTTTTGGAACAGACTGTACACCTAGCATCAATCTGCTCTGGAATGTCTTGATGAAACCACAGCGAATCTTTATTGAGGTGCGCTGCTGATTTATCCTGTACATTCATCTCATAGGTTACACAGTTGACTGGTTTCTCTGATCCAGTCTATGCCGAGGCCTACATCCACGTCAACCAATACGACATTGTGCTGGACGTTCTTATCGTGAACCAGACCGCGGACACGTTGCAGAACTGCACGCTGGAGCTCGCCACGCTCGGTGAGATATCGGCACAAAAATGAAATAATTCGTGCAGATGGTGTGGCATGCCGGTGAGATCCGTCCTTAAAAATGCTTAATTGTTGTCATTTTATGGTTTGTTTGTTTATTTTTTAAATCTGTGTTTCGTGACATGCCATGCATCTTTCTTCGTCGCCTGCAAATAACGAGGATGTTAAACAGGGAAACATTGTATTTTTGATTGAAATATCGACGATAATTTCGAATGTGTATTTGCTTTAGGGGACCTGAAGCTGGTGGAAAAGCCATCTCCATTGACTCTGGCTCCCTACGACTTTGCCAACATCAAGGCGAATGTTAAAGTTGCCTCAACCGAGAATGGCATCATATTTGGGAACATCGGTGAGATTCTCGTGTCGTGCACGTGTCAAGGTCGTTCGATTTGCCGTGGCAGTGCAGATGCAGCAATGCCAACCCTCCCGATTTCATCGGGAGGCTTCCGAAAATTCACCCAAACTCCCGCCCTTACGATCACTATCCTTATCCTCCCGAAATTTTGATATTTTTGCACTGTTCACTAATCAGAATGTACTAGTATGAGAATTGAATGAAAAGCATCGTCTGCTACGTATAGCATGTGGTAACTCCATAACGTTCGCTGCTACCAAATTGTACGTAAAAAATTGCAAATTCAAATGAGGAGCAGCGAAACATTGGGTCTGGATCTCGCTTATGCGATCATGCACTGAGATTTAGTGCATGCGGTATGTGTGCAATACAGTGCATGCGGTATGTATGCACAGTGTATATGCATGCGATACGCTCACTGCATGCAGCTGGGCCCCGTACCAGCCCGGCGGTCGCGACCACCGTGCGGTGTTTAATTTAACAGCCGCTAGAGTTCTACGAGTCGCGCTGCAGCTGTGGAACATCGACTTCGAAGTTACCGATGCTTCAAGCCCTCGATGTTGATTACGAAATGGCAGAAAAGAAGCTTACGAAGACCAAGAAATGGTCTCAGAAGTACAAGACCGAATACAGTCTCCAATACCCGTGTATTCGAAAGTCTGAAAGAGGAATTCATCATGCGTATTGTACAGTATGCAGCGTTGATATTTCAGTTGAGCACGGAGGTCGCGATGATATTCGGAAGCACGTTGGAAGCAAACGGCACACAGACATTGCAAAGGAGAGATCTTCGAGCACGAGTACCGGTACACTTCTGAATTATTTCACCAAACAAGGGACAAGCGAGGAAGAGGATGTTACCCGAGCGGAACTTCTCTTTAGTGGATTTATTGTGGAACATAACTTGCCCATATCAGTCTCAGATCATGCTGGACCTCTATTTCAAAAGATGTTTCCAGATTCAAAAGTTGCTTCAAAGTATGGATGTGCAAGAACAAAAACTTGCAAGATGTGCAAGAACAAAAAAAAAAAAAAAAAAAAAAACGAACAAAAAGCAAGGAAAAAAAAAAAAAAAAAGAACAAGAACAAAGAAGAAAAAAAGAACACTGGTCAACAATTTTTTACTTTCTGAATGTTGTCTAGATTTCTACAAGTGAATTAGGGTATTCTGGCACTGCTGAATCAGGAAATGGCATCCGTTTCTCTCCATCAGGTCAGGTTTTTGTGCTAAGTTGATTTGAAAAAATCAGATCTTGTGACAAAATCAATTACATTTTTGTGGCATTATCAGCTGATTTTTGTCAACACATATCATCCTAAACATGTTTTTAAGAAAAAAAATGTTTTGCCAACAACATTTATTGATTACATGATAGAAACATCGATTACTGTCATCTGAATGGTGGGCATTGATAAAGGTAAGTACAAGTAAATTGCATGTTGCGTCACCACTGTTCAAACTTCAGGGCTTGAACTTCCGTTTCTTCGAACTCCTGGAATGTTCAGCGGCAGGGAGGTCTCTCTTCAGATTCCAACAGTAGTCAGCCATCATGACTGCGTCCCAGCGACCCTGATACCTGGTCTCCATCTCCTTCATGTCCTGATGGAATCTCTCCCCCTGCTCGTCACTCATTGAACCCAGGTTCTCAGGAAACCAGTTCATATGTGAAAATAGGTAGTGCATCTTGATGCTCATGTTGCAGCCCAGGTTTCTGAAAGCAGTCAGCATGTTGTTGACAAGTTCTGCGTAGTTTCTGGCCTTATTGTTGCCAAGAAAGTTCTTCACTACCAAAACAAATGTCTTCCACGCTTCCAGTTCCACTTCGTTCATTGAGTTTTTGAACTCTGGATCTCTGATGAGCTGACGGATCTGAGAACCATCAAAGATGCCAACTTTCAACTTGTCCATGGTCAATCCTGGAAAAGCCTGGCACAAGTAAGTGAAGCAGTCACCATCTTTGTCCAGAGCCTTGGTGAACTGCTTGATTAAGCCGAGCTTGATGTGCAGCGGTGGGAAGAGTATTCTGTCTCTGTCCACCAGAGGGTCGTTGATGACGTTCCTTTCTTTGCATGGCACCAATTCCTCCCGCACAGGCCAGTCCTTCTTCGTGTAATGCTGAGCACGGTCCCTACTATCCCACATGCACAGAAAACATGGGTACTTGGTGAAGCCAGACTGTTGTCCCAACAAAAAGTTCACCATCTTCAGGTCAACACAAATAAACCACTTATGCTGATCATAACCAATTTTCTCCAGCACGTACTTCACCGCTTCATACTTCTCCTTCAGTGTAGTCGAGTGAGCGATGGGTACAGAGGCAAACTGGTTGCCGTTGTGTAGCAGAACACATTTCAGTGATCGCTTGCTGCTGTCAATGAACAGTCTCCAATCTTTGGGTTCGTACTGTGGCACTCCAAGCTTGAGCAGAAGCGCATGTCATAAATTGGCGCATGTAGGTATTGTACATTCTTCAGAGTTCGTTATTTCAAGAAATACAACTTTTTTGTATCACATTATTACAAAATCTGCCCCATTAACTTTAGTTTTGATCCATGAACTTTATGCTTTGCCTCACCAATTTTTGGAAGATTTTGAGGTTTTATGACTTCAAACTGATCCCTTTTCGACATAATCACCCAGAACTATCGTACCTGAATACTTCTTGTCATTAAAATAATTATTTCCAATTAAAACAATTATTTGACATGACATTTTACCCCCACCAACTTCTTCTAAAATGCTCCACACATGCGTACATGTGAACAAAAATGTAAAAAACGACATGTGGCCATATCTCAAAAACTTGACCTGATTGAACAAAACTAATGTGAGTTTTGGATTCAGCGCATCAGATTCGTCCTAAATCAGCTTAAAAAATGCAGACAACAAATTTGTTGTTGACCAGTGTAATTGGTGAGTTGTCAAATGTTACTGCTTCATCTATTGCCGATATTGCTAGACTCGCTCCATTTAGCCTCGCTACAGACGGTAGCAATGACAGTGGTGAGGCCCAGCTATATCCTGTCCTGATTTCGTACTATGACAACAGTGCTGGGATTGTGAAGCAAGGTTTGCTAAGTTTGCCTGCGTGCAAACAAGATTCCACTGGAGAAAACATTTTCAAACTGCTTGATCATGAGTTCAGTGACAGGAAAATTCCCTTGAGGGAAATTGTGTTTCCTTTTGTGCTGATAATGCCTCTGTCATGGTGGGCAAGCACAAAGGAGTCGCTGCTTATATCCACAAACAAAATCCAGAGTGCTACATCATGCGATGCCCTTGCCATATGATGCACAATACGGCCAAGAAGGCGGCTCAGGCCTTACCCATTGAATTAGATGACTTTCTCATCGATATTTACTACTACTTGGGCAAAAGTAGTAAACGCGTCAAAGGAGTGAAAGCACTGCAAGAACTCTGTGATGCCCCGACACACAAGATTCTGAAGCATGTCGCAACAAGGTGGCTGTCCCTTGGTCAGTGCCTAGACAGGCTGATTGAACAGTGGGAGCCACTTCGCCTCTTCTTCAAAGAAGAAGTACGAAGAAAAATGCAACCAACTGTAGCCAAGACTCTAACAACGAGCAAGAAGGACGGCACTGTATCTACTGCCAGTACTGGCACTGCAGGATCAAGCACTAGTGGAGCAGCATTCACCACTACCACTGCAGTATCTGCTGCGAAGAAGACAGCAGGGACAGCACCAAAACCAATGCTGAGAGCAGGTAGCATCACCGGCCCTTCATCACGTTCATCTACAAAGCAGATCCCTTCAGAGTCGAGAAAGACTGTGATAGTCCCATCTACAGGCAAAGAAGGACCCAAGTTAAGTTCTGCTTTTGCCAAATCACTTGATAGAAGCTCAGCAAAACCTTCGAATCAGAGGTCTTCTTCCTTGGCTGCACCTACCTCAAGCTCTCTCCCTCAAACGTAAAATTGGATCTGGTACTACGAGTCTGACCTCTTCTGCTGGCAGTAAACGCAAAGTGTGATCGCCCTGCGGCTAAGTGTACTACGAGTTCTACAACTAAAAAGCGCATCTTCCTCAAGCACTGTGCAGGAATCTAGAGAAAGATGTGTCAACAGGAGGTTCTTGGCTCCACAAACAAAACTCTAATGGTTCTTCATTCGATATGCTAAAAAGCTTTTTGCATAAGGGACTCTTCTGCTCCAAAGAGACGAACCCTGTATTCATCTCCTGCACGGAGAATTGAATGGTCTTCTGAAAGATATCTTCGTACGGTTTTTGAAACCATCGGTGTCATCGGTTGCTCTGGTAAATGTACCCTTCTCTGACAGAAATCATCAGAAGAATGATGAGGACCTCATGATTGGGAACGATGCCAAACTGTATATAAGGGAACAAAGGAGTCTCAAGAAATCCACCTTCATTCTGAGTGAGTCAGACATCCAAGGTTTCTTCAGTGCAGTTCGCTCATATTATGTGAAAGCCTGCAATTACATCTTCAAAACCTGGCCGCGAGATGATGAATTAGCCAAGCATGCTCAGGTGCTGGATGTTAAGCTACACCAAGAAGTGGGGTTTGACTGTGTGGAGTTTTTCATCAAGAAATTCCCCTGTCTGTTCAGTGGCGGTGATAGTGACATAGACAGTCTTGAGAGTGAATTCGCTCACTACCAGGCAGACGCCTCCCTACCTACAATTGCTACTGAGACAGTGAGAGTGGATGAGCAGTGGCATCGGATTTCACAGCTCACAGATCCCTGCACTGGTGCCAAGAAGTATCCTAATTTGAGCAAAGTGATGAAGGGAATCTTGGTCATTCTTCATTCGAACGCATCATGTGAGCGGGCACTCAGTCTTGTACGGAAGAATCATACTGAATTTCGTCCCAATTTGAGTGTCAAAACCCTGGAAGCTCTCTTAATTGAAAAACTAGCTCATAGCACCCCTTGCTACCAGAGAGAATACAGCAAAGACATAATCAGAAGGGCTAAAAGAGCCACACAGCTGTCACTCAGCAAAGCTGCCATGGAAAAAGCAAGCAGCAGTAGTACCAGCCAGTAAGGTAAGAAAAATATTGCTTCTTTTGTGCTTTTTGTTAATCTTTGATTGTCCCCTAACTTATTAATATTAACATACATGTAACATTAAAAAGTGCACAATTTTCCCCTTTTTTTGTTCAAAAAGTGGGAATTCTTAACATGTTAAATGCTCCAAAATAGGGCTTAGAGAGCGTCTAGAACCCCAGAGCTTCCAGGGCCCTAAGGCGGGCCCTGGACCCCGCCGCAAGGGTCGAGCGCTCCGCGCTCGAGATGTGCGCTTCGCGCACATTATTTGGTGTCGGTTGAAAATCCTCCCTAATTCTGATTTCCAAAAGTTGGCATCTCTGCAGATGCCACGGCTCCTTGATTATCAGGTGTAGCATCGCATACGTACAGCACGTGAGCAGTTTATTGTGTAATTTTGTAATGAGTAAATGGAGGGGAGGCAGAGGTGCTCAACGGTTCCCTCGAGTCCGGAATACCTAGCTAATCCTAACCTCGTGCTCAGTGGCTTTTACTTTGTGGCGTTATCTGGTGGTTTAAAGATTGAACTCGAGGCTGTAAGTGATTGTTTTGATGTATTTATAATTGTAGTATGTGGTGTGGTATGGTTTGGATGGGTTGTACAAGCTTTCCATGAAATATATATTGACACGGGTGGCCATGGCAAATCTCCCACCCGAACGGTCACCAATTTAACGACGAGTAGGCCTTGGAACTGTAACGTCTGCCAGGAAAGCCCAAACGATCTTTGCTTCAGTTTCCCAATCGATGCACAGCCTCTCCAAGGAGCCTGGTGTTGACGGTGCGTTGGCCGGTTCAAAAGGATGGGGGCTGAGCGAAGACCCTGGATGAACCACCGTGTTTTGTTTTCCTCCTAACGTTTTGTCATCTCATGTCGACAGTGGGGTGTATAATAAAGTCCTCACAGGATGAGCCGAGTCGCATGAGGGACCCAATCGGAATTGGTCCCTCGCACGCCACGGTCAGAATTACTGTTTCCATCGGGCTTTTCAAAGCGAATTTCACCAGTTTGAACCTCCCCCCAGGAAGTCACCAAAAACAGGGCCAAAATGCTTCCTCATGTGAGAGGTTTAAAAACGGCGGACCACCACACGAAGTGTCCTGAATGAAAAACAGGTTTATGTTGAGAAGAAACAGGTCAATAAAACCAAAGAATACCGTAGCAAAAGATAGAGGGACACGAATCGATGAAAATAAATGTACATACGCAGTAAAACGAAGCACCTGATACAGGGAAATAAAACCTCATGGCCCCAAACACACAAGAATTCATGCATTCACAATGGGAAGCCAAGTGAGGCCATTGTAAAGAATACCGGTAGCGGATCGAGATTGCTCCACCGCAAGCACAAGCAGGTCTCCAGACCATGGTTGAGGCACCTCGTGGAGAGGTGAAGCGAAGAGACTGCAGATAAAGTGCAGTGGCATGAGCTTATTCATGTTTCTGCTAGCTGTGAGCCAGAGGTCAACAGACGTCTGGGTCAGGCCTGGGGGAGTCATGGATTCACTGGATCATGGGATGTGGTGCTGCCGATACCTGTGCGAGAGGACAAAACTCTGACTCGTCAGGTCCTTGGTGCTTCCAGTCTTGCTCTATGAATGTGAGACTTGGACTCTGGCCAGGGATCTGAGACGGAGACTTGATTCCTTTGGTACCAGGTCTCTTTTGAGAATCCTTGGCTATCGCTGGTCGGACTTTGTGTCCAACGAGCGGTTGCTGAGAGAGACTCAAATGAGATTTGTTACCTGTATTGTCCGTGAGCATCAGCTGCGGCTGTGTGGACATGTCTCGTTTTCCTGACTCTGATCCTGCTCACCAGATTCTCTCAGCGAGGGAGTCTCGTGAGTGGAGGAGGCCAATGGGCCGACCACGCGCCTCGTGGTTGTTGCAGGTTGATCATCTCAAGGAGAATGGGGATGGGCCAGGCATCTGCCTGGGGGATGTCCAGACGGAGGCTGCTGGAGAACCGGCGGAAAGTAGACGCAGCGACACGCTGCTCTGGCACATGCTCCCATACCTGACCTAACCCTGGCAGGAGCTTGTGTGTATGGCGGCCAGGGAGTACAGCAGGACGTTCGTGGTAAGCGGAAAATGTGAAGCCCAGACGAAGAGTGATCATGCATAGCCAAAAGACAAATCCAGAGAGAGAGAGAGAGAGAGAGAGACAGACAGACAGACAGACATGCATGTCTGTCGGCCCTGGCTTATGGCCCCGACTCCAACGGTGCTGTCGTCCTCCCCAACTTACTGTGTTTGCGGTCGAATGATAATAATTTTTATTTACATTAGTTTATATGTATAGTGGTAGAAGCATCGTGAACATTATTTTTGGGTCCAATTTTGTTCTGTTGCATCTGCATCATGTTGCAGCCGATCACGCAGGGCAGCGGAATGTAACTGCACGATCGAGCGGTGTTCTATTTTCATACTTTAAAAAAACAGAGAAGATGATCTTATGAAATCTCCACCCCCGTGCAGTGTACGATGTGACTGGAGCAGCGAGTGACCGCAACTGCGTTGTCCTAAATGACATCCACATCGACATCATGGATTACATCCAGCCTGCGTCTTGCTCAGACGCTGAGTTTCGCCAGATGTGGGCAGAGTTTGAATGGGAGAACAAGGTGAGTACCTTTAAAGTACACACTGTGTAAGTGTATGGTCTTCAAACACCCATGTGTTGGCTTTTTACCTCCGCCATCGAAAGTGGACGGAGGTTATGTTTTCACCCCTGTCTGTCTGTATGTCTGCGAGCTGGATAGCTTCAAACGTTATGGACGGATTAGGATGAAACATGGTGGACACGTTGGGTGTGTGACAACAAGCCATTTCGATTTTAAGGCCTCGATACAGATCCGACCTGTCGGCGGGATGCAAAAGGTAAACTGTTCAGGATGGTGGAGGTATGCACTCCACCAAGTGCCAATCCAGTTACCCATGCCGGAGGAGAGGGCATTGCATTCGGGTTTGTTTGTTTGTCCGTCCGCACAGAACTTTTGTGTTTATCTCCGCAACCGCTTGTCAGATTGAGACAAAATTTTCACCATCTCTTGGAGGAGCGACTACTCATGTAGAATGTTTTATTGATAATTATGACGTCGTAGATCACGTGGTGTGGCAGCCATGTTGGAAAACAGAAAACCTTTGGACCTCTATATCTGAAACCGCACCAAGGAAAAAATTGAAACTTGGCACACGGCAAGTACTCATGGGGAATGCGTGTGATTTATTATTATTATTTTTTTTTAATGACATAATTGTTAGAATGCCACATCGATGAGTATGAAATTTTTTGTGGGCCATCTCGGGATAAAATTGTCCACGGAAGAAAAAATTTGACGTCATTGGTCACGTGATTCGGCAGCCATATTGTTAAAAAAAAGAAAAAGGTTCAAAATTGTTCTTCTCTGAATTGGCTGAACAGATCAAGGCAAAACTATACACGTTTGACCGCCTATACTATCCATGAGGAACAAAAGGTTCACACTTGACGTCGTCGGTCACATGGTTTGGTGGCCACATTGGATTTGCCCTGAAACTTATTTAAAAAAAAAAAATCTTCTTCTCCAGAATGGCCAGACAGATCGAGGGGAAACCTCACACAAATGTTCCCCAAGCCATGGGCGTACAAGTTTGTTGAGGAAGAATTGATGGGTCACATGGTTTGGCAGCCATATTGGATTGAAGAAAAAAAATTAAACAATGTTTTCTCTGGAACTGCTTAATCAATTGATGTGAAACTTTACATTTATGATCTAGTAGTGATTGGGAATAGAAGTTTTATATTTCAACTTGATCGGACGCATGGTCTGGCAGCCAGAATTGTTTAATTTTTTGATGTGTATATATATATAATTTATCGTTTTTTCTGAATCAGGCTCACTTGGCTGTGCCTGGATGGGTTTGAGGGTAGCAGAGTAACAGCTGAAATGTGAATCTTATCCAGGTTCCTCCTGATTACTTCATCTTTGCTTTTTGTTTGTTTGGGTTCCATCTGATTACTCCAATGTAGGACTTGTACCTAATTGGTCTTCCACTTGATTTGAATTGAATTAATTTTAATCTCATTCTGAATTCAATTGAGGAATAATAACAAACGTCATGGGTCAGGGTCAGGTGTCCCATAAAAGCGGGACGTCTTAGTACTTGGTCATCAGTGCCAGCAGTTATAAAGTGGCAGATCTAATGATGTCTGTTATTAATTACATAGCACACCAGTACACAAAAGCAGCCCTGGTGACGGTCTGCAATCTCTGATTGCCCTTTTTATTGTTTAAATTGTTTTGGTCAAATTCTTTTTTTTTGACACCCCATGTTGGGACAAAGATAGCCCTGCACACCCCTCCACATGATCAGAATGCTGGACTGAGAGAATGTAGAGTAGTTGCGCATCCTCTCCCCCCCCCCCAGTATATTCCTCGACAATCCATTTCAGATTCTTCTAACCTCCCAACCCTCGCCTCTTTGTTCTTCCGCCTCATCCCCAATTCCTCTACTGTACCTTCTTCTTCCTTTATCTCTATTACATTTTAATCAATTTCCAGCCCCTCCCCCTTATCCCCTTACATGTGTAATATGTTGATGTTCCACATGAGATTGACACGCTGCTGTGCTCTGTGCAGACCTCAATGGCAACATTTAACCTGATATCTTTGAACATGAGAATTCGCTTTTCAGGAAGGAAAATTATTCATTCCAAATTCTTTTAAGAAAAAAATGTCTTGTATATAAACAGCACCAGGATTCTCGAGGGCTAATTCAATGCCAAACTTTTACGGCACTTAGTAGAGCGCATACCTTCACCGGACTGAACAGGTTACGTTTTGTACGCCACTGATAGGTCGGATCTGTATCCGGACCGCAACCAAAATCTAATCAACTTGTTCTTGTCACCTGTCCAACTCATCCACCAACTTTTGTCATAACTCGTCCACAACTTTTTCAATCGTCATGCTACACACAGTTTTTGGCAATATCTCTAAGTGCTGAAGAATCACTTAAAAAATTCGAGTATCCGGATCCAGATCTTCACCAAAATCTAAATAATTCATCCGTGTCAAGCACCCAATCCTGTCCACAAAATTTTGTCCGAATCCATCCGTGATAATTGAGTGATGTATCCTGCTCGCAGACAAATAAACAGACAGACAGACAGACGGTGGTGAAAATATAACCTCCGTCCACCCGTCCTTACGTGGCAGAGGTGAGGATAAACCACACCGCGCTCTCTGCTGTACATCGCACTTCACCACTCCCTCTCGTTTCGTACACTGCCCGGAAACTTCACCAAACAACCGGAACACGATCATTGTGTCGTCTGAAAGTGATTATTTATTGTTTTTTTCATGGTTTCCCATTGGCATGTTTAATTTTCACCCTTTTGAATAAGGCTAGTAAATGTATTTGTGCACGACTGTATATGTTTAATGTAGATGGTTAGAGATAGGAAGTAGAAGGGCACTCGGTAGAGCGCATACCTCCGCCACGTAACACCTGATCCACGAGGACATATCGGGCTGAATACATTTTTGAAATATCATGGTATACAGTACTTTATCGTTGGGCCCGATCTCTCAACGGTGAAGAATCACTTTAGAAATGAAATAATTCTCGTATTGAGGTCCGGATCCGGATCTTCACCAAAATCGAATCGATTCGTCCTTGCGACACACCCAACGTGTCCACTAAGTTTTTTTATTTATTTATTTATTTTTTATCCGAATCCGTCCCCAATTGTTTGAGATATCGTGATATATATATATATAGATATCGTTTTTGAGCCCATCTCTCAATGGTGAAGAATCGCTTTAAAAATTCTCGTAGTCTGATCTGGATCTTCACCAAAATCTAATCAGTTCATCCTTGTCACACACCCAACCTGTCCACAAAATTTCTTCCAGATCCGTGCACAACTTTTTGAGATATCGTATACACAAACAGACAGAAAGGGGTGAAAACATAACCTCCTTAACCTACGGTGGCGGAGGTAACAAAGCACAGGACATTGGGGATTAAGGAGACATGTACAGGTATGAAAGTTAGTTAGATTTCATGGTGTTGATATTCTTCAAAAGGTTTCGATAAAATAGGGTGCCACAACTATTTTTCATCGTTTGAAACGGTGACCCACTCGAAGGCTTTGTGCCTTTCTGGAACGACTCGCTTTTTGAATCTCGATCGACTTCATTCGACATTTAATCTCCCTATAGTGACCATCTCGACAGGTGAGCATTACACCGTCATTCTTTTCAGTGACTGCGCCTTTAGTTATGAACTCCTCTTAACTTCCAACTTCTTCCTGACTCCCCCCCCCCTCACCCCCCACACACACACCCCTCCCTTTCCCACATGGCGGTAGGAGCTCTGAGTATGCACACCAAATTTGGTCAAAATCAGCGTACCATAGATCAAAAACGTACTATTTAATATTCAAAGCCGCCATTTATTTTCACGGGTATCAGTTGGTTTACTCATACCCCAGACAGATTGTGGCCTTTCGGGGACACGTGTGCTACTGTGCTTCCCTAACTGCATTTTGTCATTCATGCTTTCGATCATTTGGCGAGCAATTACGTGTGGATGGCAAGCGACGAAATGCAGCGTTTAAGTAGAGTCGAGCTGCGTACAGGTAAATCCGTCAAGTGCTGCTCATAATGTTCCACCTTATTGTTCTCCATTTCCGACCAATCTCTGAATGAGAACCATGAAAGCATAAATGTGGGTTCCCTCGATTGACCAGAGTTTGTTTTGCCAAATAATTTCTACAAGGTACGGGAAAGAAATTGCTCTTGGTAGTAAAATGATCGAGAATGGAAACGCAGCCGTTCGACCACAGTTTTCCATTCTTCAACCAAAGCAGGTGAACGTGTGTTTGTGGAAAAACTGGGTCCGCATGCACGTTTGCCGAAAAAATGGTGATGCAGCTAATTTTGTGAAATAGTCCGACTTGATATGAAATTGCAGCAAATTGTCATCCCTCATTTCAACCGAACATGCCTGAGGTCACTCGTACAGCTTGGCCGCAATTTTAGTTCGGTTGTTTCAAGATGAAGGGGGTTAAAAAGCATTCAGCTTTTCCAAAAGTTATCCGAGCCAAAATCATGGACTTCTACTCGATTGGCATCAGGAAACTCATCCACCGCGAGGAAGGATCTTCGACGTGGGCTGGAAACAACATGGGAAATAACTGACATCTGTGTTGGGTTTCCTTGGTGCAGGACCATTTTTTTTCATGGTTCCATAACCATTGAGTTTCAGTGGTACAGGACCATTTATTCTTGGTCAGTCACAGTACCATGGTTGAGTTTGGGTGAGGCAGAATCATGGTTGTTTTGATGATGCAGAACCATTCTTTATTAGTCACATGATCATGGCTTATGCAGAACGATTCCTTCGTTGTCACAAGATCATTGTTGAGGTTTGATGGTGCAGAACCATTCGTTCTTGGTCACAGAACCATTTGTTCTTGGTAACAAGACCATGGTCGATGCAGAACCATTCCTTCATTGTCACTGGACCATAACTGAGTTTTGACGAGGCAGAACCATTCCTTATTGGTCACAGGACCGTGGTTTATGTAGAACGATTCCTTCATCATTGCAGGACCATGGTTGAGTTTTGATGGTGCAGGAAGTGGTTGAACGAAGGTAAATCTTAACGCAACAGCATATACAATGACATTCTTGACGATTCTGTGCTTCGAACTTTGTGGCAACAGTTTGGGGAAGGCCATTTCCTGTTTCAGCATGACAATGCCTCCGTGCACAAAGCGAGGTCCGTACAGAAATCGTTTGGCGAGATCGGTTTGGAAGAACTTGACTGGCCTACACAGAGCCCTGACCTCAACCCCATTGAACACCTTTGGGATGAAATGAATTCCCAGTTGATCAGACCTAATCGCTCAACATCATTAATGCTCTTGTGGCTGAATGGAAGCAAATCCCTGCAGCAATGTTCCAACATCTTGTGGAAAGCCTTCCCAGAAGAGTGGAGGCTGTTATAGTAGCAAAGAGGGGACCACCTCCTTATCAATGCCCATTATATTTTGGAATGAGATGTTGGATGAGTCGGTGTCCACATACACCTTTGCCATTGAAGAGTAATGGCATCCAACCTTTGATGGTGACCTGTAACCCATTTAACCAGTGTCAGAGGATCATGGATCTAGGCTTCTTCACCCTGTATCAGCCACAGGATAATATGAGAAAGGCACTCGGTGGAGCGCATACCTCCGCCAGGCTGATTGCTTTACGTTTTGTATCCGACTGAAAGGCTGGATCTGGATTCAGACCCGAACTAAAATTTAATCTGCTTGTTCTTGTCACCTAACCAACTTATCCACCAAGTTTCATCTGAATCCGTGCATAATTTTTTTGAAATGTGCTCTATATAGTTGTAGCCCTATCACGAAATGGTGCAGAATCACTTAAAAAATTATTGTATCTGGATTCTGTCTTCACCAAAATCAAACCAATTCTTCCTTGTTACATATCCAACCGGCCCACCAATTTTTGTCCGAAACCATCCACAACTTTGAGATATCTTGTTCACAAGCAAACAAAGACAGACAGACAAAGACGGATGGGATGAAAACGTAACCTCCACCCACCTTCAGTGGCGGAGGTAAATATGAGGTCCCTTACAAGGAAACTGAATGCAGGAGGAGGCCCATCAAAGCCTGCACCATCATTAACAACCTATTGCTGTTTGTCTGTGCTCTATCCTTTTAAAAAAATGCTGAATGTCAAGCATGGGAGCAGCACGTACTATTTAAAAAAAATCTTTAGTACGACTCGGCCAGGATTCGAACTGCCGACCTCCCAAACTCCTTGCAGATGATCGACTCGAACCCTTACACCACCGAGTCTGGTAAAAAAGGGTTCTGTTTGCAAACCATCCATGTGCAAGTCCAAACCCCCATTACCTTGTAAAGGTAAATAGTAATTTGGGAATTGTTATCTATGACACCTGTGCATCCCCACTGTTACCTCCTGCCATGGCCACTGGTTGGCAATCGGCAACAAATAGGAGTCCACACTTTGGGACACATTCCATAATTGAGTGATTTCACAGTTCCTCCAAACCCACTCCCCCTCACTCCAAGTAATCCAAAGCCCAAATCACCTTTTACTCTTGACAAATTCAGAGCCAAAGTACTGCTGAACGACAGGTGCATTTTCCAATTCATGTTCAAAATATAACGTTCAATTGAAACGAAGTTGTTCCTCGACCATGAGCTGACGTTTGTAGACACAGGCAGATGGACGAAGCGAACCAATTGCTTAACTGTTTTTTGCTCCGTGCGTGTACGTACGTGGTATTGAGCGCAGCATTTAGCAAAAAACTTGGACTGGTGCTTCAGCCAAAATAGCACTGACTGATCAAGCAAAGTCATGAAGCAGATCCTCCCTTTACAAACCTGCCCGACCTTCCAAGTGTGCTGTGCGTGTGTTCCCCAGGTGACCGTGAATACCAACATCTCCGATCTCATGGAATACTTGAAGCACGTACTCAAGTCGACAAACATGAAAAGCCTCACTCCAGAAAAAGTACGTCTCTGTTTCAACGTGTGGTTGTTTCGCAATGTACGGGTTGTCGCGAAAGTGTGTGCGCTGTCAAAATCCTCGTATTCTTGGTTCTCACCCGGTAGATAAATGTCATCATCGAATGGGCTTTTGGATCTTGGTCAGCAAGCAGTTTGTTCCGGTTTGGGATGGAACGTCGGCAGTGTTATTGCCCTTCATGCCTTGTGTAATCGCCCCCAGTGTTGACGAGAAAAAAAACGTTCCGATTGCAATCGACTGGGCACATGAGAATGGCCATTGTGGCCGTGTGGCCACGCATCCCTCCTTCCGTGATCTTTATCATGCGAAAGGTTCTCACATTCTCAGTAAAGAGCACTATTACAGTTTTGTTTGCAAGGCGTGGTCACAAACTCGCCGTCTTGACTCCGGTGAGAACGGAATACACTGCTTGGCGGTAATAATTAGTAGCCAGTAGGGCTTGTTTATGGATGATCTTCTTCTTTTGTCTGCAGCACAAGGCTGCAGGGTTGCATAATTGGCCGAGGGCACGGCCGTGCCACCGATGCAATGTACTCTGTCGGTTAGGGCAGGAATTTGTTCAGGGTGCTTGCGATAGCTCGCCTCCTCTTCACGACAGACACCGTGGGATCCTCAACATCCACCAATGATGCTGGCAGACGGGACGTCCATTTTAATGTCCATCCGAGGGAGGGCACACGCGTCGATGCCTCGCCCTGCTTGCAAGGCACTAGGATGACAATTTGTAGCTGTGCTGAGATTCAAACCCAGGGACGACAGCTTTAGAGGTAAGTATGCGTACCTCTGGGCCCTCCTCCCAGCGCGCTCTATATGGGCGATGAAAACGATACATTATCGGAGCATACAAACTGCCCCCATTTTTAGTTCGACAATGGAGGGACACCAATCGTTGTACCTTTTCAGCTGTCATTCTAAAAAGGTATTTAAAAAAAATATATATTCTGCCCTTCTTGGTTTGAACGTGACAGGACGACAGAACACAATTACCTTTGAGCCGTCGAGTCTGGGCTTGATTCTCAACCCAATTGTAAACGATCGGATCTGTGCTTCGCAGGCAGGGTGGTTGCATCACAAAGTGTGCCGTCCCTCGGATCGATGTTAAGCCAGGTGTCCTGTCTGCTGCCATGCTGAAGAGGCGGAAAGTTATCTCTGGCACCCTGAACAAATGACAAATCCTGCCCAAATCAACTTCAGGCAAACATCAGGCCTTGCCAGTTGATTCATCAAGAAGCTTTGGCCAAATTTCCTCCACAAACGTGGAAGTAGTTGTTGTAAAAGACTACTAGTTCAAAGGAAGTAGCCGTTACGAAGTGTTTTAGTTATGACGACAACAATAAAGTAGTAACATTGCATAAATGGTTCCAACTTCGTCCTCCATCAGGCACTAGTCGGTGACTGCGGCTTCATGGCGGCGAACTTGTACGCTCGTTCCATCTTCGGTGAAGACGCCCTGGCGAACGTGAGCATCGAGAAACCAGTCGGTCAAAGCCCTGACGTGTCTGTGTCCGGCCATATCCGCATCCGTGCAAAGAGTCAGGTGAGTTTTTGAAGTTCGGTTTGTTACCATCACTCGCTCGAATGTTCACCTTCCTAACCCGCGTGGTCGTCTCCATTTTCAAAACCACAGGATCCTTTCCTGGGTGTGCTCTGGCTTTCAAAAGGAATTAGCCACTGTGGCTAATCCAGGTTTAGAATGATTAGCCACATATTTTATTCAGAAGTTTTTTTTTTTGTTTTTTTTTTAGCAATATGAAATAAGTTAATTTTAAGGTGGATGTGTGAGGTTGGTTGGATGAGTGAGTTGGATTGTTCAGATTGGTTGGATGAGTGAGTTTGACGTGTGAGATTGGTTGAATGAACGACCATCAGGGGAGGTGGTGATTGTGAGGGATGGTGTGTGTGTGTGGGGGGGGGGGTATGGTCGTTGTGGTTGTGGGGATGGGGGTGGTTGTGGACCAAGATTGGACCAACCTCATGCCAGTCAAACTCATTCATCCAACCAATCTCACACATCCAAACAAACTCGTACTACTACTGATTGTGTCAAAACTCACCTGGAAACCACTGACCCAACGAAGCATGTAGCACCGTGTAGCACCGAATCATTCCGGGGAAAAAAATAACAATAAAATTTCAAAAAAACTAAAATAATTTTTTTTGAGACAAGAATCATGGGAATCATGCGTAATTTTGGTCGTTTTTTTTTTTTTTTTTTTTTTTTTTTTTACTAGAAACTAGTTTAAAACTACTAAAGTTAGTATATATATAAGCTTGTACAAAATCACGCGTAATTCCCGTAATCAAAACACAAAATGGCGACCGTCTCAATGAAGGTTGAATTCTGTGCTAAAATCACCCCAAATTCTTCTAAAACTGGTAAAAAAAAAACCCACTAAAACATGGATTAGCCACATTGGCTAATGGGTGGTTTAAAATATTAGCCACAGGTAAGGGGGATTCACCCTGTGGCGAGCGGCAGCGCACACCCAGCTTTCTAACCGGGAGGGGCTAATTTAGGGATTTACTTGGTGACCGATTTGCAAGTGAATTTAGTCCGCTGCAAACGTGTCTTCATGAAAACCTCAGGTTTGGCCGAGCTTGCAGATCCTGCAGAGTGTAAATTATTGGTTCGTGATATGCATACCATTAACGATCAGATATCCACTCCCCCCCCCCCCCCCCACCTCATACATAACTGTTTACAAAAGCTTCCCAATTTGTTTTCAGCTTTGATCAAAGTACAATCACATGACCTTGATGCATAAACATGATAAATCGATGACTGTTTTTTTTTTTGTTTTTTTTTAAACAACAACAAAGAAAGCACATGGGGTTTGGTGCTCACGTGCACTTTATACAATCGATGTTTGTCATTAACATTTCGGTTCCTCATGGAACCTACAAGCAAAGCAGTCAAATTTACAAGCCTGTTTGGGGGGGTAAGCAGAGTGGGGTGGGGGGCTGTGCTGGGTAGGATGGTGTTGTGACTGTTGTTGTCTTATCCTGCAGGGCATGGCGCTCAGCATGGGGGACAAGATCAACATGTCGCAGAAGAAAGTCGCCGCATAAGCGTCGGTTTCCTCTCCTCATCTCTCACAGTTATTTCTTCTTCCTGCTCCAAGGTTCTAATTCTACGTGTATGCCAGGGCTCTGTAAAGATGGTCCATTACCTTTTCCTTTTATTATTTTTTTAATGCAGCAGCTTTGTGCCGCGAGCATGGATGTGGGGTTGAGAAATTTAACGAGGCAGCACTAGACGGACCAACTTTACGACGAGGGCGTGTCTCGTGGGACTAGAATAACAATTAAAAGAAAAAGAAAAAAAAAAGCAGCACCCGTGAGTGTGCCTTTCCCCTATGTACATAATTCATATACACAACCGTACATAAGAGGACATTCCGGTACAAAAATACCTATCGCTGGTTATGTAAAAATAAGATTACAAAAGTCTCTTCCAAAGGCAGATTGGCAAATGTCTAATCTTAAGCTTTGGATAAAGGGAGAGGGATTAATAAAAGCAAGAATCACCGTTGCCCACAAAACACATTGGACTCCGAGTTGACGAAATGCATCTTGGTAGTTAATATACTTTTAAACGGACAACGCCGTTGCCTCGACTACGAAATGGACGATTGGTGGGTTTCCTCCATCCCGTGAGAATCGATGTCTTAAAAAGGAGCAGTTTCGCACCCTGTACACACGTCTGCCGCAAACGAGCTTACCGCCAGGCTAACACAGGTAGAGCTTGCTGCTGCCGCCGCCAGCGATAGATGGTCATGCATTGTACAAAACAAATGATTAAACCCTCCGTTCAAACGACGGCCCGCTCGGTGCCACGCTTCCAATCAGGGACCAGGTATGCTTACGGGGCACCGACTGCAAAGAATTATTACAAACAAATTACTTTTGTATACAATATTTTGGCAAACCGCCTGTACAATACCATCTCCTCTTGATCTTTCATTCAAAAAAAAATTTTTTTTTTTGTTTAAAACGGCCTTTCTTGCACTGCCATGGTGGGCGCAGATCGCTGCGCTGTAGCAGGGCTCCAGTCGGTCATGGGACCGCACCCACTTCCTATCAGTGCAGACATTAAAGGACGATGCAGTGACAACAGCTGCCCGGCGGCCTCGGAGCAGGCATCTCAGATATCGGAGGACGTTCTTCTAACTGAAATTTCCTGAAAAGGGGAAGACGCGCGAGAAGAGAAATGTCAGGGTGTCATACGATGCTCATCTGTTTTCAATAAAGTCGACTTAAATAAAGTTTATCAGTGATTTTATATATATTTGACTCTCCCTTTGTTCTTGCCATGGGTACAATGTTAATGAAAGCGAACCAGGACTGTCATCCACGCACCTCTTCGGCACATGTGACCGATCATTTTGGCTTGCAATTAGGTGGAGGGGGTTTGTGGACCCAGGGAGGGCTTAAGGGCCAGATCCACGACCCTCATGTTTAGCATAGATTTCCTGCCCCTGACCTGCAGGGAAAACGTGTTGAAAGAGATGGACGAGAAGTTTACAGGAAAGTTGAACTCGAGGTCACGGGAATATTTTGGCCAAAAGCTCGTTATAACACCGAGTCTAACTTTGAACAAAACCCTCAAGTTGCAAAATGTCAGTAAAATGAATTCCTTTGGTTTTTACCAGACTGCGTGGGATTCCGTTTGCAGGCTCAGTTTGTCACCGCAACGACGACCCAAGACCGACGCGTACACACACCCTCTGGTTATTGATGGGGAGATCTCAATTGAAAGATATTTAATCTTTGGTATGACTCGGGCAGGGTTTGAGCCCCCAGATTCCGGGCAAACGCTCGTTAGGCCGAATCCGACTTGAAAATCGATTGGGCGGCGAAATTGTCACGTCTTGCGAAGAGAGGCACTGTAAAAACACCGTACTCGACTCCACAACAACTCTTCGACACGTGTTACCCTGTCTCGAAATCTGCGAGAAGTCACCCTCTCCGATGCGCTCGGAATCATAAGAGGATTACTGCACCAACATTCCCAATGTTTTGTGTACGAAAGAAGGTTTAAAGGCTTCAAAAATGCTTTAGGATACGTAGTTATCTTCACCTTAAGTGTGCTGGCACATTTTCATTTTCATCACGATCATTTCAAATTGGTTCGTGGTGGAGTTCACCAGGGGTGTGTTCAGTTTCCAACGTTCTTGTAGAGTGCTTGCCAAGTGGCTTAAACACTCAAGCAAGCACTCCATTCAAAACCTTTAAGGATCACCTGACTTGGCAAGCGCTAGCGAGCTACTGCGTAACTGAACACACCCCGGATCACAAAATCGACATCCAGTAGGAAGGTGACAGCCTGCAGTCGACAAATCTTACCGGATAACTCGCACAAGATTGTGGAATGACTGGTCTACGTTCTGTCGGATTTTTGCAGAAGCTTCCATGTACTGCACCTTCAAGGTGCGTGCAAGCTGCTGTCCATCATTTTGTGAAATCTAACGGGAGTGGGAGGGGTGGGGTTAAACAAAGAATGCACACCTATTAAGTCATTTAAAGGCATGATGGGGGATGTTAAGGGGTCTTCTAAGCACTGTCCCTCCACAACACACAACATTCCCCATATTACATACAATATCGATTTATCCCAAGCTGGCACAAGCAGAAGTGGTAGATGGAAAAAAAAGGCAGCTTCCTCATGCAACACAATGCATTCCACTAGAGAGGCCAAGCAGACACTCCTCAAAGGTGGTTGTATTTCTGGGATTACATTGTACTACACGCTACTCAGTGGTGGAGCGTGCGCTCTGAGCAATTCGATCCTGACCCTGGTCGTCGTAGCGAGCCTTTAATGGTGTATGATGCTCAGCATTTAGAGGCTGGAGGATGCAGAAACTCCATTGGGAGGGAGTGGGGGGGGGGGCAGGGATGAGGGTTCTCAATTGTCCGGATAACAGAGAAAAATGGCACCCGGAGTGCTCCAGGGAGTTAAATCACTTCCGCCCAAGGTCAGTGGCTGTTTGAATCCACGTCTTGTGTTGCGTCTCGCATTTGTCGGCATGATTTGGCTCGCAGCTCCTCCACAAACGAGGTCATTGTTAAAAATATACAAATAATTAGTTGTGGTGTGTATCAGATGGTTTTTTTTTTTCCCCCCCACAAAGACACCATCCATGACAGAACAAGGACAAATGTGTCCAAGAGCCACGCCATTCCACCAGCCAACAAGAAGAAGAAGAAGAAGAAGAACGCAGAGCTCTCTCAGAGCCAGCGTTCGCAATGTGACGCGGCTAAAAATGGTGTTCAGCAATTGCTGGTCTGTCTTTCTTCTTTCGGGCCTAAACCGCATTCTCAGCACACCTTTTCACTTTACCACTTTGTCCAGTGGTTGAGGTAGTGGACTTAGCAGTCGTGCCTGGTATACGTGGAATGATGTGCAGAACGTTGTGCTGTGCTTTTGTTCATGGCTAGGTAGATCTCATGATTATTGCTGGACATCCTGATTGTGTGTACTTGTCCCAAGTTGTCCACAGCCCATGCAAGTTGCTGAGAAACCCCCGAGAAGACACAGTGAAATACCTCCCTTTAGAACTTACATCAAAAATGCGATGAGAAGTGTCCACGAGGAAACTCTCGACGAACCTTTCCTGGGTCATCTCCATGTTTTTCAACGGTGGCTCACCGACTCGAATCTAACGTCCACCAACTAATTGCCGGCAGACATGCATTTGACGAACGAAGCACTTAACGCTCTGCACGTGTAATCGTCAGGTAGTGTAATCGTCAGGTCGAGAATCAAACCCAGACACAGCTCACAGGTAAGTGCGATACATCTGTGCCGTTATCAAGAGGAGTCTTTTTCTTCTTCTTCAGCTTGGTTGCCGGGTAGCTGTTATTTTGTTGGGGCGTGACTACTCCACCGATGCCGTGCCCCTATGCCGGTGCACCTGGTACTCATTTCACCGACCTTGGAAGGATGACAGGCCGAGTCAACCCCACCTGGTATTAATTCAGCGGCCAATGGGGCTTCAACTCAGGACCCTAAGATCCCACGCCAGCCACCCGAACCGCGAAGCCAACATCAGGTGTTATCAGTAGTTAGAGGCTGTTACAATTTCAAGGTCAAATTCCCAAGAAGTTTTTTAACATATCCATTCAAACGGAATTTTGATGCCACCGCTGATCAAGTCACCGTAGCCATTTTCGGGTTGTACGCATGTACGTACGTCCGTGCTAGTTTTCTCCGTTTTCTCCGAAACCGTTTATCCAATTGACATCATTTTCACCACAGGTGCAACGACTCGTGTGAAATGTTTTTTTATGATGATGACGTCATAGGTCACGTGGCGTGGCAGCCATGTTGGAAAAACAATAATTAAACTTGGCACATGTAAAACAAGTGTGATTCGTCTTTGATGTCATATGTGGCTTCATATCGCCGTCATTGCATTCGTCAAACGCTTTATCCTATCAGAATGAAAAAAAAATGTCATCGGTCACATGATTTGGCAGCCATATATCTATCTATGATTCCAGCAATGTGTGTGTGTGTGTATGTCTGTTGGATTCGCTATATATGAGATATCCCTTATTGTCGGGTTTTCCGTCTGTCTGTGTGTGTGTCTGCAACGTGAGGCTCCACAGCACGAACCAGCGAACCGATTTCGATGAACTTTTCCAACAGGTGGAATATATACTGGGAAGGTGCGCGTTTGAATTTCGTTGCCTAGCAACCACCCGTTGCTGTGCAGCGGCCGAAAAACCGCGTACAGTATTTTCAATACTTGTCCTTCAGTTTTGAATGTAGAGAAACGAGACTTCGGAATTAAACACTTCGAGATATTTAGAAAATTTTACTCGAGCCGATTTTTGATTGAGGTTTTATTTTTCAAATGGTAGTCCTTAAAAAAAAAAATCGGGTGTCTATTTACCATCATTTAAGGTGTGTATACAGTGTTTGTAAGGAACTCCACCGTCGTTCCACCTTCAATCTCTCCTCGATCCAAACGTTATTGACCAAAGTGAAAAGGATCCAAAATAAATGGAATCACCGGTATTTCTGTCTTTGTGGATTTCTAATAATATGTTTATTTATTTACCGAAAACGATTCCCCACCCACACTCCGCCTCCAATTATTTATTTATTTTCCGTAAATGATTCCCCACCCACACACCACCTCCAATTATTTATTTACCGAAAACAATGCCACGATCCACACACCACCTCCAATTATTTATTTATTTTCCGTAAACGATTCCCCACCCACACACCACCTCCAATTATTTATTTACTGAAAACGATTCCACGACCCACACCACCTCCAATTATTTATTTATTTACTGAAAACGATTCCCCACCCACACTCACCTCCAATTATTTATTTATTTACCGAAAACGATTCCCCACCCACACTCACCTCCAATTATTTATTTATTTACCGAAAACGATCAAGACCCACACACCACCTCCAATTATTTATTTAAAGTGGACGTGGCTTATGAAAAATATTGTGCGGCTCAGGAGGTATGGTCAAACAAGAGCATTGAGAGAAGTTTATCGGGTTTTCCGTGTGCGTGTGTGTGTGTGTGTGCAACGCGAGGCTCCACAGCACAAACCAGCAAACCGATTATTTTTCAAATGATAGTCCTTCAAAAATAGGGTGTCTATTTACCGTCATTGTTTATGAGGGCCAGTTGGCAAAATACGCAATAGGAAAATCTTGCCAGGCAGAGGAACAATTGTATGTGAACCAATACGTCTTGGCAATGAATCTTCGTCGGTGGATCAGTCAGAATGAAAAGCATCGTATCCAGCGCTTCGATTTGTCTGCGACCGCCGTTTCGACGACCGCCGGTCCGATCTGATTGAAACTTGCCAGGAATATTGCCGGGGACCCCCGGATGTGCCTTTTCGAGGTTTGATATCGATCTGACGAGCGGTTCCGATGTTACGGCCATTTATCTGTCGACCAATGACAAGACACAGTGCTATGACATCACGAATGACGTCACAATGTTTATTTATTATTATTATTTTTTTTGCACGATTGACGGTCCGATCTGATTGAAACTTGCCAGGAATATTGCTGGGGACCCGCTGATGTGCCTTTTCAAGGTTTGATATTAATCGGACGAGCAGTTCCCAGGTTACGGCCATTTATCTGTCGACCAATATCTGCGAGAGAGGGGGACGGGAGAGGGGGGATGAGAGTGGGGGCGAGAGAGGGGGAGAGGAAGGGTGAGACTAGGGGGGATAGAGGGGGGCAAGAGAGAGAAGGGGGATGAGAGTGGGGGCGAGAGAGGGGGCTGCACATACTGGCACTCATCTACGGGCCCGTACTAGTATATATATATATATATTTTTTTTATATATACAGTAATACCTTGACATACGAATGCACTAACTTACGAGTATTCCGAGTTACGAGCCGTTGCTCGGACGATTTTTTGCTTTGTGTTACGTGTCTCGATCCGAGTTACGAGTGGAGCAAGCTGTTTTTTGGGGTTTTTTTTTCTCCCGCCTTTTCACGCATCTCCCGCCACTCACTCGTTCAGTTCTCTTGGTTATCTCGTTGAGTAGGGTCATACCGTAGTAATCTGCGTTGTGTTTAGCTCTTGTTTTTTCATTGGTGCAGTTATTTTGCCAAATTTCTTTGTTGTAACTCAACCATGAGTCCTAAAAAAGTAACTGCAAAGGACAGTGCTAAGAAGAAACGAATGATGTCACTTGAAATGAAGCGTGAAATCACTGCAAAACATGAACGTGGAGTGCGTGTTGTCGAGCTGGCGAGCGAGTTTGAGTGTAGTACTTCAACGATATGTATTATTCTCAAGCAGAAGGATTCGTTGAAGACTATAACGCCAGCCAAGGGAGTTACGATTATTTCGAAGCTGCGGTAACGGCTAATTGTAGCAATTAAGTGTAACGACAAAGGGAATAAAATGTAAAAAAAAATTGTAGCAATTAAGTTTAGCGATAAAGTGAATTTTAAAAAATTTGGGGGGGGGGAGGGGGGGCTGGAACTGATTAATGGTATTTTAATTAATTTCAATTGGGAAAACTGTTTTGATATCCGAGCAAACTGAGTTACGAGCTCGGTCACAGAACGAATTAAACTCGTCTGTCAAGGTAGTACTGTATATATTGTTACGGCTGTGGAAATTCGCAGGACACCGTAAAGGTCCGTAGTTCAGTTCGATCGATAAGTCTGTGTTCAGTGAGATTTCCCCACCGTTGTTTAATGGGAATTTATTCGTGTCACAGGAATGTGATCCTTTGAGATAGCCGTTTTTCTTTACTATCATTATTTTGGACCAACAACCACATTTCCATCGCCTCAAACCACAACAACCATGATCGCCTCAAACTACAACCACAATCCCCTCAAACCTCATCAACCACATTTCAACCGCCTCAAACCACAACAACCATGATCGCCTCAAACCACCACAACCACCTTCACAACGCCACCATCACAACAACCACGATGGCCTCAACCACCTAACCACCTTCCCCGCTACGCCAACTGCCGATCCTCTTCTCCACAAACCAAACCACAACTCTACCGATGGCGCGCGGAATTTCCCTCCTGCTTTTCCCGCGCTTTGGTATGGGGGAGGTGCGATTTGAGCCAGAGGTCAAAGGTGAAAAAGGTGGGGGCCTGATTTTGGGGGAATGAATCTCCCTGGACCTGTGCCAAGAAAGATTCTCTCGGCCCCCGTGAGGCGTGCGGGGAGGGGGGGGCGAGAGGGCACGCCCCTTTCTGGAAGCTTCCTGCAGGGGCTGGAAGGTGGGCAGAGCGATAAAAGGGGAGGGGCGAGGCGTTGGAACGGGGGGATACAAGGACGCCAGCTCGGGGCCTTCTTCCCCTTCGTGTGTGTTTTTCATCAGGGACTTTGTTTTGTCTTCTTCTTCGTGGTGGTTTTCGGTGGTGCGTGGGGCTTCTTCTCCTTCGTCGGCTTGGTCTTCGGAGAGTCTTGGGTTCGGGTCGAGGAGTCGGAGCTTGCAGTCGATGGAGAGTCCGGGCGTCGCGGAGGGGACGCGGACTGGAAGCACTGCTCTTCCAGCTGTGTCGCGTGGACCTGCGTGTTCGTGCAAGGAGCACTGGAGAGAGCTCGCCCACCATCGCACCACGAGGGTGCAGGTAACCTGCAACGGTCTCGTGGGATTCATTCGGTCTGCCAAGTCCCACGCCATAAAGGTCTACGGACCGTCTGGCGCCCTTGTCTTTGGGGGTGGCCTTTTCTCTTCTTTTGTGTGAATGATGTGGCGCCGAGTCTCCATAAGTTAAACCTGTTTCAGTGCCTGTAAATTATAAATGGCTTATAGGCGGTTGTAGTGCTTTCGCTTTATTTGCTTCCATACCTGCATGATTGACTGTATACGTGTATTGAAATAAATGTGTTTGTGTGAATGTTACCCGTTTGTCGTGTCTTTTTCCCCCATTGGAACGCCGTATTGCATCTCGGAATATTAGTTGGGTTTTAAATACCCGTTAAATAGAATCTGATCCGGCGAGGTCGGGCGATAATACCCGCTCGGTTATCACTGCAGAACGGAACGGACTGCTTGAGCGGTTCGTGTCCAAGCCGACCTGCGTCGAGATACGGTCTCCCGGTTGGCTACCCGCGCAGCTACTTAGTTATATCGATATTGGGCGATTGACCCTATATTGCGTGGGTAGAAAATTGGCTAGGCCGTGGTGGGGTTGAAGACCCACCCGTGACAGGGTTCCCGCGTTGTTCCGGCAGGTCACGACTGAATTGTCCGTCCGGTGTGCGAGCGATAACTATTAGTGGGAAGCGGCCGTTCACACGCCGGCGGGCGCGAATTCGTAACAATATATTTTTTTAACGTAAAAACCCTCAAAAATCTTCTTAAAAAACGGCTGAACAGATCGAGGCAAAACTTTACAGGTATAGTGGGGCAGATAACAGTAATTTTTTGAGAGGAATCGTGCAAATGATGATACAAGCATCAAATTTGGCACATTTGTTCTCCAGGGGATCCTAATCAAATCTGCCTGATTGGCCATTTGAAAATCCAAATTTTGAAAAAAAAAAAACTTCAAAAAAGTCAAGATCACGAATCAATATTGGATGCCGGCTGAGATTGGTGAATGTTTCAGAAAAATCAAAGACATTCCAAGTCTGTCATTCAGTTTTCTTCCCTTTACCGCGGAAGGCAGACACGACGTCACATTACATCCAGTGAACACCTGGAAGTATGGGATCCCTCAAGCTTTCTCAGGCCCTATTGCAGAAACTACCTCATGGACTGGAATCCATTGTGCCTTGGCTCCTTGGCCAAAGGCAATCCACATGATCTCAAGACCTACTTCCTGTAAGGATGGCAGTACAGATATTGCTGTGACGAGTACGTCCGTGTCATTAGCCTTAATGATAATGGACCTGCTACCATCCGTCGTTGCATCCCTGGTGTGTACAAATATTCGAGTGTCAGCTTCTTCATGACAACATGGAGACACAGCATCCAGTGACTTCCTTGTGTTGCTCATGGCATCTTCTCCTTTTGTGACAATGACTGTGCTTGTCGTCTGTGCTTCACACATCTTTTCCGCAAGGAAGTGAAACAGCTCAGTCTTGTTGCTGTCATCTCGAAGAAAGCTTCTCCAGTTACTTGGGGTCTTACTGGTTCCTGTCATTCTTCTTCTGATTCCTTGCCCCCTTTTCGACCTTGCCTCGGACTTCAGACTTGACTTCTTGTACACATCAAATACTACGTCCACCCTCTCGTACCTGGCACCATAGGATTCCACCTTTGGGATGATGTCTTCTTTAGCATAGTCATCAAATATCTTTGAAGTGCATGGAGGTAGGGCATTGATAAGTGCTGAGCCATCCATGATGACTGCATCTCCCCTTGGTTCTCTGTCTGGGATGTTCACTTGCACTTCAAGAATTTCAGCCAGCTGTGACTTGAAATTTTTTTGAAGTTTTTTTTTTTTTTTCCCCAAAATTTTGGATTTTCAAATGGCCAATCGGGCAGATTTGATCAGAAAGCCCTGCAGAACAGAAATGTCAAATTTGATGCTTGTATCATAATTTGCCCGATTTTTCTACTATCTACTACACTAGTATGACCACCTATCCATGATAGCCCATGGGCTGTCCACCGCTATCGTTCCGTGAAAAGGGTGCGACTTATTTTCACTCACAATATGGTCTAAATGATATTTGCTGTAACGTGTAAAAAGTTCTCCATGTGAACAACGCCCAAGTCTGAGCATCAATTCGAAGTTACACGCACTATTTTTCAAAGTGTAATCGGCGATTAAGTGAGTACGTTGGCTGAGAAGTCGGCCAGCTGGTGTAGCAATATCAGCTGCAACCAATCAGCAGCCGTATTTTTGTAAACACGGGTACTACTTGCACTGTCATGGCAGCTTCCACGTCGGCCTTAACTTAGTGACGTCCCGAGCAAAATCCCAGGAGAAGTCGCCTTTATGGTGCGATTTGCATCTGTCATCGGTACAAGAACAGAATGTATGTCCATTTACTGAGGTTAGATGGGGTAAATATCGCGAGTGCTTGGGAGAATGGCTAGATTTACCCGGGGAAAGGGGTGACATCGCCCGGTCTCGTTGTCACAGTCATGCTGGCATTGGCTTCACCAATATTCCACCGAGTGCTGGTTAACATCCGACGTGCTACAGACGGTTCACCGATAAAAAGAGACGGCTTGCGAGGAAGAAACGATGCTTGCACGCTTTTGAGGGAGCTCCTGAAGCATCTGCAGGAGATGCTTGTGTTCAAAAGCCTGGTGTGCTGTCATCACCAAAGAAGAGTCTGCGATCAAGATCGGCATTGCCAATCTCTTCACAAGGCCACATCCTCCCACGTATTTGCATCATTTGCAAGAAAGAGTCACGTTATCTTAACCTAGTCAATGGGCCAAAGCGTGATAAACTAGTTAAAGCTGAAACACTCACAGCAGGTACGTTACCGAGCTATTTGTTATGAGCTAAATCAAATTTGATCTTTTTGATTTGCCATTCTGTCTGTGTACGACAAGTTTGTTGAAGAGCAAAGGAAGTTTCATCCCACCTTCGATTTCTGGACGTCATACTTGGAGATGGTGACGATATTGCTCCTTTTCATTCGAGCCCCTCGGGAATCCAACTGGGAGCTCCATCTCGCTGTAACCAGATCTATGTTGCCATGGTTTTTTTTTTCGTACGATCGAGTACATTATTCCCGATATTTGACGGCTTATTGGGTTGAAATGATTGGCCTTCCGGAGACCCGTCCTCAGTGCTATGCCGAACTTCGTGAACGTGCTCAGTGGACAGTCCAACGACAAGACCAACATGGTTTTGCCTCTATAGCTTGCGACCAGGCTATCGAGTAGACTGTCAACCGTGATTCGAAAACATCAACAGGAATCACCAACTTCAGCCTTGATGGAGCAGCCGTTCACCGCTGGATCCTTTCACAGAATGAACGTGCGGCGATAACCCGACAATGTCAGACCCTAGCGAGTAGTCATTCTGAATCACGTCGTCGGAAGGATTTGGATACAGCTCGTACAATAAGGGATGAGAGACATACACAGAACCTCATGTCTACCACCACCTCAATGATTGATCCTTTCGATCCGAAAGCTGACTTGGTAAGCATTAGTTCTGGGATCATTGCAAGCCCCACTGTGAAGCATGATCTCCTCAATGCCTATGAAACCAGTGAACATTTACTCTGCGGTTTTATGGAATCCCGCTTGTTGACGAACGTTGTCGATTTCTACTCCATCCTCAAGGCTCAGAAGCTCAAAACTTTCACTGCACAAGTGAAAAGTACTTCGAGGGTAACATCTAAGAAAGAAATTACCCTGAAAGCTGATCGTAGTTTGTTCGCACGACTGCTGATCATTGGTCAGACGTGGAAACTCGACATGCGAGAGGTACTTTCATATTCGCTAAGTCCTGTCTCGCTTCCCCTTCCTTGCCAGTGCGGATGGTAGTCTTGCAAAAACCAATAAATCCGCGTTGATGGATTTGATGGAGCGTAGGGTCGACAATGTCCTTGCTCTTCCAATGCCTCACGACCCTGCTGTTATAGTCGATGGCATGGCTGTGATTCAGGGACTTGTCCGTATACCGGAGACATTTCTCAACCTGGCTCAAAATATCCAAGCTGCCCTCATTAAAATAACTAGTACGTGCTCGTAAAAAAAAAAAAAAATAATAATAATAATAAAAAAGAAATAAACCACACAGGCCGTTTCTTTGCTTCTTTGCTCTTTGCTCTTTGGTACGTGCGTGACCCAGAAGTTCGATATTATTCGCAATTTATTTATAATACCCAATTATTCAATCAGCGCCAACGTATTTTACCTTTTCGCAATGTCGTGGCAAGGAAAAACAAAAAGAGAAGAGAAGAGAGAGAAAAAATTTACTTCCTGGTTTGGAGCATACCAGCACTCTGATGTTACCGAAATTTATGCACCGTCTAATATGAAAACGATCATAACTTGGGGCATTGTGTTTATCTATAAATGCGCATAAGAAATCGAGAAATTATTAGAATACAGAAAGTCATCACTCTCCGGAAGTCCGTACGTTGTAACCCGTAATGGGGAACGCGGCTGAGCTTCCCTTCTCCCATCGGCCACGCCCACGCAACAACGTGTCTTGTCATTGGTTTGGTAAATAAATGGCCATAACTTGGGAAGTACTTGTCTGATTAATATGAAACCTTGAAAAGGCACATCCTCAGGTCCCCAGCAATATATCTGGCAAGTTTCAATTAGATCGGACCAGTGGTTGTCGAGAAACAGCGGTCACACACACACACACACACACACACACACACACACACACACACACACACACACACACACACACACACACACACACACACACACACACACACACACACACACACACACACACACACACATACACACACACACACACACACACACACACACACACACACACACACACACTGCTGGAATTATAGATAGATGGTGAGTTTTGGCAGCTCTAGGATAGATTTTGTGTGTGATCGATACCCTGACATCTCAATCAAAAATGCTGAGCATTCTCGACGAAGTACCCAAGGTACTTAAGTGTAACTAGATTGTTGTACGGCCCCGATCAAAAAGTCCCAAGTCAGTGGAAAGAATAAAGAAGCACTGATTGATTTTCTCTTCACCACTTGGCGGTCAACCAGTCTGCCTAACCTAGGGCGCGATTACAGCATTTATGTGACACATTCTGACCAGTGTCACGTGCTGAAAGCGACATCAGGTGAGATATGTGTACAGTTAGTGGATGAGTTGCAGTGCGATCACGAGGAAGCGGACACCCGCCTCATGCTCCATGCAAAGCACGCCGGTTCCAGCTACCGTGATATTGTCATTCACAGTCCCGATACTGACGTCGCAGTGATCGCTGTTGCACTCGGTGTGCAAATACAGGCAAATTTCTTTTTTTCAACTGACGTGAAAAATCGCGCCCGTGTGATCGACATCGGACGCATCAGAAGTAACTTGGGGGAGGAATTGTCTCAGGCTCTCATTGGATTTCACATCCTGACCGAATGTGACTCGACAAGTTGTTTTTATGGTAAAGGAAAAAAGAAGACCTTTTCAGCCATGTCCAAAAACGAGACTTTCGTGCGAGGCTGCGCGAGGCTGGGGTCCGGTTTCGAGATAGCAGCAGAAATCGTGACTTCATTGGTGAGGTTCGTTTGTGCTATTTACGGTCAAGAGTCGGCAGCGGATGTGAATGACGCAAGATACAGAGTATTTTGTTTGGCTTCGTCACCAGTCGAACAGTCTATGCCACCTGCAAATGACGCCCTACACCAACATATTCTGCGTGCTAACTATCAAGCCGCCATACATAGACGGGCACGATCCCCCTTGATCAATGCTCCTACTCCATTTGGCCATGGCTGGCGAATGACAGGGGACGAATTGTCAATTCTGTGGATGACACAGGACCCTGCCCCAGAAATGATCTTGCAGGTAGTCAACTACACCTGTAAAATGTCAAACTGCAAAACAGGACAGTGTTCGCGTCACTCCTCTACCTTGTCCTGCACAGATATATGCAAGTGTCGGAATTGTGAGAATAGTTCGAAAACACCGACCGAAGAATTATTCGAAGGGGGGAATGAACAGGACGACGACGCCGATGATGATGCTGATGACGGTTAGATGAAAATAACTAATGCACGGATTCAGTAAAACTAATGTCACAAACCACAGCTTTTCGTCGACATCCATCTTCCTAGTCCTTCCAGTTATGATCTAGTCGTGGCATGGCTTTTCAGTAACGCATTTCCTTGATGTAGCAGCTATTGTCTCTATGACAAATAAGGTTCATTTTATAAGGTTCATTATCCATTCACTTGAGGCTCAGTAAACAAATCCCGAGGACCAATAAGGTTCCACCTTGCCATTGCGAGATATTGATAATTTTTGATTTGGTTTCCCACCGATGTGTGAATTTCCATTTGTGTTTCAGTGAGATTGACAGATTGTGATACATGGTTTAATCAGTCATAGGAAGATAATTAAGAATTAATTAGTAATTTTGTGAAGATGATTCTGTGTAGTCTTCCCTTAGCAGAATGTGGTGTCGGTTAGTTAACAGCTTCGCTGTTCACATTTCCATTTCTGTTTGCACAGAAAGTGTACAAGATGAGAATGTTATCTGTATTTTAATGACAAAGTGCCTAATTACTGTCAGAGTTTGATGGCGATAATCCATTAATGTTAAGTAAGCAGGAGGTTGCATCCATACGCGCAGTTTCAAATCTCTAGGTCAGTCGATGTGGAAGATGAGGCCTTGTCAATATCGAGATAATTAGTGATAATAAAAAGATTTGATCGCGTTCGGGCTAAAGTAACGATTTGCATTGTTTATATTTTCCACATTGGCCACCCCAGGACCACGATATTTCCTAAAGTGGAAGATAGTTGTACGTTCTGTGGTCTTCAGTCATTTCAGACATCTCGGTCGGTATTGGAGGTAGATACAGGCTCGTAAAAATGAAGGAATTCCTCAAAAATCGCTTTTTTTCTGAATGATGCACCTTATTGCAGTTTTCATTATCTTGACAATAAAGTGTTTACATGGTCGATACTTCTGATTCGTGAGCGATGTTGTTGTGTCTGACGCCCCCGTAGAGTTGAGCCTTGGGAGATGTATATTCGCCGAGATATACGATCGGCAAAATGGGGAAAAACGCCAAAATGTCACTTTTCGCACCCTGGCGACCAACTTCGACAGCTCACTGTGCCTTATTGGGCTAAGATCTCGTGGAGAAGTTTTGTCTTAATGTCCACCATACACGTGTCTAGAAGCGGCCCAAAGTTCACCTCGCACCCCTTCCTCGGAACGAAGTGTTTTTAGGGCCTTTTCATAGGAACTGCCCACGGCCGATGAGGATCAAATAGTTATCCAATGATGACGTCAAAAGTCACATGGTTTGGCAGCTATGATTTTTTTTTTGAAGAATAAACATTCAAAATTTTTTTGCCAGAATTATTAACTTGACAGATGGAGGGGAAACTTCACCCACATGTGATGTCACTTCACAATTATGATCTCGTAGTCATGGGGAATATACGTTTTAAATTGATCGGACGCATGGTCTGGTGGCCAGAATTATTTTATATTTTGAATCTGGGTTCAGGGATTTAAATCAAACTTGGTACATATGTATAATTTATATACATATGTGAGCTGTGTGTGTGTGGTTGTTCTGATTTGCAGCCACACCTTTTGACCCATGGGGCTCAAACTTGCCATGAAGACCATTCACTCTTCAAACCGAAAAACCGGCATGGTTTTTCACAATAAACCTCCCCTCCCAACCCCAACCCCCCACCCCCCTCCCCAAATGTGTTTGCTTCCATACACTAGGTACACCCTTTCACCCATGGAGCTCGCTCATACTTGGCATGGAGTATCCACTCCCCCAGGATAGTTTTGCACTTTGCCCTGCCTCGTGCCCCAACCCCCACTCCCTGACTGCGTGTTTGTTCTGATTTTCCGGCCACACCTTTTGACCCACGGGGCTCTAAATTGGCATCAGGTGTGTCCATTCCTCCAAGATAGCTTTTCACTTTAACCTTCCACCACCCCAAGCCCCCCCACAACCCCCACCCCTTCCTATCCTCAGCCCCAAACTCCAGCACGTTTCTCCACCACTCTACTTTATATCCCCACGTCCCTTCCTGCTCCATATCCCCCCCCCCCACACACACACTCAGAATTCCCCGGGCATTGAACGGGTATCTCATCTCGTTATGTATAAATGTGGGGCCGAGGTATATCGGTCGACGTGACATCGTAGGATGCCATTCTAGTTTTATTCGTGCAGTAAAATCCCATTAACACCTACTGTATTGTTGTATACCTGCAGTAAGACATGAATGTATTTTGTTTTCAGATTACCATTCTGTCCAACTGAAACTCAAAAGATCACCTACAATCTGCAAATTTTAAAATTTAAACGATGCTTCGATTCAGCGAAATAAAAAATACTTTGGGTTTCATACGGTTATTAAGAATTGGTTTGGGGAGAGGGGAGGGAAGGCGAATAGCGGTGTTAGGTTTTATAGTGTTTCAAAAGGTTCGTTGTGAAAAGAAGAAGGGAGAGAGACAGAGACAGAGAGAGAGACAGAGAGAGAGACAGAGAGAGAGAGAGAGAGAGAGAGAGAGAGAGAGAGAGAGAGAGAGAGAGAGAGAGAGAGAGAGACAGAGAGAGAGAGAGAGAGAGAGAGAGAGAGAGAGAGAGAGAGAGAGAGAGAGAGAGAGAGAGAGAAAGAGAGAGAGAGAGAGAGAGAGAGAGAGAGAGAGAGAGAGAGAGAGAGAGAGAGAGAGAGAGAGAGAGAGAGAGAGAGAGAGAGAGAGAGAGAGACAGAGAGAGAGAGAGACAGAGAGAGACAGAGAGAGAGAGAGAGACAGAGAGAGACAGAGAGAGACAGAGAGAGACAGAGAGAGACAGAGAGAGACAGAGAGAGACAGAGAGAGACAGAGAGAGACAGAGAGAGACAGAGAGAGACAGAGAGAGACAGAGAGAGACAGAGAGAGACAGAGAGAGACAGAGAGAGACAGAGAGAGACAGAGAGAGACAGAGAGAGACAGAGAGAGACAGAGAGAGACAGAGAGAGAGAGAGAGACTTGCCCACCAATTCATGCTCATGCCTCATCGGAATGCCTCGAGTCCAAGCTGGCCGGCATTGTGTGTCCAAGAATGTGGCAGTTTGTGTTGTGATTGGCGGAGCTTTGTGCGCATATGGAACATGTCAAGTGACTCATTGGTGGAGTAATATAAACCACAGAGACGGGGAAGAAAGCCCTTCCCATAAACATGCCACTCTTTTTACTGTACTTTCCCCTTGTGCCAAAAAATATAAAGTTTAAATGGTGCTTCATAAAGCAGCTCGAGCTACATACAAGTAAGTTGTGCATCGGTTGTAAATGTCACCCACCCAGTGTGTTAAGACCACGAGGTATCGAGAGTACAGCTCGACTGTCCCATTTGTGCACCCATCTGAATTACTGGCTCATGATGTTGCAAAACCTCGTTAAAACCCTACGTACCATGCGTGTTTCCTCCCTCCCCCCCCAATCGTCAATGGATGCCGTTGTAGTGTAAGAGTACACCGATGTGTACTGATGTCTTTGTTCCAGGTGCAGTGCAAGTTCAAGCTCTTCCATAGATTAGCCAATTCAAAAATACCACAAACCTGCCTCTGGTGCTCCAGATCAGCCTTGTTTCCCACCAGTATCATTGGAAAATCGTCTCGGTCTTTCACACGAAGGATCTGCTTGTGGAACTTGTGCATTTCATCAAAGCTGGAGAGAGGGAGAAAGACCGAGAATCAGGAACGGTGCAGTGCTAAGTACAAATACCAGGAGCGCTCTCCGTGGTTGGACTGAATCACTTTTTGGCATCCAAGCAGGAAAAACCAAAAGCAACAAGAAGGGCTCAGTGTGCAAGTGCGCAGAGCAGGGAACCAAAAAAACACCGCGGTGGGAATTGAGCATTTGCCACCAATGGCCACCAATTCCGAGCTGCTTTTTGGCTGCTAACCAGGGTGACAAGAACCGGGGGATCTGATGATGTAGCAGAGCTTACCAGCTGAACCGCAATGGGCGGTGCAACAGTCCTGCACTATAGGGAGGAAAACAGGAGCTGAACCTCAGGAAAGCACTCATAAAATTAATAAATAATTGGCAGTTAGCATTTGTGACCGATTCCTCACCCAACCCCCCCCCCCCCCGAGCATTCGTGACTGATTTCTCACCCAAGCCTTTCCTCCCCCCCCAAAAAAACTTATCTTTTGCATTTTCAAAGGCAACTGGAAGCATCCCAAAATGCAAATCCTGTCAGCGTCCGCTTTGTACACAAACTAACCGATGAAAACAGCTAAAAAAAAAACTAAAAGCAAAACTTATTAATTAGTGTTCTCCATATTCTCATAATAAGGATTTGTTGAAAATTTCATGATAAACGCTCAAATGCTAAAACTGTAACTTTGTGGGGACGGGAGTTAATTTCATTTAAAGGTAACTTTTTACAGTAGCAAGGTCCATCAACTAACCGTTAGCTGGTGTTCGCTTTGCGGTTCGAGTGGTGGCTTGGGATCGTAGGGTCCCGAGTTAAAGCCCTGTTGGCCGCTGGATTAACAACACCAGGGGGTTGACTCAGCCTGTCATCCTTCTTCCGAGGTCGGCGAAATGAGTACCAGTGTAGCAGCCAAAAGGCTGCACACCAAGGGAAGGGGTATCGACGGATTTATTATATCTGATATTGGTGTGGTGTGGGCATGATGGGCCCAATGACCTCCTCTTGCCCCTCATTTCCTTGTAAAGTAATCTTATTTAATAGTAACCTTTTACAGAAAAAGAGTGAATTTTATTTAATTGGAGCCTTCTCAGGTGGGGTGGCAGGTTTGGTTTCCTCGGGTCCTGAGTTCAAATCCTGCTCAGCCGTTGAATTAATACCAGGTGGGGTTGACTCAGCCTGTCATCCTTCTTCCGAGGTCGGCGAAATGAGTACCAGTGTAGCAGCCAAAAGGCTGCACACCAAGGGAAGGGGTATCAACGGATTTATTATATCTGATATTGGTGTGGTGTGGGCATGATGGGCCCAATGACCTCCTCTTGCCCCTCATTTCCTTGTAAAGTAATCTTATTTAATAGTAACCTTTTACAGAAAAAGAGTGAATTTTATTTAATTGGAGCCTTCTCAGGTGGGGTGGCAGGTTTGGTTTCCTCGGGTCCTGAGTTCAAATCCTGCTCAGCCGTTGAATTAATACCAGGTGGGGTTGACTCAGCTTGTCATCCTTCCGAGGTCGGCAAAATAGTCCATTTGCCGTTATTATGTGTTCCATTGTCAACCTTGTTGATGTGGAAAGTGTATGGTTTTATGATTGTTTTGGACTAACATGGGTCCATTAATAAAATTCAGGTTTGTTGCCGGGGTGGCCACCTTGGGGAACTCCTGTAATTTGCATAAATTCAAGATGGCCTCTACAGGTCAGACGATGGGGCTAAGTTTTTAATCGGTCAACATATAATCCTGTGTAATACGTCTATTCCATATGATTTTGACATGAGGAATTCAATCTTGGGGTTATTTTTTTTTACGTTCAGGAATAAATAGAGGTTCACATGAAATGTCCATGACTATTTTCTGCTGAAAATTATGCAACACCAATGCAAAAGTGAAGTCATGAATGGTTCACAACAGTATGTTGATAATCAGAAAGCATACACATTGTCATGTCATCATATTGGACATCTTACGAACAGAGGACATAGAGCCTAGTAGACAACTTACGTATTGTTCATTCCCATTCATTGTACTCGTCCCCTTCCGTATCCTCGTCTCTTTCCAGTTCTGCTTCGACACTCCCTTCTTCCACTTCACTTTCACTGTCCTCCACAGTCTTGTGTGGGTTGAAGCACTTGTCACTGCAACCACAAGTGCAGTATAGCATGCAGGAGATCTTTGCATGGTGACAACTGCAACTTGCAGTACTGCAGGCCTTCCCCTCTGCTTTGCATCCACACCGCACAACATCCATGAGGTCCAAAGGGGCTGGTGGAGTAGCAGAAGTTGCTGGCACTGGGATTCCATCTCTGATGTCCCATCCATATTTTGTAATGTCAAGTTCAGGTGGGGCCTGCTGATCAGCTGATTTTGCAAGTACTGTCTGTAGATGTGCACGCAAAATATGTAGGAAGAGATTGATCTCAGTTGGAGGTAATGCCATGAGCTTGAGGGGCTTGCCAGACTTCCTTGTGTACGTATAGTAGCTCATCTCACTCATCGTGGTACCTTCTGGCTGACCATACAGGGCACAAAAGAATGTCCGCCCTGCTTCCATGAGCTGTTCATGGCTTGCATTCAGCCCGCCAAGTGCGGAGTACAAACCAGGGAAGTTGCCAGCTCTCAGTGTCTTCAGGGCTGACACTTTGCCCTTGCCGTATGGGTATGATGTGGTATCTGAGCCAGTGATGTAGTGCATTCCCAAAAGCTGCAGACACTTGGGGCCAAGCTGGTCACAGGTGGTGTTGATATCCCAAATTGCTCCATCCCACCTTTCCATCTGCACTGTGGCCTGGATGTTCCGCTGGTAAACCCAGTAAACCATCAATACAAAAACATCAGTGTCATCAGAGAGGATACGTATCACTCTTGCATTACATTCAGTAGCCATGAGTAGGTGTGAGATCATTGTAATGTCTGCTTCACCATGGTTGAACGCACCATGGCTACGGCTCTCCACAGTAACTCCTTCACCAAAGTTATAGGTACTCAAAACTGTGGACAGCTGCAACTTGTTCTGCTTGTTTTTCAGGATGGCGTCTCGACTAGGCAGGGGTGTGTTTATTGTGAGGTCATAGTTGATGGAACCAATGCCAGCACGCCTCACTCGTTCATGGTCCTTTGCAGAAACATAATAATATTTGTCAAAGATCAAGATCTTCTGACCAGCAATGGTAGACAGCCTTGTCTTGATGGACTCAACCAAGATGGACACAGTTCCCCTGAAAGGCCAGACAATATGATGGAGAAGTTGGCTCTCGTCAACAATGGTAACATCTGGTTGCAGAGGCTGTTGTGCCCGAACACATAGTTTGTGTGCCAGTGGTGCTTTGTTGCCTTTCCTTAAGCACCCATATTCATCAATCAGTGAGGGGGGGTACTGCGCAGAGCTCAAACTGGAAGATAGGTCCGAGCTCCATTTGTCTTTGCTGTCCAATATTCAGCAACCTGAGGAAGATGGTTTCCAGATCAAAGATCGTCTTGTCCCCAATTTTCACTCCTTTCTGTAAGTGCTCCATTGTCTTGATGGGGCATGAGATGGTTGCATGGAATCCACCTGGAAGGGATGCTTGGAACTCTGCAACCATTTTCTGACCTGTCACCACAGAATCCTCAACATTCACTTCACCTTCTCGGGGAGCAATTCGACCATTGGCAATGTTGTACAGATGTGGTGAGTGATTCTCAAGAGGATGAGACACATTCGTCAATTCAAGTAATATCCGGCGCCCATCATATTCATCAAGTTCTCTCCTCTTCTTCCCCTCCTCCTTGTGACGTGGTCCGACTTTTGTGTCCTTTTCTCTCACTTGGTCTTCATTGGCCTTGTTTGAGGAGTCAGGGTAGATGTGTTCCATTGTATCTGAGATGTAGGCAGTGACAGGAAAGGAATCGATCCACTCTGCTACCATCTCTGGAGAAAGAGTCATACCCTTGAGGCCACCCTTGCCAATTCTTATAGCAGTTTGTTCACCGAACTGATCAGAGCTCACACCATTCCAAATGCCTTCCTGGTGACGACACACAAAAGCACCTGATATGAGCTCTGACTTGGCATCTGGTGGCAGCAGATAGCGCATCTCCAGAAGGTGATGAGTGATGTAACGGGCATAGTGATGGTGACCAGCAACAAAGAAGTAGGGAAGCATGCATTCAAGTGTTAGCTGTTGCAGCAGGAAGTCTGCCTCCCTCTCACTATGCAGAAGTTGATGAACAAGCAGAGTAGGCTTGATGAAGTTATCAACCCAGTGCTTCCCAGTTGGGTGCTGTCTGCATGTCTCAAGGTAGCTGCACAACTCCTGGAATGTCTTGGGGCCGGTGGTGAGGAAGGAAATGAGAAGGGCAGTCAAAACCATCCGGAAGGCTCTGATTGATCGAACCAAGGACTTGCCACTCATGATTCCTGCCAGGCCCCCGAATGCTGAACTGATGAGAGTCTCAACACCAGACCCACGCATGAGTTTGCCAATGCAACCACAGAAGGACTGCACAGTGTGCATTATCCCAGGCCTCAGAATCACATTTTTTAAAGCGATCAACGTCATGCCACTTGATTTGGCAAGCCACCATGTAGAGCTGGAGATCCACAGAGATGTGGACATAAGTCATTCCCATATCAGTCAATGACTTCTGAAGATACTCCAGTGAAGAACAAAACAATGAATTAGTAACTCGCATTAATGTCATATGTGAGCGTCCAGTTTTCAGAATAGTGACCTTGTTGTAATTCAAAATGTATCTCACAGGGCAAACAATTGCCAGGAACTCGAACATTGACTCAAATTTACTTCTAATCACAAAAAATAAGGTTAAACATCGATTCCTCGTGCCAAAATTATATGGAAAAGATGTCTCATGTGTAATTTTAAGTTCATTACCTAAAAAGTTATATTTTCAGCTCGGTCGATGACGGCCATCTTGTATTTGCGCAAAAATAACAGATTTCCCCATGGTTGCCATCCGGGCAACCAAGCTTAATTTTGTGTATGCATGCCTGTGAACAAGAAACCACCATAAAACCATACACTTTTGAGGACAACAAGGTTACTTATCTGGCAAATGGACTAAAACGAGTGCCTGCTTGCTGGGATGATTGAGCCGTTCGAATATCCTGTGGTGGAGTTTTGTAAATGTAGCGACAAGGTTTGGACCATCAGTGAAAAGAATAAGAGAGCACTAGATGGGTTATAAAAGTTAATAATACAATTAAACAACAAAGGACCATGTAACCAAGCTCACAGCGGAATCACAGCCATTCAGAAACATGTTGTTTCTTATGAGAGAAATAATTCCTGAACCACTCCATGATACCTTTATATTTTACAATGAAATTCTTATCGCCTTATTATTCGAAATAAATTATAATTCATTTAAAAAATTGGAAAAAACATTTTCATCGTGGAGACTCCCGATCAGAAAATGTGACATGCGCGGCGGGTTGCTTTCACTTAATGGTAGTTTTACGGTTGTGATTGTTTATTGGTTGCTTTCTGGAGTAGCGAGCCAATTTTTTTGGTTTACTGGAGCACGTCACTTCAA
This sequence comes from Eptatretus burgeri, assembly GCF_056783735.1. Classification (NCBI taxonomy): domain Eukaryota; kingdom Metazoa; phylum Chordata; class Myxini; order Myxiniformes; family Myxinidae; genus Eptatretus; species Eptatretus burgeri. The sequence goes on from NC_140961.1 coordinate 143,551,126, forward strand.
TTTAATAGCAAGTGTCTTTACGGTAGCGAGTTGTTTTTATATCATGGTAGCTGTGTACAGTGGAGAGCTACTTTTATTGTTGCTTTTTACAACACATCTTTTACGGTGGTGAACTTTTATTTTTATGGCTCCTTTTCACGGTCGCGAATGACTTCGCTCGGTCAACTGCAGCCACCATGAATGTGACAAGTGAAGCTATCTCGCTATCTCTCTCTCGCTATATCTCTCTCTCTCTCTCTCTCTCTCTCTCTCTCTCTCTCTCTCTCTCTCTCTCTCTCTCTCTCTCTCTCTCTCTCTCTCTCTCGCTATCTCTCTCTCTCTCTCTCTCTCTCTCTCTCTCTCTCTCTCTCTCTCTCTCTCTCTCTCTCTCTCTCTCTCTCTCTCTCTCTCTCTCTCTCTCTCTCTCTCTCTCTCTCTCTCTCTCTCTCTCTCTCTCTCTCTCTCTCTCTCTCTCTCTCTCTCTCCAGAAATACAGGAAGTGAAGCGTTTCTAAAAGATGATCCGTACTTCTTTCCAGCTGCCGAACGTGGAACTGATTACCAGCGCAGTAATGAAACGTCCAGTAAAGACAATGGTTACCTACGATCGAGCGTCGGTTTAAATAGGGCATTTCAAATTGGGAGAAAAACAATTGGGCAAACTATAAATTTGTAAACAAAACAAAACTGCGGTAAAATGGCCGAAAGCCCCCAATGAAGACTTGAACAGTACACTGGCAGGAGAGGAAAAGAGAAATCGTGCCGCACGTGGCTGCGCTCTAAAACCTTCATGAAATGTCAACAAATCCATGAGAGAGACAGAAGGGTCACGTGTTTCTCTGTTTACCATACCCACATACGTCCAAAAGCATGGACCAACACCTACTTAAAGACACGTATTTTTGTGAGTTAAACTGTACACAAAGCTCGACACTACAATGCAGGAATCAGGTCGAAGCGATTCGAGGTGGTGGTTGTTTGGTTTTTTAACCACCCAGCTTTGCCGAGGGTTTTATGAGCTTGCTGGTAATGCAACCAATCCCTCGTATCGAAAGCGCAGAATCTGCGAGGCACCAAGCTGAGGGTTTCTTGATGCGTGTTCCCACGTGCGGAGGTTCGCTAAAGTTATCAACATCTGAAATTAAAAACTACATTACAACCCAGCGGCATGGCGATGATGCTTTTTCGATTCCTTTCATCGTCTGTGCTTTGTGACGGTCGACTTGGGCTTCTGAACAGACCAGTTAGCAGAGGAGCTGAACAACGTTGGACTACGCATACCTGAACTGGTCCTCACTCCCAAAAAGATTCACCCTGATAGCACAGAGGAAGAGACTATATTTGGTTTGAAGTTTCTTGTGCTTACTCAAAGGTTTGAATTTAAGTCAATTAGCTACATTGTTCCCCCCATCCCCCCCCCCCAAAAAAATCTTGTAGGTGTTGATAAGTACCGAATGGTGAAGGGTAGTTTTAATTGTCTAGTTTTTAAACTAGCTTCTCCCACACTGGTGAGCAATGTGTGTTGCTGTCAATACAACCGGCAAAGCTTTAGTCCGTATGAACTCTGACTTTTGCAAATTGTGTTTTTTTTTTTCCCCCAGAGTAAAAGGAATGTTTTATCACCACAACACCGTTTCATGTTCTAAAATTGAACAGGAAGCACGGTAGGGATCTTGTAAAGGAAATAAGGCAGCAATCTGAGGGCAAAGGCTACACATAAAACCAAACAAACGCTTTCTCAAAGAAGGATCTTTATCAAAAGGTCTCCCACATCCACGCCATCTTGTGCCAGCATACCTTCCACGGTCCGTGACCGAAAACACCAGCAGGAATCCTTCGCCGGTGCGCATGTACTGCTCCCGCATGGCACCAAATTCTTCCTGCCCAGCTGTGTCCAGGACTGGGGGAGAGATCGGGGCACAAAGCAAAAGGTGTTCAAATCCTGCATGACCCTTCCTGGCCTGAAAGCATGAAGCTACGGGTTAGAATCACAAAACAAGTGATGCAACGACCAATTTCAATGACAAAACTTGTGACGGCCTTCTCTCACACCAAATCGGTCGACGGAAGTAGGGTGTAGCCCCGTTCGGTTGAACGCTCCAAGAAAAATCTCAATCAGCCGATCGGTGCTCAAGTGTGCTCAGCTAGATGTGGAATGTCGTCTGTCGTCGGTTTCCTGTATTTGCTCGCCTTTGTTCCGATAAGTGTCGTGCCGTGCCGAGTGCCGTGTCGTTAGGCTGTTTACATCTGCCTTTGTTCTGAATGGCATACTAGACTTGCCTTGGGAAGACAATCCTCCTCTGCTTCCCTCAACCATTTTGTCTTTTTAAATAAGGAAGTCTCAGCATGTTGATGAGCCAGAGATGGTCTTTCTTTTTTTTGCGGTCCACAATAATCTTCTGCAGGTTTTGAATTTTTAATAAGACCAGGTCGGTCTTTGACTTCTTTGTTTTTCTTTTATTTCCCCTACTCTCCACCCCCTCCATATTTCCTGTCCTTCCATCACTTGTTCATATGAAACACCACATTTGCTGCACAGCCGCTCCTTTTGTTCATTTGACTTTTTTGGTACGAATATTAACATTTCCTTTGAGGTTCGCTTCTTTGATACCGACCGTAGTTTAAAAAGAAACAAAAACAAACAAACAAAAAAATTCGAGGGTCCGTAGAACACCTTACCCCCATGCAGTCTTGAGTAACAAGGACACGAGCGGGGTCTGCGAGCGGAAAATTTGATTGGTCGAGATGATGTAAAATGTCGTAATATTTTGTCCATGTACTGTTTCACCGAAGGGGTTTGAAAGTGCAAAAGAGGTGATTTGTGTTCTGCAGTGTTCAAATATATAATTCAATCGATATAAAATAAAGATTTAAAATTTTTTTTTTGTACAATTTTTTTTCCCCAGAAGTTTACCGCTGTTGATGCGGAGTCTTATACACCACTCATTTAACAAGTTATTCGTGCCTGTTTGTGTCCTTTATGACATTGTTAAAAACAGTAAGTTTCTTGTTTGGAATCATTTTTAGATCCTCGTGGAGGATCTCCAAGTCTTACTCACGTTGTTGTTCTTCATCTTCTTCTTGTGGACTTTTTTGTTTCACAGCCTACAGTTTTCATCGAAACTTCCTGAAACTTGGCGTATATATGTAAAAATACCCCGCGCAGACAGTAACCATCTCCGATTTTGGAAATTCTTCTGAGAAAAAAAGTTGACGTCATAATATCGCCGCTAATGGAAATCGCCTATACCATTCTCTCCGAAACTAGGCAAGCTGATTGAATTTTGTTTGCGGGAATTAAGCCGGGCATTAGCACAGATAATTTATCGCAAACCTGATACATCACAATGACGTCATCATTAAGAGGACGAGGATCTTAGCTCATTTGAGCTTCTTTCAATTGTGTTTGATGCCAGACAGGCAGACAGAGAAAAGCAATTGTCTCACTCGTCTCTGCGCACGTGCGATCGAGACAAATTCAGAGCCAAAGTACTGCTAAACTGCAGGCTCGTTTTCTGATTCTGATGTTCAAAATATAACATTCAACTTGAATCACGTTGATCCTCCATCATCAACTGACATTTGTGGACACACGGACAGACAGAGTGGACCAATTGCTTAATCCGGCTTCGCTTCGCGCACGCAGGCCACAAAGCAAAGTTTCACTCACACCACAAGTTAAGGTGAAACAAATTCCCAAATTACACTATATATAATGATAAACAAGTTGAGACATTCAAAATGGATGATAGCACGTGCACATCTAACTTCATTTAAAATGCAACACAATTTGCTCTCAATGATCAGGCACACGAATGCAAGTATCGGTGGGGGTGAACAGACTTTATCTTTGATGGCACTTACTGTCCAGCCTTGCGGGCTTGTCGTCGATGACGCACTGCTTGGTGTACGAGTCCTCGATGGTCGGATCATAGTCTGTGACGAAGTACGACTGTGGGATAGAATGGAGGGAGAATTGGTTATTTTTCTCTCGCCCATTGTTCACGGCCTCCACCTACTGCCATTTCAATCCTGTGAAACCAATCATTTCAATCCTGCATCTTCTCCCATCACAGATTTTGAATGCAAATGTGAACTCACCATTTAAAAGGAGACTTTATTTAGATTATTATTTTCTGTGATCTAACTCGAGATGTCATATCGTGCATGATGATACGTAATTAACCATTGTTTTACCATGATAAAGTATAAAACTTTACAAAAATGGTGAACAGATCTACAGCAGGAAGCAGGAAGTCTTCTTGCTTCGTATGCAGTGCAAGGCTGCAGGGTAACGTCATTGCCTAAGGACAGGATGGCCTTGAGGTACTTACACTGACCTCTAAGCTATCTCGCCTGGGTATGAATCCCGACCCGGCTATAAACTGTCATCATAGTGGTTAACAGGCGGGGGATTCATCAACGTGTGTGCCAAATTCAAAATTCCTGCTTCATCCTACAGAGGTCATTGCATCAGTGGCACAGCCCCAGGTTAGGGTAGAAATTTGGAATTTGTTCATGATGTTGGCGATAGCTCACCGACCTACTCCTGGCGAAAGACATAGTGGGATCTTTAACGTCCACCAACTGATGCCGACAAACGGTATATCCAGTTTAACGTCCACTCGAGAGACTGCACACGCATTGATGAATCACCCTGCCTGTGAAACACCAGGATGGCAGTTTATAGCCGGGTAGGGATTCAAACCCAGGCTCAACAGCTTCGAGATGAATGTAAATGTAAAACCTTAGGCCTTCCTGCCAGCCTTAAGTGCAGCATTAACAAGGAGTCAAACTGAACAAACAATTCTATAAACAAAGCATATACCATTTTGTTTCATTCTCCCTTCCCCCCCTTTACTAAGTGGATTGATGAGGGTGAAATTGGGGAAAAGGGAGGAAATAGAGGGTGGGAAGAACAAGTTAGAGCTTAAGGGAATGCACCTGAAAAGACAGGTGGGTTTGAGGATCAGAAGTCTGCGTTTTATTACATTGTTCAGATAAAGGAGCAACACTCACAACATCTGCTTTGCTTCCCGTGGTACTTTGCATTTTAAGAGTTATCATTGAAATTGTCTGCCACAACTCTCTACTGTAAAAAAGTAATTAATTAATTAATTAAAAACACAATCAAGAGAGCATATATTTTTATTCATTTCCAGCTTACAGGAAAGTATTTACAAAACCCTGACCATGGAAGGAAAGTAAATGACTTTGGAATGCATGACTAGGACTTGCAAGAACTTTCCATGCCAAGGGGATTAAAGATGTCACCTTTGCTATAAAGTTAACATATCCTGGTAGAAGTGGACAGAACAGGAAACGAGGTTAAACGTACCGGTGAGATAAATACAGGTTTGTAAGTGAGAGACAAATGAGTGTTGTATGGAAGTAAATCGGGATTATCCGAGTAAACTACTGGACGAACCCTTCAGCAAAGATGGGAAGGTAACAATGATACAAGAAAAAAACATGTTGCTGTTCGACAGTGACGGGCGAAGTCGACAAAAAGCCCACGAGGAGCTGAATGCCACGCCATGAAAAGCATGACCGACGTCCATCGAGACCATTATTTCCCGTTTACTGCTCAGTGCATCCTTCCCGCACCGAAGGAAAAGCTATTCATTGCTCGGGGCTAACAGGATCACTTGGAGCTGTGTAAGCCTTGGGTCGACTCTCAACCCAGCTCTAAACGGTCGTCCTGGGACTTCGCAGGCATGGTGAGGCATCAATATGTGCGCCATTCGTCAAATTAACGTTAAGCCGGAGGACCCGTTCGACAACACCGGTCGTTGGTGGACGTTTAAGATCCCACGGTGTCGTTCATAAAGAGTACGTGACTTGTTACAAATTCCTGCCAAAATCACTATTAGTCAAACGTCAGGCCTGACGAGCCAGGTCATGAAAGATTGGCCCAAAAACCTTCCCCGGCCCACCCCACAAGGACGTGGAAATAATTCGGATCGAAGAAGGAACATATAAATATATATATAAAAATGTATCAAGGCTGATGGAGCAGCACAAAGCAGGGAATATCAATGAACTATGCAGTGGGAAACAGGTGGACGTGCAAGATTATAACAATCGAGCAAGATTAGCAAACGGTAAATATTTCCAGGGCAGGTATGAACGGGGTACAATACGAGATAGCAGCAAACCGTCACCGCGAAATCCTGTTAACGAAGATCGAGTTTGGACTCTTTTATAAAAGTTCAACGGGCACCGACACCCAGCATTTATTTGCGTGTCAATTGCTACAAACTGACGCTCGCAACAGATGGTCAGCCAATGTTTCTTTATACCCTCCTTCAACACGTCTCCAAGGAGGCACCATATGGTACTAACAGCCTTTCATCGGACTTGTTCATCTACCGAGGCAGCGATGGACGCCGGATCCCAATTGGGCAGATCTGGTTTTTTTTTGAATGGGCAGGGGGCAGATGCTACTGTGGCAGAAATCATGTGATCTTGCTTGCTGGCAGTCAAAGCTGCCATTTTTTGGAACCTCAGTTGGCTGGATAAAAGAGTGAAAGATATTCAATGTTGAGATATCTTTATGGGTTTAAAGGACATTTTTGGTTAATCCTCCATATGTCTGCACCTGATCACTGCGAGAATGGGAACTTCGCAAAATGGGGGAAGCTTTCAAAAAGGCCCGTGCCTGTCAACTTTATCGGCTGCAGAACTATACTCGACTGTGATCATTTGCACAAACACCAGCGATGTATCATGTTAGGTTCATCTCACCGCAAATCGTACCCTCACTGGTTTTATTTCGTTTTGAGGAATTAAATTATTTTTTTTTGTTTGAGAACTATAAAGCTGCTCCGTTTGACTGTGCACAACTACAGTAAGGAAAAGACGCCGAGACAATCCATCCAACCAATGGGACCATACTCCGTACAAAGCGTCGGTGCTGCCGAAGCAGTCTCCTGGGCTGTTGGGCACAATTCTGGACGGGTCGCCACTCCGACGCAGGATACTCGAATGGCTCAATTATCCCAGCAAGCTGGTACTCATTTTGCCGACCTCAGAAAGATGAGAGGCTGAGTCAACCCCACCTGGTATTAATTCAATTGGTGAGCAGGTACCAAGGGACCCCAGGATCCCAAGCCCGCCACCCTATCCATGAAGCTAACACCAGGTATACTCTGAGACGAAGTGGCCAACAAGACAAGAAAAAGAGCATTGCAATGACAAAACCGGCGATTCGATACTTAAGAACTTCGACTGAGCTGGCCACCGCATTGGTCAGTTGGGATAGAGCGTATAGGCCAGTTAAAACAGAGCATCACTCCATATCGAATGGGTTAGTCATGTGATGCGCAATTATATTGTCCTGTTACACTGATGCAAGTATGTGACGTACCGACAGATTCAGGGAGTTAACATGTGATCAACGTGCCATTTATAAACCCAATCAGCCAAATACTCTCATTGGTTCCAGCAGCAAAAAAAAAAAGACCTTTTTTATATGAAAAAATATGTATTTCCCAAAATAAAGCACTCAAACGGTAAGCAAGTTGGCTCAGAGGCAATCGTAATTGAAACTGGAGCGAAGTTGATGGCACGCCATCGGGAATCGCTTCCCACCTAAAGTAAAGTTGAAAGAATGCAAAAAACGTTCCACCAGGAATACCCAATATCAAATTTTGAATTTTTATTTTAAATATCCGTTTTGACCCTTGTGACCTCACCATGACACGAGTCCTCCAGCGTCTGGAATTCTGCAGGAGGGATGCGGCACCATTCTTACATGAGAGTCAATCTGTTTGATGTAGGTAGAAAACTCTGTCCAGGCATCGTTCCAGAATATCCCATAAATGCTCAATTGGGTTCAGATCTGGTGACCAAGAAGGCCATGACATGTGGATATGACATGTCATGCTCATAAAACCATGAGGTGACCACACGTGCTCTGTGGATGGGGGCATCGTCATCATGGAAGACACCCCTCCCGGCAGCATTTAGTACCATTAAGTAGCCATTGACATTGACCTTGCCTTCTGGAGGAATGACTGCATCCAAACCATGCCAGGAAATTCGCCTCAACTTCACGGAACAACTAGAACGCTTCACTGTTGGAACCAAGCACTCAGGGTTGTAGAGTTCTTGAGGTCGGCGCCACGCGTGCACTTGTCTTTTTTGAAAACATGGTGAAGGATGATTCATCTGACCATATCACATTTCTCCACTGCTCGGTCGTCCATTGCCTGTGCTCTTTGCGCCACTGCACTCACAAACATGCATTGCCAGGTGTGATGAGCGGTTTGTGAACTGCAACCACACTATGGTATCCTGCTCTGTGGAGTTATCGGCGGACCTTTTTTGATGAAACTTGCTGCTTCTGCCCCAGCTCGAAATTTACAGTCAATAAATCGGCAGTTGCTCGCCTGCTTTGCCTTGCACTTCAAATTAATGAACAGATACGACGATCCTGGAGTATGTGCTTCCGCCCACTGTTGACCTTTGCCGATGACGTCTGTCCCCTGGATGGAATTCCATGCCAACATCACCTTAGACACCGTTGCTCATGAAACATCAGAAAGTTGAGCTGTCTGTCACTTAAACTCCTGCCAAACACACCCCCAACAATCACCCGTCTTTCAAAGTCAATGAAATCTGTTCTTGCAGCCATGCTGGCCATAATTATAGGTAACCAGACCTGTGCAGAATTTTTACTACATGACCCCCACACCTGCGCGGAAGCCGTTTATTTCAATATACTTGGCGTCCATCCCTCATCTACCCAGGTGTTTCCATTTTTTTGTCCACTACCTGCATGTCAAAACACCTTCTCATTGTGGATAGCTGGCCATGTGAGTATCCACAGAGTGCAATGGCACTTGTATATACGAGATAAATGTACCCGATCAACATCTTCACTGAATTTCACACTTACGACTCCATTCCTTACATGACCATTGGTCATGTGTTGTCAGTCGAAGTGCATCACGCAATAAGAGGCAAGCTGTGCTTTTCAGAATTCAGAATTTTTTATAATCAAAAGGATTCATTATTTCCTGCTCAGCCCAATGTCCTAACTGCTTTTTAAAAAAACGATTGATATCTTATTACCTGCGACACCAAAGGTGTCCAGAGGTTATGTTTTCACCCCTGTTTAGCTGTGAGCACGATCTCTCAAAAAGTTCTGGATTGATTCGGACGAAACTTGGTGGACGAGTTGATGCGGTGACAAGAACAAGCTGATTAGATGTTGGTTCAGGTCCGGATCCAGATCCAGCCTATCCGTGGGATACAAAACAGAAACTGTTCATTCAGCCTGGTGGAGGTATGTGCTGCACCCATTGCCATTGTAGATACCTAAGGGATAGACATGGAATAACCAACCATCTGGCCATGTGAAGAAGAAACAAAAATCAAAGTATGGCGATTGAACTTGGGAATTCTTTCCAATTCTGGAACATAATTTTTAAAAACATGAAATTAAACGCATCAGTCAATCTCCTTTTGCTTCACGTCAAATAACTTGCAATTCCTAAACATACCGATTCAAAAAATGATTCTGTCTATTTCAGCATCATCATCTTTCATTTGATGAAAGCTTGCAACAAGCACAGCCTGAATGTGATCACAATCCATGGAAGACCTGAAGTTCTGGAGCATTGATGGAACCAACACCAACATGGCACTCGACACGACTCCATCTCCTCACGAACGTACCGATACATCATCACCGAAGGAACCACCAAATCTTGAAAAATTCATGAACAAACGACAAAATGTCCAACTTGAGATGACTGCAGCTTGAAAATGACAAATACAACATTTTTATGGTGGTAGATGCTCAACACTTAGGTCACAATTACCCAGGTAATCATTTCAGCCTAATATCGTTATCCTCTCGTAAGCCTCCCATCATGTCAATATAAATAGTCTCTGCTATTTGCAAGTGCAAAAAAGAAAAACAAATATATTGGGATATGGCAATATATTGTTATTTTATTTTACAGGATCTAGGGCTGGTGATTGTTGTGTTGCCCCGGTTCATTCTGCTCGAACAGGCATGCGGCACAGAGATAGCCGATCGATCTCCCAGGAGCAACCCAGAGATCCCTCACATCTATGATGTTGTGTTCTTGTCTAAGTGGAGCTAGAACTGCACAGTTTTCCATAATGTGTTTTGTGATGTGTGGGGCAGCCTGGCAGAGGTCGTAGGTGTCATCAGGGGTGTCGTTGAGTCTGTGTTTGTAGAGTAAGAGCTGTGGGTGGTGTCCACAGCGGAGGCGTGCAAGGTGAACACGATCGAACCTGGAGAGTAGTTGTGTCATGGATGGGTGGGTGGAGGTTTAATGCCGAGGATACTGTTTGGGCCCAGTTTGTTGATTGCGTCGATGGTGATGTTGGTGTGGATGTGCTTTTCGTCATTTCCGTTGCTCATTAGGGGGTGGGGGGGGATGTTTTGGAGGATGTCCACTGTCGTGTATTTGTGGTGTCGCTTTAATGTGTCTAGGGGCCTGTGGGTGGGCACAACAGTGTCTACATGTCTAGCAAGGGTGATTAGGGTTGACATTTGCCATTGCAAGTGACTGTGCACCTTTCATGTCCAAGTGGTCTTTGATTTTTAGCATTTTTACCTCTGTGAAGGTGCTTGATGGGTGTTGTTAATGTGCAACCTGATGATACACAGGGCTTTGTTTTGTATGGTCTGCAGGGTGTTGAGATACGTTTAATCATAGGCTAATCTTGTGTATGACAAATTACAGCTCACAGATCTAATTACAGTCCAAGTTGAAGAGCCAGGTCACAGCACTGTCTGATCAAGGTGGATTGCCCTAAATCCTTCGTCAAACTTCCCGTAGGTGACACTCATTCACCAATGTGATGAACAGTCTGATCTGGGTGACCAGTCACACGCTGGGTTGTCCTTGGAATTTAATTTGTGGAGGTGGTGTGATGTCCTTGCATGGAGAGGACGGATCCTGTTGAGCATAGACCACCATTTCCAGGGGAGGTCGAAACCTGGAGGCTCTTCTCTCGGATCACTCAGCGGTTCTTTGTTAGCAATGGCGTCGTTTGTCCGGAGACTGCACAACATTTGCGGAGCCACAGAAAGGTTTGCGTGACTTGAGTCGCATATTTGGTAGATTCCGTAGGTCTTCATGGATTGGAAGCTCTGGGTTGGCTTTGATGCAGTTAAACTCTCTGGGGGTTCTTGCCTTCCGGCGCACATTGGGGAGGTGGGATGTCCGACAGGACTGGGAGCCACTGTATGGGTGTTGATGTCAGTGTATCGCCGATTATCCGCATCAGCGTTTTCAAGCTCCAGTGTCGTGCTGCCACAACAGTCTGTTCTTCACCAACGTCTGACAAGAGAAACAATAGATTTTCATCAACCAAGAGACGATCACAGTATGCTAACCACCACGGGAAGGAAACGAGCCGCAGTTGATGTACGAGCATTAACACTTCGCTCCATTGCTCTGATGAGAGGCGATCGTTCGAACCATCGGTCACACCAAGTATCCCACAGCAGTAAGCAAGCTCAACGTGTCCATTTGCAATCGATAAACGTGACCAATGAGTCTTAAGGACACAATTATTCCCACCTCGTGGATTTGGTCAGGGAAAGTTCTTTTTGGCCCAAGTCTTTCACGAGGCAGCGAGCCGAGCCTGACGTTCAACTAAGCCAGAGCAGTGATTTGGATTTTGTTCAGGGTGCCGGCGACAGCTCGCCTTCTCGTCCCGAAGGACACCGTGAGATCTTCGACATCCACCAACCATTAGCGGCAGAAAGGACACCCGTTTGACGGCCATCCGAAGGACGGTACGCACCTTGATGAATCAACCTGCCTGTGAAGCACCGGGATGACAGTTTATAGCTGGGTCGGGATTCAAACCCAGGCCAGGCAGCTCAGAGGCGAGTAATTGATCAAGTTCATTGAAAAAAATCTACATTTGCCGTTGCGAATTTATCTCGTCGAGACTGCAGACAAAGAGAAATCAGAAGAATTTTTTTTTTTTTTTGAAAACACTCGGGTTACAACAAAGTGGCGACAGACAAATCTGAGGAAGATTGAAACCTCGATTGATTTTTTAACACGAATCAAAAAAAAAATTAGGTCTTCCAACAACAAATCGAGCATTTCCTCATAACAAGATGGATACTCTGCAAAGCAAACCAAAGTAGAACACCACTGGGTAGAGCACACACCTCCGCCAGGCTGAACAGTTCACATTTTGCATCCCACTGATAGGCCGGACATGGATCTCGTCATAACTCGTCCGCAACTTTTTGAAATACCGTGCTCGATATCGATATAATATATTTTCACCAGGATCGAATCATTTCGTCCTAGTCACACACCCAACCTGTCTACCAAGTTTTGTCCGAATACGTCCACAACCTTTTGAGATGATCGACGACGGACCCCAATAGACACCTTCAATATCATCCACACACGCGATTAATTGGGCACAACAGTGTCTGCATGACCCAACACACAAAGCAACCGCTCGGTGTGGCTGCCTCTAATGAATACAGCGAGCATTCCTGGAATACTTGTGCATGGACAGGCATGCCTGGGTTCCCTCTCCTTGAACCGTGGCTGTAGACGGCAAATTCTCGGATAACATATTTCTAATCTCGGAAATCTCAACCACACCCTTCACGCGACGCCTGTTCCTTTACTCCGCCAACGCACGTCAAATACACCACGTGCACGTCCTTGTAAAATATACATTTGTATACGGAGTCGAGGCTCGTGGAGGAGCGAGAACACAGAACGGAACAGAACATAAGGGAGGGGGGGGGAGGGCGAAGAAGCCGTATACAGGTGTAAACGCTCAATTAAAGAAGTGGAAGTGGAAAACTGGGGAAGAGTCAGAAATGGAACAAAAATAAAGAGGGGAAAGGGGTGGGGGGCGATAATCTCGAAATGCGGAAGGTGAGCTTGTGAAGGATTAACGAGGGTAGAAAGCACCAAATAGCTGCAGTTAACACACGGTCATGCGACACAAATGTGGGGATGCTGCCACCATTTTGGGTATTTTCATGGTATTCATCTAGTAGATTAAACGGACTCCTCATGAACAATTTGTAGTCCTAAACATCACAGGCACATGCCGCAGACCTGCTTAATGGAATCTAGTCCTCTGGATGTCGACCAAAAAGATGTCTTCCAAGTCTCTCCAGACTGCAAATGTTCCTACCGCCTTCAAGCTTTGTGCCGACCTCCACTCCTTCTGCCTTTCTGTTAACATCCCCGCCTCCCCTACAACCACCACCACCATGACAAGGACCTCAGGTTCTTCATCGCTGCATTTCAGCACCACCTAATGTTTCCTCCAAAGTCTGTTCCTTAACCTCACTCTCCACATACACCGCCGATGTTTTCCATGCTTGCTGATCATATTTATGCATGAGATGCCCACCTGCTCCGCTCTACCCTGTTGTGTGCCTGACAACTTGCTGCCACGTCTTAAACCCTTCCACAAGCACCGAAACAGAATAGAAAACAAAGCAGCACCACTTCGGTCGCACGATTTGTTTGTCCGAGCTCCATCCTCATAAAATGCGGACCGTCAAGCGTGGAAACAGCATGTACCATTTTAAAAACAGCTATGGTACGTCTCTGATGGGATTCAGACCTCCGTCCTCCCAGACTCGCAGCCGACGTTCCAGCCATTACGCCACCGGCTCAGTGTTGTTGCATTGTGTTAAATTTCCCCTCCATCTCCTGCAAGGCCCTTTCGACACCAAGATGCCTTTATCTTTCCTCCACTTCAAACTTGATGCTCATCCCTAAAGCTTTATAGGAAAGGTTTACTCAAACGAGCAAGGGAAGCACATCAACAAAGAGAAAAAGAACGCCGTTGAGGAGTTGAGAAGGAAAAAAAAATAAAAATAAACAAAGAAGAGTGTTTTCTAAGCTGTGGAACATACAACAGGCGTTGCACATTGAACAGATATGAAACGAAGCATCCCCAGTCTCGGCGGTCTTGACGCTGTCATTTACTCGCCAACAGTGCAACGGTTGTGTAAAGCAGGCCAGCCGAACGGACCGAGCGGCTTGCACGCGTGCGGTTATCTCCCATAAAATAAACCCAAGCGGCATGTGGACACGAGTACTACCGCAGAAGTACGACTGCAAAACACTACGAGGAATTTCATTGATGAGGTCATCAGGTGCTCGTCGTGCCACAAAACGATGGCTTCTGTCTCCACGAAAACGACGCAACAATCTGGAAACCAAAAATGTCACCGTGGCGCGGCCGATGGCATGTGCAGGCTGGCATTTGGTGCCAGCTCGTATATCTATCGGTATAGATGTCCAGTGGATAACAAGAAGGAACAAGCAACCACTTTTCTTATCCACCACGTTTCCCAGCAAAAATAACAGAACAAACACAAAGTTCTTGTAATGCATGTCAAAGCTCTTCCACGAATCACTGGAGGAAAAAAATAAACCCATAGCTTCCCCCAAGCTGCCTGCATATATATTTAATTCAATGAGACTTTAGATCTTGGAAGAGTTGGTGTGTTCTGGAAATGGTGCGTTACAGGAAGTGTGCCAAAAGAATGTGTGGTACAGGAAGTTCCAAAAGAAACATGGCTAAACTATTATGTTGTACAGTCCAACCACAACCATCCACGGGTCTAGTGGTGCTGAGCTCCCCCAAAACCACACCCCCCCTTCTTTCCTACCCCCAGCAACAAACAGCTCACGGCCTCCCTCCAAGTAGCGCAGTCATAAAACAAGACGGAGCATTTGATGATGCAGATCCTCACCTCGGTGTGTGCCGTGGATTACTGTAGGTCTGTGCCAATCGAGCGTGTAGGCCTTGCAGCATGCTGCAACACCACGGGCTCAATTAAACAGCTCAAAACGTGACCGAGGTCGTCCAAGTGCACAGTTGGTCAAGACCGCGATCAAAGGTCTGCTGCAAGCGCCGAGAGGAAGGCTGCGAATACCAACTTGAACCTCAATTCACAGTCGCCGCAGATGAATCTGTGCATTCTTCGCTCGTTCTTGGTTAAACTAGAGAGCTTTGTTCCAATTTTAATTACCGAGGACAAACAAAACAAACCAGAAAGACCTGGTCACTGCACTCATCGAGCCTGTGGGCCAGGGTAAACAGATCACGTTAGATCTGAGAATGAATGGTCTATATTAGAGTCGGTCTGCGTGCAGACTCGACGCACTCACGTAGAGATACAGATCAACCGATTACAATGGCCTCTCCCTTCAGGCGACGATAATTACTCGGACAAGAAAACCGAGCAGCTGTGTGTGCGATGACGTCGAATCCACAGTCAAGGCCAAGCACGAGCTCTGCTCAATTGCTTCTGGTTAAGCAATTGGTTCGCTCTGTCTGTCTCTCTGTCTGTCTGCGTGTGTACAAACATCAGGTTATGATCAAGGAACAACTTGATTTCGATTGCATGTTGAACATGAATCGGAAAATGAACGTGCGGTTTCGCAGTACTCTGGCTCTGAATTCATCCCGACCGGTGCGTGCCCAGACAAGAGTGACATGGTTTGTTTTACTCTTTATGCCTGTCTGGCAGTCGAACAACATTGAAAGTCATTACAAACAGGATGTTTACTCGATTTAAGGACGTCATAAAGGACACAAACAGCAGGCACGAAGAACTAATGTAGCGGGTTAGACAAGGTGGTGTGAAAGACGCTGCGCCAACTGCGTTAAACTTGCAGGATTTTTTTCCCGACAACCTTTGAAATCATTATTTTATTTAAATTGAAAAAAAAAAGGGTATTACGTACTTGAATCACCTTTTTAGAACTTGAAAAAAAAACCTTCCGTTAAGCAGTGCTCGGGACAAAATGTTACGCCATTTTACATCATCCTGACCAATCACATTCACCGTTCACAGACCCCCCCCCTCCACCCACCGCCCATGTCCTTGTCTCTCAAGACCACACAGGGTAATGTGTTCCATGAGCTCTCGAGTTTTAAATGTTAAAAAAGAAAGATACAGCTCCCAAGTCATGTTGTGACTTTATTAAGTCACAAAACGATCCACAGAAGCTCCTAAATATATATATATATATATATATATATATATATATATATATATATATATATATATATATATATATATATATATATATATATATATATATATATATATATATTTATTTATATATATATATATATATATATATATATATATATATATATATATATATATATATATATATATATATATAAAAAATAAAAAAATAAAACTTTGGGTACGGAAGAACATACAATCATAAACTTTAGCGACTCGACTACGAGAGTAACATAAGTGTGTCCTCTGCATCCACCACCACCCCTTCCCCACAAATGTGTAACTTCCATCCAATCAGAGATCACTGTGTAGGGTAAAGGAACTTATTCAGTCGACATATCCCAAACTCCCTTATTGGTTCTCACCGACAGTATGCTGCATCAGGCAGATGCCACTGGGTTTGGCATTTGAAGGCCATGTAGTAGCAGTAGTAGTAGTGGTGGGAGTAAATGAGTAGCCACGGTCAGTTCTGCTCTCACAGAACTTCAGGCACGGAGAGAGCAGATATATCTCCCAGGAGCGACCCACGGATCCCTCAGATCTCAGATGTTGCCATGCATCCTTGCTGAAATGCATGGACTGGTGTGGCGTGTGTGTGTGTTTTTATTTTTGCGGTACGATTCCTCCTACAGTTCGAGGCCAATTACATCCAGACTTGCTACCTAAGATCAGCATGACCCCAATCAATGCAAAGAGCGCCGGTGGTCTTGGTCGGGGAGTGGGGAGGAGGGAGGAGGGTGGTGCCGCTCCAGGTGAGATAGGGTATTACAAGTGCACACCCTTTACAGTACAGCATTATTCCTGCCCCCATGTTCTCCGGTGCAGTGAGGCGTTTTGAATTACACGTATGAATAAGGATAACAACATACACCCCCCCCCCTTTGAGAAGGGCTGCTCCCATAGAGAGCGGGTGCGTCTCGTTAGTTGTAACGAGTGGTTCTCTTCAAGCCGTGAGTTACAGAAATGCATGTCGAGCCCTCAATGAATAACGGCCGGAACAGAAAGCTCAATGAAATAAAAGGGACGTCTCTTGCACACAATGGACAAACCTGTCCAGCATTATTTACTTCCATGACACGAAGGCAACACAACCTCATTGGTTACCCATTGAACGGTGCCAAGTTCACCTTGCTTTTGCACTTAGTTGATGCCTAGCTTCCAACGTGACTGACACGCAAAACCTATTACTCATGCAATGAATAGCTTCCGACACCTTCAGCACAACAGAAGTTCTGTAAAACAATATGGTGATTGTCGGGATGACAGCAACAATAGAATCCAGCTTTGGGTAAATCGTGGTGACCCAAGTCGTGAAGATTCCGGAATGGCATCCCAGAGGTCGATTGTTGCAAATCAAAACACGTTAAAAGGATGTGGGCTCGAACGTTCAGGAAACTAGACCGTGTCGATGGAATTACCGTGTTGCCATGGGATTAAAATGACAAACCAGCTGACTCATTCATGACCTTCAGGGAAGTGGATACTCTACCTGCCACAGCTCGTCTGATGTACATGTGACTGTTATACATGCCATCTCGATTCGTGGGTTGGCACGGTTCACAACGTTTCCGGGCCTTTGAAGTTCGCTGCAACCATGGTCTCGACGATCGCTTCGTAGCACCCAAGGCGATGCCGTTGTGTCGTTTTCATGGGCAGGATCGAAGTGGGAGTACGCGTTTCCCGAAGCCGTGACAACACGGACGTCTTGCCGTTCTCGTTGTTCAACATCGTCGATTAATTAACCGCCCACAAGATCAATGAAAGAACGGCCGTGACGATGACGAAACGTTGTCAGCATGCTGATGTCATGTGTTGCATAAACCGTCACTCCCAGTCCGAGAGGCTTTCCGGGAAGATTTCATCGAGCAACATCTGGTTAATACAGATGACGCAAGGCGTGCACCTGACGTACCAGACTTGGTTGCAGAGAGTCGGTGCTGCTGACGCCGTTTCTTGGCAGGGGTTATCCTGGTTGGTTTGCCATTGCCTTCCCAGCCGTAGTTTGGAAATTGTTCCTGGTGCCTGTGATGGCTGGTCTACTCTTCGTGAAGGACGCCATGGGATCTGTAACGTCATGTAACGTCAGCAGACAAGACGCCTAGTTTTATGTCCATCCGAGAGACGGCGCACGCATCGATGAATCACCGGGATGACAGTTTACAGCCGGGTCGGGATTCAAACCCAGGCGAGACAGCTTAGACTTCAAAAAGTGGGACCTGCAGAGTTTGATTCTTATCAAGGGCGTAGCGCGTTTCCGTATACAATTTGCGTTATACGTAGATGAACAGCTGTTGGTAGAGAAAGGCGTCGAACATTTGGTTTGGTGGTTTTGGAGGTGGTGGAGACCGACTGTTCCGTTCTTGACGTGTCGTGGTGTTCCGACGAAGCGTACTTCCATTTAATAAGCGGAGAACAGACGGAATGAGAGATTTTGGATTCTTGGAAACCACCATAAGATTCATGAAACGCCTCTCTATCCCCAAGTGTTGGATAAAAGAAGAAGTCGGGGAAGAGGTGGAAGAGGAGTAAGAAGAAGACTCACTCATTTCGCGTCTTCAAATGCGTCGGGCTGCCGAGGCGGTTTTCCTTAGCTCGGGGACACATTGTGTGTGTGTGTGTGTGTGTGTGTGTGTGTGTGATGGAATTGTAAGGAACAGTTGTGTGTGTGAAAAAAACGAGATGTGTGTGATGATTGACATTTCTTTTGGTGAGGCTTCTCCCACTGATTTGCCGTTATCTTTTGGCGGAAAATCCACTGAACTGTTTCTTTAATATTGATGTGTTTCTTACTTATTCATTTGATTAGTGTGTGTGTGTGTGTGTGTGTGTGTGTGTGTGTGTGTGTGTGTGTGTGTGTGTGTGTGTGTGTGTGTGTGTGTGTCCTCCATAACTCCAAAACCATGAAACCTTGTAGCCTGAAACTTTGCATGTAGCATAAGGGAACTCCAAGGAAGTGCAAGAGTGAAAATTGGGTGTTTGGGTTAATTAAAACACCCCTTTTGAAGATAATTAACGGTTTTACTTAACTATATCCTTCATCAGGTGCATCCTCGGCCACCTCGCTCTCCCTTGATTGGATCTGAAGGCGCCATGTGTTTTCTGGCCTACTCAATAATGCCTTCACTTGGAACAGGCCACAGCGACTTCTTCACGATAAAGTTTTTGTTCCCCGGCCCCGACCCCCCTCACATTCTCCAATCCCTACAAATCATTGGATACATTGCAATGCTTATAAACGCCCACGTTCGTGGCTTCATTTCATTTCCGCACATGCCATAACCTAAAGAATCTCTTATTTCTGAGCCGATTTACAAAATTAAACTTAGCAGCAGTTCTGACTGCTTAATAAAAAAATAAAAAATAAAACATTCTGGGCGTCTCCGGGAGGTGTTTAATGTAACGGATCGGTGATCGCTAATCGCTCGTCAAACCAGCCGTTCCTTTTCAACCGTTTCGTTGGAATGCTTCGTTGTGTGCTTAAGCCACTTGGCGAGCACTCTCCAAGCTGCTTGGTTGTTCGTTTAAGTAAAAAGTCCCCATTCTTCAATCTAAACACATCGATTGGATTACATTTCCACCTGTGTTGGGCCCCGCAGTGGCGTGCGGTGGGTGTCTCATCCACAGAGAATGTGCAATTTCATTTTCAGAGGACATCGCTCTGTTTAACCTTTTTGTGCGATGTGCTTTCATAAACTACACACTTCGACATCAATACATATAAAAAATAAGGTCCATCGACCTCGTGTTTGCAATGTTTGTTCGCGCTGTGAAGGCACCGACCAACATTTTGTGCTCTGTGCCTCGATATATTTTTTTAATGAATTTCGCTAATTTCCCACTTGAATTCCTCTTTCAAAGAACTCTGTTTAAAGGTAAATCTTTGTGTTTGTTGTTTTTATGTACTTTATGCGTG